>NC_091995.1:48721331-49030796 GCF_044704955.1 Pristiophorus japonicus
ATGCATTCAAGAGAATTTTTTTAGTCAGTATGTAGTACGCCCAACACGAGAGGGGGCGGTCTGGGATTTAGTTTTGGGGAATGAAGCTGGGCAGGTTGAAAGGTTATTAGTGGGGGAGCAGTTGGGTGCCAGTGACCATAATTCAGTCAGATTCAAGTTGGTTATGGATATGGAAAGAATAGGCCTGGAAAACAAATTCCGAATTGCGGAAAAGCTAATTTTGCTAAGTTAAGGAATGATTTGGCCATAGTGGACTGGAAACAGCTACTTGTGGGTAAATCAGTGTCGGAACAGCGGGAGGCATTCAAGGAGAATATCCGGACTGCTCAGGCCAAACATGTGCCCTTAAAGAAAAATGGTGGGAAAAATAATTCTAGAGCCCCCTGGATGTCTACGGACTTATAGGGGAGGATTAAGAAAAAAAGGGACGCTTATGTCATATATCAACAGCTAAATACTTTAGAATCTTTAGAGGAATATAGAAAGTTAAGAGGCAAAATTAAAAAGGATATTAGGAATGCTCAGAGAACATGAGAAATTCTTGGCCAGTAAAATTAAAGAAAACCTTAAGATGTTCTATGATTATATTAAGAGTAAGAAGGTAACGAAAGAAATGGTAAGGCGTATTAGAGATCATGAGGGTAATCTTTGTGTGGAGGCGGAAGATGTTGTTAGGGTTCTTAACGAATACTTTGCATCTGTTTTCACAAAGGAAAGAGGTAATGCAGACACTGTTATAGAGGAGGAGTGTGATATTCTGGATGAAATAATTATAGTAAGAGAGGAAGTATTAAGGGGGTTAGCCGCTTTGAAAGTAGATAAGTCCACAGGCCAGGATTAAATGCATCCCAGGCTGTTGATCGAAGTAAAAAGGAAATAGCAGAGGCCTTGACCATCAATTTCCAGTCCTCTTTGGATAAGGGCATGGTGCCGGAGGATTGGAGGACTGCTAATGTAGTACCCTTGTTTAAGAAGAGAAAAAGGGATAGGCCGAGTAATTACAGACCTGTCAGCCTAACCTCAATGGTGGGAAAACTATTGGAAAAAGTCCTGAAAGACAGGATAAATCTGCATTTGGATAGGCAAGGATTAATTAGGGACAGTCAGCATGGATTTGTTAAGGGAAGATCGTGTTTGACTAACCTGATTGAATTTTTTGAGGAGGTAGCCAAGAGGGTCGATGAGGGTAGTGCGTACGATGTAGTATATATGGACTTTAGCAAGGCTTTTGACATGGTCCCGCATGGTAGACTGGTCATGAAGGTTAAAGCCCATGGGATCCAGGGCAAAGTGGCAAGGTGGATCCAAAATTGGCTCAGAGGTAGAAAGCAATGGGTAATGATTGATGGATGTTTTTGTGACTGGAAGGATGTTTCCAGTGGGGTTCCGCAGAGCTCAGTATTGGGTCCCTTGCTTTTTGTGGTATATATCAATGATTTAGATTTGAATATATGGAGTATGATTAAGAAGTGTGCAGACAATACTAAAATTGGCTGTGTGGTTAACAATGAAAAGGAAAGTCATGTGCTGCAGGGGAATATCAATCTACTGGTCAGGTGGACAGAGCAGTGGCAAATGGAATTTAATTCAGAGAAGTGTGAGGCGATGCATTTTGGGAGGGTTAATAAGGGCATACACATGAAGCGGTAGGCCATTTGATAGTGTAGATGAACAAAGGGACCTTGGAGTGCTTGTCCACAGATTCCGTAAAAGTAGCAGGCCAGGTGGATAAGGTGATTAAGAAGACATACAGAATGCTTGCCTTTATTGACCGAAGCATAGAATATAAGAGCAGGGAGGTTATGCTTCAATTGTATAATACTTTGGTTAGGGTACAGATGGAGTACTGCGTGCAGTTCTGCTCGCCATATTATAGGAAGGAGGTGATTGCACGAGCGAGGGTGCAGAGAAGATTTACTAGGATGCTGAAGAATCTTAGTTATGAGGACAGATTGGGCAGGCTGGGTTTGTTCTCATTGGAACAGAGGAGGTTGAGAGGAGACCTCATTGAGGTGTACAAAATATTGAGGGGCCTGGACATAGTGGATAGTAAGGGTCTATTGCCATTGGTGAAGGGGTCTATTACAGGGGGCATAGTTTTAAGGTGGTTGGTGGAAGGTTTAGAGGGGATTTGAGGGGGGGCTTCTTTACACAGAGGGTTGTGGGCATTTGGAACTCGCTGCCTGAAAGAGTGGTAGATGCAGAAACCCTCACCACTTTTAAGAGATGGTTGGATGGGCACTTAAAGTGCCGTAACCTGCAGGGTTACGGACCTAGAGCTGATAGTTGGGATTAGACTGGATGACCTTTTGTAGGAAGGCGCAGCTATAATGGTAAGTACTGCAGGGAATCGAATACAGCCAAGCTAATCTCCTCGACTAGTTTCAATAGCCTGGATGGGTCAGAATTTTCCCAGATTTTTTTCTCCCTAAATTGACCTGGGTTTTTATCTTGTTTTTGCCTCTCCCAGGAGATCACATGGCTCCGGTTGGGGTGGAGTGTAGATTTTTCAGTATAAGGGGTGTCACAGTTGTGTGAGGTGGACTGGTTGGGCTGGGTGCTCTTTGCCTTTCCGTCATTGTTCATAGGTTTATATGTAACCTTTAGGGCTGCTGATCAAGGGCCGTGCGGCTCTTTGTTGGCCGGCGCGGACACAATGCGCCGAAATGGCCTCCTTCTGTGCTGTAAATTTCTATGTTTCTAAGTGAGAGGCCAATAAGTGCCAGATGGAGGACCGTGTGGGGAAATGTGGGGTTATTTACTGTGGTGGGATGAATAGAAAACCACAATATTTTTCAAATGGTAAGAAACTATTAAATGTTTGTGTTCAGAGGATTTGGCTGTCCTTGTACACGAAGCATAGAAATTTAACATGTCAGCACAACAAGCAATTATGGAGGAAAATGGTGTCATGACCTTTATTCCAGGGGAGTTGGAGTACAAGTGTAAGGAAGATTTGCTGCAATTTTACAGTGCTTTGGTGAGACCACACCCAGAGCACTATGCACAGTTTTTGTCTCTGTATCTAAGGAAGGATCTGGTTGAGGGGGTGCAACAAAAGTTCACTAGATTGATTCCTGGGATGAAAGGGCTGTCCTATTAGGCGAGGTTGAGTAGAATGGGGCTATATGCATCTTGGGAAGACAGTATACAAGTGGCACACTTTCCAAAACTGTAGATGAACAGAGAGAACTTGGTGTCCATATGAAAAAAGTCCTTAGAAGTGGCACAAGTTGATAAGTTGGTTAAAAAGCATAAGGTTCACTAGCTTTATTTCAAGGGGGGATGGGGTCATGAGCCACGTCATCAGAGGATAGCAAGTTTTGCCAAGTGTCCAGCCTTTGACTTGCCATGGTGGGTCAAAACCATCTGGTGCAGAGGATTGCTGCAGAATGAAGGAATCATGACTACGCCCAGGATAACGGACATTTATCTGCATGAAGCGAGGCCTATGGTCGCACACCAACCGCAGATTGAGGGAGCGGAATCCCTTTCTGTTCAAGAAAAGGGCCCAGTTCACATGAGGTACATGCAAGGCACTGTGCGTGCAGTCAATGGCGCCCTGCACCAGGGAGAATGCTGTAATCAGTGCAAATCCCCGTGCTCTTTCCGTCTACAGTAAACTCTCGTTTACCCGGATTGTTTGGGGATTCGGCAACTCCGGGGTAAACAAATTTTCCGATAGGGCGAGTTTACATTTTAAAGTTAATATTTGAAGATGATAGAACCACCCACGAAATATTTTATATCTCGTATCGTATAGATCTTGATTCGCTCTTTCCGATGAGCTATTCAGATTGAAAATCAATTCATAACTTTTCGAAATATAAAACAAATAATTGACAAGTGCAAAATTTATAAGGTCGAATAAATAAAATGAAGATTTAGTTCATGTTATTTGAACGTGAACGTAATAAAATAAATGCAAATCGATTCATAACTTTTCGAAATTAAAAATAAATGTCTAATAAATGAAACAAAATATTTGGTTCACGTTGTATTTTATTCTGTTAAATTTGCTTATTCTGCCATTGCTGCTTCTTCAATTGCTACTTCTGCCAATGTTTCTTCGTCTGCAGATGCTCCTCTTTCTGCGTTGACATTTGAGATTGATTTTTAAAATAGCGATCTTGTATCTGCTTGTTTAAATGAATTCATTTTCTTCTTAATTAAAATGTTGTGGATGATATGAGTTTGCAGAACCTCGTGAGAAGTACAATGAGAATTCTCCTAAAAATAAATAACATATTTCATTGCTTCTTCAGCACGTGTCCAAGTCTTTTTTTGTTTTTCTTCAATTTCACTGTCTGAATCGCTCATCTCTTCGTCAGATTTGTCTTTATTGGTGACTATGGCGATAAGTTCCTCGTCAGTATAAGTTTGTGTTACATCTGTTTCGATGTCAACATCCATCCACTTAGCAATGTCATCTTCTGCTAAGGATTTAAGTGCGTTTGTTTCGTGTGCACTGCTGACATTCTCCATGATTTCTTTTACAGCCTGTTTTTTATTAGCCTGTCCATGAAATCCTTCAAATTCGCCCGTCACATCCAGCTGGTGAATGCCGTGGCGATAATTAAAACGTGTGAGCCAGCCTTCTGAAAAAATGCACTCTTCAGTTAAATTAATTTTCATCTTGAAGTCCTTGGCCTTTGCTGTAATCATTGGCCCTGAAATTGCCACATCTTCAGACCGTTTCTCCTCATCTCAGTTTTAAATGGGCGGCCCCTTATTCTGAGAATATGTCCCCTAGTTTTAGTTTCCCCTGTGAGTGGAAGTATCCTCTCTGCATCCACCTTGTCAAGCCCTCTCATTATCCTAAGTTTCAATAAGATCACATCTCATTCTTCTGAACTCCAATCTGTATAGGCCCAACCTATTCAACCTATTCTCATAAGTCAACCCCTTCATCTCCGGAATCAACCTAGTGAAGCTTCTCTGAACAGCCTCCAATGCAAGTATATCCTTCCTTAAATACGAGGACCAAAACTGTACGCAGTACTCCAGGTGTGGCCTCACCAATACCCTGTACAGTTGTGGCAGGATTTCTCTGCTTTTATACTCGATCCCCCTTGCAATAAAGGCCAACATTCCAATTGCCTTCCTGATTACTTGCTGTATCTGCATACCAATTTTTTGTGTTTCGTGCACAAGGACCCCAAGTACTGCAGCACTTTTACAATGTTTCTCCATTTAAATTATAATTTGCTTTTCTATTTTTTCTGCCAGAGTGGAAAACCTAACATTTTCCCACATTATACTCCATCTGCCAAATTTTTGCCCGCTCACTTAGCCTGTCTATATCCCTTTGCAGATTGTTTGTATCATCTTCACAATTTGCTTTCCCAACCATCTTTGTATCATCAGCAAACTTCGCTATATTACTTGCTTTCACCTTTGATCGATTTGTGGCCATTTGTTGTCAGAAATTCAGAACAAAATATTGCAGCAAAAAAACTGTGGCTGTGGTGTTAGCAGTGGTGTGTTCCTGGAGTCTTTTAAGCTGTGTTCCAATTTACTTTGTCAATTATTTCCCGATGTTCATATATAGTGGATCACGGTGCTGCTATTTAAAATCCAGCTTCTATATCTCACCCGTATGGGTAGCATTTTTGTAGTTGGAAACCATTTTAACCTCATTTGCGTCTTTTGTGTTGGTCGTGCTGCTCAATGCCCTGACCATCAGACACATTGTACTGGCCAATAGAGTGAGGAGGGGACTTGGAGCAAACAACAAGGTTCAGAATCACACTGATCCTGAGCTGGAGAACCGAAGGAAATCGATGATTTTACTACTCGCCGTATCTGGTAGTTTCATAGTTTTATGGTTTGTAACATTCATATCACATATATATATATATATATATATGTGTGTGTACAATTCACAGGTACTTAATTTTTAGAAGCGAACTCTAATGACACCTTCAGCATCATTGAACAAGTCGGGTATGTACTTAGCACTTTGGGTTGCTGCACAAACACCTTTCTTTATGCAGTGATCCAGAGGAAATTCAGAGATGAGCTGAAGAATGTGGTTATGGATCTCCTGGCTCCAATAACGAGTTTATTTAATCAATGGCTTCACTGAATGAAAATACGACAGGAATCATTTTAACATTGGGAATTAATACCAGAGGAGCAATATGGAATTGAACATCCATCATGTGTCCGGCCTGATGTTATCTTCCATTAAATTAAATGGAACGGGAAATGGGTAAGTGGATATAATAGGCGGCTAATTGGATAGATTACACCACTGCCCGAAATTAAAATTACCCCCAATTACATCTCTCCAACTATAAACAAATCACTTCAAGAGAAATGACATGTCCACACAGGAATCTCCAGTCGATTTGCTCACAATCACTGGAATTATATCGAGCGGAGTTTCTGGTGTCTGCGCTCGCCAGCCTGATTTTCTGGTCAATTAAAATGAAAGAATGAGGTAGACGGTTGCTGAAAGTACTCAAACTGCAAACCCCAGCCATGCTATTTTAGAATTACAGAGTGAACATGCTCGGTAAGTTATAATTGAGTAGTGTCAGGTCTACTGATTGAAGGTAATTGAATAAATGTTTTAATTACATAATATCTTGGTGCTTTGCTGTTGCTTAGGCAAATAATTTACTGCTCCTGTCCTTTTTTAGTTGGAAATGGAATAGAAACTTAGAAAATAGGTGCAGGAGTAGGTCATTTGGCTCTTCAAGGCTGCACCACCATTCAATAAGATCATGGCTGCTCATTCACCTCAGTACTCCTTTCCTGCTTTCTCTCCATACCCCTTGATCCCTTTAGTCGTAAGGGCCATATCTAAATCCAGCCGTAAGGGCCATATCTAACTCCAGCCGTAAGGGCCATATCTAACTCCCTCTTCAATATATCCAATGAACTGGCATCAACAGCTTTCTGCGGTAGGGAATTCCACAGGTTAACAACTCTCTGAGTGATGAAGTTTCTCCTTATCGCAGTCCTAAATGGCTTACCCCTTATCCTTCGACTATGTCCCCTGGCTGTGGACTTCCCCAACATCGGGAACATTCTTCTTGCATCTAAACTGTCCAGTCCCTTCAGAATTTTATGTTTCTATGAGATCCCCTCTCATTCTTCTAAACTCCAGTGAATACAGGCCCAGTCGATCCAGTCTCTCCTCATATGCCAGGCCTGCCATCCCGGGAATCAGTCTGGTGAACCTTCGCTGCACTCCCTCAATAGCAAGAATGTCCTTCCTCAGATTAGGTGACCAAAACTGAACATAATGTTCCAGGTGAGTCCTCACTAAGGCCCTGTACAACTGCAGTAAAACCTCCCTGCTCCTATACTCAAATCCCCTAGCGATGAAGGCCAACATACCATTTGCCTTCTTCATCGCCTGCTGTACCTGCATGCCAACTTTCAATGACTGATGTACCATGACACCCAGGTCTCGTTGCACCTCCCCTTTTCCTAATCTGCTGTCATTCAGATAATATTCTGCCCTCGTGTTCTTGCCACCAAAGTGGATAATCTCACATTTATCCACATTATACTGCATCTGCCATTCGTTTTCACACTCACCGAACCTGTCCAAATCACCCTTCAGCCTTTTAGTATCCTCCTCACAGCTCACACCACCACCCAGCTTAGTGTCATCTGCAAACTTGGAGATACTACATTCTGAAAAGGACCCGTTTATCCCGACTCTTTGCTTCCTGTCTGCCAACCAGTTCTCCATCCACATCAGTACATTATCCCCAATATCATGTGCTTTAATTTTGCACACCAATCTCTTGTGTGGGACCTTGTCAAAAGCCTTTTGAAAGTCCAAATACACCACATCCACTGGTTCTCCCTCGTCCACTCTACTAGTTATATCCTCAAAAAATTCTCGAAGATTTGTTGAGCAGGATTTCTCTTTCATAAATGCATGCTGACTTGGACCGATCCCATCACTGCTTTCCAAATGTGCTGCTATTTCATCTTTAATAATTGATTCCAACATTTTCCCCACTACTGATGTCAGGCTAACCGGTTTATAATTACCCGCCTTCTCTCTCCCTCCTTTTTTAAAAAGTGGTGTTACATTAGCTACCCTCTAGTCCATAGGAACTGATCCAGAGTCGATACAATGTTGGAAAATGATCACCAATGCATCCACTATTTCTAGGGCTACTTCCTTAAATACTCTGGGATGCAGACTATCGGTCCCCGGGGATTTATCGGCCTTCAATCCCATCAATTTGCCTGACACAATTTCCGCCTAATAAGGATTTCCTTCAGTTCCTCATTCTCATTAGACCCTCGGTCCATTAGTATTTCTGGAAGGTTATTTGTGTCTTCCTTCGTGAAGACAGAACCAAATATTTGTTTAATTGGTCCGCCATTTCTTTGTTCCCAATTATAAATCTGTTGTCTTACTTCTTATTAAATTTTATTGAGTTTCGATCTTAATTCACCCATACAAAAGCAAAATACTGCCGATGCTGGAATCTGAAATTTAAAAAAAATGCTGGAAATCTCAGCAGGTCAGGCAGCATCTGTGGAGAGAGAAACAGAGTTAATGTTTCAGGGCTGTGACCCTTGGTCAGAACTCTGATGACGAAGGGTCATCGACCTGAAACGTTAGCTCTGTTTCTCTCCACAGATGCTGCCTGACCCGGTGAGATTTCCAGCATTTGCTGTTTTAATTCACCCATACCTGTATATGGCCTGTAGCACAGAATAAAGTGCTTGAGAGGAGACAAAGGGTGACGGATTGTGTCTGCCACTTAGCGATAATGTGGGAGTGGCGGGCGATGAGTGGGGGTGGGAGTTGTGACATTGTGCTGTATCGGGAGAGAGGAATCGATACGATTACCATTGGTGCTAGTCTTGAACATCCCGGAGCTGGTGTGGGAGTCCTGTGGCTCACCTGCAGACCTGTGAGCTTAGATTCTGCCCAGTGGAGGGAGAGTTCTGACATTTCGTAATGATTTTTGATTTAGAAGACTGGGAGTAAGGATCCAGGATTAACTGGCAGCAGTATAGCTGTAGGTGTGCTGAGGTGTTCCAATTGGCTACTAGAGCTAAAGTTACTGTGTACCTGCAAATTGTACCAGATTTCAGAAGAGCAAACTTCTCCAAAATGGCAGATGACTTGCAACAGATAAATTGGCTAACCCTCCTCGGTGGTGATGCGACCAATGTTGAATATAAATGGAAAGTTTTTAAGAATAAGATTAAAAATGTGGAAAACAAACACTTACTCAAAATCAAAAGATGGAAATGTGGTGAGAAAATGTCAAGGTGGCTGACTGGGTAAAAAGACAAATAAGATTTAAACAGAAATGTTTCTATAAATTAAAGAAATTTAACACTCAAATAAATAGGGCTGAATACAAAGAACAACTGAACAAAACAAAGGCTGCTATTAGATCAGCAAAAAGGCAGATGGAAAAATGATTATAGTTAACTGGCAGTAATGGGAAGAGTTTTTTCAGTTGTGTAAAGAGTCAGAGAACTATCAGAGACTGTATTGGGCCATTGAAGTGTGTTCAGGACAGTGACAAAGGACTCACTAGGTATGGTGGAAATATTAAATGAGTACTTTGCATCAGTCCTCACCCTTGAAGATGATGCTCGAATATTAGAATTTAATAATACTAGTTTTATCCGTATCATTAATATAGATAAGCAGATTGTTTTGGAATGAATCAAGAAAGAAAAAAATAGATAGAGCAGCAGAGCCGGATGATATCCCACCCGAGGGCCCTGCGGGAGATGGGAGATGTGCTGTGCGAGCCTCTGGCCTGTATGTTTAATAGCTCACTGCACTCTGGAATGGTTCCTACAGATTGAAAGGAAGTTAATGTAGTCCCCATTTTTACAAAAGGTGACAAGGCAGACCAGGGTAATATAGGCCCATTGGTTTAACATCAGTAATAGGTAAGATGCTTGAAAGAATCATAAGGGATGCAATATATGAATACTTGGATAGGGAGGGAGATATTAGGGACACCTAACATGGCTTCATAAAAAAAGTGGTCATGTCTCACACATCTAAGTGTAATTTTTGAAAAAGTTACAAAGTTGGTGGATGAGTGAAGCCCAGTGGACATTGTCTACTTCGATTTCCAAAAAGCCGTTGACAAGGTACCTCACAAGAGGCGTCTCTATAGGATTGGAACCTCTGGTAATAGTGGAAACATATTGACCTGTGTTCAGAACTGGCTGGCAGGACACAGGCAAAGAGTAGTTATAGATGGATTTGGATTTGTTTGGAGACCGATCATCAGTGGTCTCACCGTTGCTTTTTACTATTTTTATTAATTATATGGATTCAGGGGTTGGCGGCATAATCTGCAAATTTGCAGATGATACCAAGATCTGTGCGAGTGTTAGAACTGTAGAAGAGGCTCATCTGATTCAGGCAGATCTTACTGTGTTGGGAGACTGGACTCAATACTGGGATATGATGTATAACTTAGATAAGTGAAGTGTTACACATGTGGGCAGGGCAACTGCTTAACATCCATACACTCTCCAGGGAAGGGCATTAAAGATGGTGGAGTTAGAAAGAGATTTGGGCATTCTAGCGCATACATCCTTCAAGGTGCACATGCAATGCTGTGCAGCGATAGCTAGAGCAAATAGGGTGTTGGGGTATATCCATAGGACAATTGAGTATAAGACGAGGCGTACTGTCGTGTTCTTGTACAAGACCTTAGTCAGGCCACACTTGGAATACTGCATACAGTTTTGGTCTCCTCACATAGTGGGTGATATTGAGGCTCTGGAAAGGGGGCAGAAGAGGGCCACTAGAATAATTCCAAGTCTAAACCATCTTAGTTATCAAGTTAGGTTAAAAGAGTTGGAACTCTTTCCCTCAGAACAGCATAGACTTAGAGGGGATATGATTGAGGTTTATAAGATAATGAAGTGAATAGACTGTTCCAGCTGACAGTTTATTTCAATTAAGTAGATTAGGCAGGCCCAGGGGGCACACATTTAAGTTGTATAAGGTTAGATCTAGGTTAAATGGTGGTTCTTTTCACAGAGAATAGTAGACCTCTGGAACAAGCTGCCCCTTCATGTGGTGGATGCAGACTCACTGAATTACATTAAGCAAAAGCTGGATTTGTTTCTGACTTTGGTCCGAAGGTAGTACTGCAGGGAATTTAATGGCCTTTATTAAATTTTATTTGCCTCTCCCAGGAGATCACGTGGTTTTGGGTGGGTGGAGTGTATATGTTGTGATACACAAGGTATCGCAATTGTGTGGGACAGGCTCAGTGGACCAAATGATCTGACTGTACTTTGGTGGTTGGCCATGAGTGTGCAATGAACTCTCGGAGTGCAGCGGCAGGTCAGAGTGCAAAGTGCTGACTCCCCGACCTGGGAGGAAAAGAAACGAAGTGTGACATCACAGCAAGAGGGTAAGTGATTGGCTGGTTGATTGTTGAGTAGTTTTTCTTTTTTCCTTATCTTATCAGTCAGAGCCCTTTGGCATTGTTGCCAAATTAGCTTACTTTAAGGGTTAAGTCATGGCAGGAGAGCTCAGACCCATGTCATGCTCCTCTTGTGCCATGTGGGAAATCAGGGACGCTTCCAGTGTCCCTAACAACTGTGTGCAGGAGGTGTATCCAGCTGCAGCTCCTGTTAGAGCTGCGGATGGATTCACTCTGGAGCATGCGTGATGCTGAGGATGTCATGGATAGTACGTTCAGTGAGTTGGTCACACCACAGGTAAAGGTTACAAAGGCAGATGAGGATGGGCAGACCATCAGGCAAAGCAGGAGTAGGAAGGTAGTGCAGGAGTCCCCTGCGGTCATCTCCCTACAAAACAGATATATCGCTTTGGATATTTTTGGGGGAGGTGGCTCACTTGGGGAAGGCAGCAGCAGCCAAGTTCATGGCACCATGGGTGGCTCTGCAGCACAGGAGGGCATGAGAAAGAGTGGGAGAGCGATAGTGGTAGGGGATTCTATTGTAAGGGGGATAGATAGGCTTTTCTGTGGTTGCAACTGAGATTCCAGGATGGTATGTTGCCTCCCTGGTGCAAGGGTCAAGGATGTCTCGGAGCGCTGCAGGGCATTCTGAATGGGGAGGGTGAATAGCCAGTTGTTGTGGTGCATATAGGTACCAATGATATAGGTAAAAAGCGGGATGAGGTCCGACAAGCTGAATTTAGGGAGGTAGGAGTTAAATTAAAAAGTAGGACCTCAAAAGTAGTAATCTCAAGATTGCTACCAGTGCCACGTGCTAGTCAGAGTAGAAATTGCAGGACAGCTCAGATGAATACATGGCTTGAGGAGTGGTGCAGCAGCGAGGGATTCAAATTCCTGGGACATTGGAACCGGTTCTGGGGGAGGTGGGACCTGTACAAACCGGACAGTCTGCACCTGGGCAGGGCCGGAACCAATGTCCTAGGGGGAGTGTTTGCTGGTGCTGTTGGGGAGGGGTTAAACTAATATGACAGGGAGGTGGGAACCTATGCAGGGAGATAGAGGGAAATAAAATGGGGGCAGAAGCAAAAGATAGAACGGAGAAAAGTAAAAGTGGAGGGCAGAGAAACCCAAGGCAAAAATCAAAAAACGCCACATTACAGCAACATTCTAAAGGGATAAAGAGTGTTAAAAAGACAAGCCTGAAGGCTCTGTGCCTCAATGCGAGGAGTATTCGGAATAAGGTGGATGAATTAACTGTGCAAGCAGCTATTAACAATTATGATATAATTGGGATTACGGAGACTTGGCTCCAGGGTGACCAAGGCTGGGAACTCAACATCCAGGGGTATTCAACATTCAGGAAGGATAGACAGAAAGGAAAAGGAGGTGGGATAGCGTTGCTGGTTAAAGAGGAAATTAACGCAATAGTAAGAAAGGACATTAGCTTGGAGATGTGGAATCTGTATGTGTAGAGCTGCGGAATACCAAAGGGCAGAAAACGCTAGTGGGAATTGTGTACAGACCACCAAACAGTCGTAGTGAGGTTGAGGATGGCATCAAACAAGAAATTAGGGATGCGTGCAATAAAGGTACAGCAGTTATCATGGGTGACTTTAATCTACATATAGATTGGGTTAACCAAGTTGGTAGCAATGCGGTGGAGGAGGATTTCCTGGAGTGTATTAGGGATGGTTTTCGAGACCAATATGTGGAGGAACCTACTAGAGAGTTGGCCATCCTAGACTGGGTGTTGTGTAATGAGAGAGGACTAATTAGCGATCTTGTTGTGCGAGGCCCCCTGGGGAAAAGTGACCATAATATGGTAGAATTCTTTATTAAGATGGAGAGTGACAGTGTTAATTCACAGACTAGGGTCCTGAACTTAAGGAAATTGGCTAGGATAGTCTGGCAAATGATACTTAAAGGGTTGACAGTGGATAGACAACGGCAGACATTTATAGATTACATGGATGAACTTCAACAATTGTACATCGCTGTCTGGAGTAAAAATAAAAAGGAGAATGTGGCTCAACCGTGGCTAACAAGGGAAATTAGGGATAGCAGACGGTGAAGAAGGTAAATGGCATGTTGGCCTTCATAGCTCGAGGATTTGAGTATAGGAGCAGGGAGGTCTTACTGCAGTTGTGCAGAGCGTTGATGAGGCCAACCTGCAATATTGTGTTCAGTTTTGGTCCCCTAATCTGAGGAAGGACGTTCTTGCTATTGAGGGAGTACAGCAAAGGTTCACCAGATTGATTCCTGGGATGGCAGGACTGATATATGAGGAGGGACTGGATCAACTGGGCTTGTATCCACTGGAGTTTAGAAGAATGAGAGGGGATCTCATAGAAACATATAAAATTCTGACGGGATTGGACACATTAGAGGCAGGAAGAATGTTCCTGTTGCTGGAGAGTTCCTGAACCAGGTGTCACAGTCTAAGAATAAGGGGTAAGCCATTTAGGACCGAGATGAAGAGAAACGTCTTCACTCAGAGAGTGGTTAACCTATGGACTTCTTTACTGCAGAAAGTTGTTGAGGCCAGTTCATTAGATATATTCAAAAGTGAATTAGATATGGCCCTTACGGCCAAAGGGATCAAGGGGTATGGCGAGAAAGCAGGAAAGGGGTACTGAGGTTGAATGATCACCCATGATCTTATTGAATGGCAGTGCAGGCTCGAGGGGCCCAATGGCCTACTTCTGCACCTAATTTCTATGTTTCTATATTTATCGGAAAAATCTCTGTAGACTTCGAAGTCAGAGATTGCTCATTACTTGTTTGATAAAGTAATTTTCCTGACTTGAAGAAAAATGACTGCTTTAAAAGGCAAATATTGGATTATTACCTAACCGCTCAATATCTCATTTAATTTCAAACATTCAATCGAATAATTTAAAAAATAAAATCTTGTTTTATATAGATGACATGTTAATATTGGGCTGCAGAAGGCTGCACTTCCCCAACGAAAAAATACAATGTAAATTAACGAATGTTTACTTAGAAGGTTCGTGAAACTTATAAACCAAACAAATATAAAGAACACACTGAGGAAATGCTTCATTCATAGATTTTATTTTGAGCCAGTTAGTTTTAGAATAGAAGTTGAAATGAACTTCCTGGTGAATTGATTTCTAAAGAATACTTCGATTAATTTAATTTCCATGTAATTTGAAAAATAATGGATTAGTTACATGGGGGAAAATACTATTCAACATATTTAACCAATCATCATCATCACACGCAGTCCTTTGAAATCGAGGAAGACTTGCTGCCACTCTTAAAATGAGTCCTTAGGTGGCTGAACAGTCGAATACAAGAGCCATAGTTCCTGTCACAGATGGGGCAGATAGTCGTTGAGGGTAAGAGAGTGCGGGACAGATTTGCAGCACACTCTTTCCACTGCCTGCGCTTGATTTCTGCATGCGCTCGGTGATGAGACTCGAGCTGCTCAGTGCCCTCCCGGATGCACTCCCTCCACTTGGGGCAGTCTTTGGCCAGGGACTCCCAGGTGTCGGTGGAGATGTTGCACTTTATCAGGAATGCTTTGAGGGTGTCCTTGTAACGTTTCCTCTGTCCACCTTTGACTCGTTTGCCGTGAAGGAGCACTTGCTTTGGTAGTCTCATGTCTGGCATGCGGACTATGTGGCCTGCCCAGTGGAGATGATCTAGTGTCATCAGTGCTTCAATGCTGGGGATGTTGGCCTGGTCAAGGACACTAATGTTGGTGCGCCTGTCCTCCCAGGGGATTTGTAGGATCTTGCGAAAACATCGTTGGTGGTATTTCTCCAGTGACTTGGGGTGTCTACTGTACATGGTCCATGTCTCTGAGCCATACAGGAGGGCAGGTATTACTACAGTCCTGTAGACCATGAGCTTGGTGGTAGATTAGATGGCCTGGTCTTAGAACACTCTTTTCCTCAGGCGACCGAAGGCTACACTGGCGCACTGGAGGTGGTGTTGAATCTCATCATCAATGTCTGCTTTTGTTGATAAGAGGCTCCCGAGGTATGGAAAATGGTCCAGGGCCGCGCTGTGGATCTTGATGACTGGGGGGCAGTGCTGTGCAGTGAGGACAGGTGGGTAGAGGACCTTTGTCTTACGGATGTTTAGCGTAAGGCACATGCTTTCATATGCCTCAGTAAATACATCAACTGTGTCCTGGAGTTCAGCCTCTGTATGTGCACAGACGCAGGCCTCGTCTGCATACTGTAGCTCAATGACAGAGGTTGGGGTGGTCTTGGACCTGGCCTGACCCGCCAGAGGGTAAACTGACAGATGGGTTAAACCGCCGCTTCACACCCGCTCAATATTACATTCCATGGGGGGTGAGCAACTCCTTTGAGTTCCCTGAGGTTGTGAAAGGTGCCAGAGAAATTTGAGTTTTGCTGTCTTTCTTTCTCTCTCTCTCTCTCTCTCTTTCTCTCTCTCTCTCTCTTTCTTTCTTTCTCTTTCTTTCTTTCTCTCTTTCTTTCATTCTTTCTTTTATTCTTTTATTCTTTTATTATTTTATTCTTTCTTTATTCTCTCTTTCTTTCTTTATTCCCTCTTTCTTTCTTTATTCTCTCCTTTCTTTCTTCTCTTTCTTTCTTCTCTCTTACTTTTATCTTGTTACTTCCTCTCTTCCATTCTTTTATTTTCTTCTTTTTTTCCTGTTGCTGACTGTTAGCTACAAAGTTGTCAATGTGACTGACTGAGCCACCAGGCTGCTCTCCCTGTATGTGCCATTAAACACTGAGCAGATGGACCTCACCTTCCAGAGCTGCTGTTCCCAGTGACAACACCCATTGGAATCACCCGGTCCAGATGACACTGCACGGTATGTGCCACATACACAATGGCCCAGATTCCCACATTGAGGGACAGAAATGGGGAGAAAATCCGAGTTCACGTGTCGGGTGTGGTTCCTTCATCAGAAAAACAAACGGAAAAAACAACCATTTATAATGCTGCAGCCTCCCTTTCATTACACCGTTACCTATGGACTGAGAGAATCTCGAAGGGGAAAGAAAAGTAACTGATGAAAATCACAGCTGAGTGTCAACGCCTGACAAATAGAGCTAGAAATTCAGTAGTGACCCGATTGGGGGGTTTCATTTTGAAAATGTGAAAAAGTATCGGCAGGTGCTAATCATTCTCTCCTCCAGCGATATTCAGTTGTAATGCTCCAAGAGGGAATTTGTGCATTAAATCAGGCGCTAACCACTTCTCTTAGAGTGCTAAAGACCGAGAGCAGGGTTGGCAGCGGCTGAGCGCTGAACAATTTTGAGTACATTGGTAACAGCATTAGAGGCTATTCCCTCACTGAAAGGGAAGGGCCAGTGAGGCTGCACAAGCTGGTTGTCGGTAGTTTTGTTTTGCAAGGCGACACGTGCGACTGCTATTACAGCCCCAAACATGCTCACAAAGCGGAGGGCTTGGACACCTTGCAGCAGTGAAACATGAAAAACTTTGCACAGGCTCTAGAGTGGTGCAAATAATAAAGTTTGCACTAGCCGAAAACCGTTCCCTTTAATTACCGCTCCCCAAGCGACCAGCCGGGTACACAATGCCTCCTCTTGTTAGCGTTGTCGGAGAGAGGCGATACAGCAGGAGGCGAGAGTCAGTTTTACATCTGGGGTGATCACGGGGCACTGCGCACTTTATGATGTCACGATCTGCGAGGCACTAGAGGTCCAGGTGCTATGAGTTAGCGCCAGTGCTAAACCATCACTGAAGTTCACGGGCATCGCAGCATTCACCGCGCCCGGTCGTTAACCCCTTAGCACCCCTTTAGCTCTCCCCCCACCCCCCGCACTAACGGGAGGCGCTACCCTACTAAATTTCGAGCTCTAAATAATATTTAAACAGCTAATTAACTCCATGGCCTGCAGAATACCGTCACACAATGAAAACCCACGAATCGGAAGGCGACTTACTCACAAGTGACGGAGAGTGTGACATCACAGAAACCCATAAAGCATCCAATCAGCAGCATCCATAGTAAAACATGGCGGCTCTGCCCAAATGGCGGTGTCGGCCAGCAAACCGCTATCTTTTACCGGATTTTACTTTTTAAATAACTTTTAATTTCTTAGCCAGATTGGAATGAATTTCGATCGAAGTTTGAAATTTCACTGAAAAAGAAATGACCGCCATCGGGATTGAGGAAGCCAGCGCTGTCAATCAGATTGAGCGATTGTTTTGCTGAACACCTCCATTCAGTCCGCAGGATTGACCCTGGGCTTCCAGTCTCTAGCCACCTTAATACTGCATCCCTCTCCCACTCTGACCTCTCTGTCCTTGGCCTCCTAAACCGTTCCAATGAAGTTCAATGGAAGCTCGAGGAACAGCATCTCATCTTTCGATTAGGCTCTATACAGCCTTCCAGACTCAACATTGAGTTCAATAATCTCAGACCATAACCACTGCTCCCATTGTTTCAGACAGCAGGTAATGGTTCTGCTGTTACCATTCACAGCTCCGCTAGCCCCATGTTTTGTTTCTTTACTTGTCCCGTTACCATCCCATCCTCCGTCATCGAATTACAGTATGCAGATGATGCTTGTGTTTGCACAAACTCGGAGGTCAAACTCCAAACCTTCGTCAACACCTTCCCCGAAGCCTACAAGTGTATGGGCCTTACACTAGACATCCGTAAGACAAACTTTCTCCAGCGACCTGCCCCCGCCATTCAGTACTGTCCCCCGATTATCAATATCTATGACGAGGGCTTGGACAACATAGTCAATTTTCTGTACACAGGAGCCTACTGTCAACAAGGGCAGACGTTGATGACGAAGGCCAACACTTTCAGTCTGCCAGTGCAGCCTTCGGTCACCTGAGGAAGAGAGTGTTTGAAGACCAGGACCTAAAATCCGACGCCAAGCTCATGGTCTTCATACCCACTCTCCTATATGCTTTAGAGACATGGACAATGTACAGCAGGCAGCTCAAAGCACTGGAGAAGTACCACCATCGCTGCCTCCACAAGATCCTGTAAATCCATTGGCAGGATAGGCACACCAACATCAGTGTTCTTGCTCAGGCCAACATCCCCAGCATCGAAGCACTGACCACGCTCGATCATCTCTGATCGACGGGCCACATCATCTGCATGCCCGATACTCGACTTTCAAAACAAGCGCTCTACTCTGAGCTCAGACATGGCAAGCTAGTCCAGGTGGGCAAAGGAAACGCTTATAGGACACCCTAAAAGGCTCCTTGAAAATATGCAACATCCCCACCGACACCTGGGTAAGACCGCTCAAAGTGGATGAGAAGCATCCGGGAAGGCACCAAACACCTTGAGTCTCTTCGCCGGGAGCAAGCTGAAGCCAAGCAAACAGTGGAATGAGCGCATGACAAGCCATGCACCCCACCCACCCATCCGTCCCTTCAACCACTGTCTGTCCTACCTGTGACAGAGGCTGTCGGTCCTGCATTAGACTCATCAGTCACCTGAGAACTCATATCCGTGTGGAAGCAAGTCATCCTTGACTCCAAGGGACTGATTAAGAGATAATCTGTTTTAGTGATGTTGGTCGAGGGATAAATATTGGCCAGGATACTGGGGATAACTCCCCTGCTTTTCAAAATCTTTCCATGAGATCTTTTACATCCAGCTAAGAGGGCAGATAGGGCCTCGGTTTAACAACTTATCTCCGACAAAGCAGCACTCGCTCAGTACTGCACTGCAGTGTCACCCTAGGCTTTGTTATGCACAAGAACCCACAATCTTCTAACCCAGAAAAATTGGTGCTACCAACTGAGCCACGGCTAACACACTACAAAGTGCCACATAATAGGCTTGCCAGAAAGGTGAAGCCCATGTAGTGAGAGGGACAGCGGCAACATGGATACAAAATTTACTCACTGACAGGAAACAGAGAGTCATGGTGAACGGTTGTATTTCGGACTGGAGAAAAGGTACATCCTGGTGTTCCCCAGTGGTCGGGAGTAGGCCCACTGCTTTTCTTGATAAAATGTAAGAGATTTGGACTTGGGTGTATAGGGCACGATTTCAACATTTTCAGAGGAGCCAAAGCTTGGAAGTATAGTTAACTGTGAGAAAGATAGTGGTAGAGTTCAAGAGGTCATAGACAGGCTGGTGGAATGAACAGGCAGGTGGGAGATGAAATTTAATGCAGAAAAGTGCGAAGTGATATATTTTGGTAGGAAGAACAAGGAGAAGCAATATAACCTACAGGGTATAATTCTAAAGGGGTTCCATGAACAGAGAGACCTGAGGGTATGTTGTGTATGCAATAATTTGCTAGATTGAATACTTTAAACTCCGAACAGGTACAAACCTGACTCTACTTTATTCGGGCCCAAGTGATTACATTACAAGATGGCTGGCCTTTTACACCTGGGCCACACACATGTGCGCACAGCCCAATGACCTCCGACAGTGGCGCCACCTCATGGCTAGTAAACTCAAGCATACATACATGACAATATCCCCCTTTAAGATATTCGTAATGTTTTTTTTACAAATTGAGACAGTCTGGGGCTTTCCACTCCCGAGTTGAACGTCTGAGTTCAACTCCAGCCTTGGGCGAGTGTTCTGAGTCTGTTATGACTGGGGGCTGGGTAGCCGATCTGATGGGAGTGGCATTGACCACGTCAGGGATTGAAAGTCCAGATTCATTGATTACAGCGGAGTCCTCTGATGACTGAGGGTCGGTTGGTTGGTCACTGATTGTGTCTTCCTCAGACTGTTCCAGTTCATCCGTGAGCCGCAGCTTTATCTGATCGACATGTTTCCTGCATGTTTGCCCATTCTTGAGCTTAACGACAAACACTCTGTTACCCTCCTTGGCCGTAAGAGTACCGTTGATCCATTTGGGACCTTGACCATAATTCAGCACATACACAGGATCATTGATAGAAATGTCGCATGACACAGTAGCGTGATCATGATACCCTTGCTGACTTTGATGTCTACATTCGACATAATTATTCAAGTCAGGGTGGACAAGAGAGATACTGGTCTTGAGCCCTCTCTTCATCAATAGTTCAGCAGGGGAGACCCTGGTAAGCGTATGGGGTCTTGTCCTGTAACTAAGCAATATGCGTGACAAGCGAGTTTGCAGTGAACCTTGAGTTACACGTTTCATACTCTGCTTGATGGTTTGGACCGCATGCTCTGCTTGTCCATTGGATGCGGGTTTGAATGGTGCTGACCTCTCATGTTTGATACCATTGTGTTTCATGAACTCTTGAAACTCCATACTGGTGAAGCAAGATCCATTGTCACTAACAACGATGTCAGGCAGACCATGCATAGCAAACATGACACGAAAGCTCTCAATGGTAGCTGTGGATGTGCTGGATGACATGATTGTACACTCTATTCACTTGGAATAAGCATCCACCACAACTAAGAACATCTTTCCCAGGAAGGAACCTGCAAAGCCGATGTGGATCCTGGACCATGGTTTAGATGGCCACGACCACAGACTCAGCGGCGATTCTGCTGGTGCTTTACTAAGCTGCATGCAAGTGTTGCACTGATGCACACATGATTCCAGATCAGAGTCAATTCCAGGCCACCATACATGAGACCTAGCAATGGCTTTCATCATGACAATAATGGGATGCGTGCTATGTAGATCATGCACACATTTCTCTCTGCCTTTCTTGGGCATAACAAAATGAGTATACAATCTGATTGAATGGATAGTTTGTCTTTGCGATGGATGTAAGGTTTGGTCGCCTCACACATTTGCTTGGGTGTGGCAGACCAATCACCACTAAGAAGACAATGTTTCACAACTGATACTATCGGGTCCTAGCTGATCCAGGTCTTAACTTGGTGAGCCGTGACAGGGATTACTTCACTTTCAAAAGCATCCATGACTAACAGTAGGTCTGCCAGTTATGGCGTTTCCACCTCCGCTGTGGGCAACGGCAGATGGCTCAATGCATCAACACAATTCTCAGTGTCAGGTCTATGGCGAATTACATAATCATAGGCAGATAATGTCAGCTCCCACCTCTGGATGCAGGACGATGCATTGGTATTGATACCTTTGTTTTCCGAAAACAATGAAATGAGTGGCTTGTGATCTCTTTCCAGTTCAAACCGAATACCAAACAGGTATGGATGCATCTTTTTAACCCCATACAAACAGGATAGTGCTTCTTTCTCTACCATGCTGTAGGCTCTTTCCACCTTTGACAAACTTTTTGAAGCATATGCAACAGGTTGTAATTTGCCCGACTCATTAGCTTGTTGGAGCACGCAACCAACTCCATATGACGAACCATCTCAGGCCAATACTAGATGCTTACACGGATCATAATGTACCAGCAGCTTGTTAGAACAAAGCAGATTAGTAGCTTTCTCAAAAGCTCTATCTTGAGATGCACTCCAAACCCAGTGTCGCTTTTCTTAGCAGCATGTACGGTGGTTCTAATAAGGTGCTCAATCTAGGTAAGAAATTACCAAAGTAGTTGAGTAGACCAAGGAACGAACACAGTCCATCACATTCTCAGGCTTGGGTGCATTTTTGATGGCCTTGGTTTTCGAGTCCGCAGGCCTGATACTGTCAGCAGCAATTTTCCTCCCCAGGAATTCGACCTCTGGTGCCATGAAGATGCACTTCGAGCGTTTCAGTCTGAGTCCCACTTTGTCCAGATGATGTAGAACCTATTCCAGTTTGTTCAGATGTTTGGCTGAGTCACGACCTGTGATCAGGATGTCATCTTGGAACACGATGGTTCTGGGGACGGACTTCAGTAGACTCTCCATGTTCCTCTGAAATATTGCTGCAGCCGAGCGAATTCCAAAAGGGCACCTGTTGTAAATAAATAGCCCTTTCCTTTATGAGTGTTGATGCGTGTAACTTTCTTCGACATGTCGAGCAGGTCCTGTCTCATGTAGGCCAACGTCAGATTCAGTTTTGTGAACGACATCCCCTCGGCTAGCATTGCAATCAGCCTTTGGTAACGGGTATTGATCCTGTTTCGAAACTTGTTTGATCATAACCTGTAGTCCCCAGAAATCCTGACAGTGCCATCACTTTTCAACATGGGAACAATGAGGCTGACCCATTCATTAAATTCAACTGGTGATATGATCCCCTCACGCTGGAGTCTGCCCAGTTTGATTTTGACCTTCTCCCTCATCATTTACGGAACTGCCTGAGCTTTATGATGGACGGGTCTTGCATCTGAGTCCACGTGGATCTGCACCTTGGCTCCTGTGAAGTTGCCGATGCCTGTTTCAAACAGCGCGGGGAACTTGCTCAGCACTTGAGCACATGGAGTATCCTCCGACGATGACAATACTTTGATCTCGTTCCAGTTCCATTTGATTTCTTCCAACCAGTTCCTGCCGAACAGCGTTGGACCATTGCCTGGAACAATCCATAATGGTAAATCGTGAACCACACCATCATTCGACACCTTGATTACTGCACTGCCAATCACCATTTTGAGTTCTTTAGTGTATGTATGCAACTTGGCATTGACTGGACTCAGCTTAGGCCTCACAGCCTTAGTATCCCACAGCCTGTCGAATGTCCTCTGGCTCATTATTGATTGACTCGCACCCGTGTCCAATTCCATCAATACAGGCACACTATGAAGTTTTACATTAATCATTATCGGTTGGCTCTTGGTTAGGAATGAATACAGTCCATATACTTCCTCCTCTGGTATCTCGGATTGCATAGTTTGCATAGATTGCTCAGTTGCGGACACATGCTGGAGATGCCTCACTCTCGAACAGCCTTTACAAATATACTGTTCAAACCAACACCGATGATGCCGATGATTTCCCCCACAACACCAACATGGTGATATCGGATTAATTCCCATCGGTGGACTTTGAGCAGCCACAGGTTTTGCGTACGCAGTCGGGTAAGCCCTGCCATATGCAGCTCTGTCAAACGATGATACTATCTTGTTTACAGTACTTGCCGAGTTCCAATTTTTCAATATCTGCTTTAAGCTTTTGTCCATTGCCATGCATGATTGGTCAATCGGATGGCCTTGCTCAAATCCAGTGTCTCCGCCGCCAGTAGCTTACGCTGGATCAACCCGTGGTTGATGCCGATTACAAAGCAGTCCCGCAGCATGTCTGCCAACGTAACTTTGAACTTGCATGGTCCAGCTAGACGTCTTAGGTCGGCAACAAATTCCGATACATCCTGGCCCTCAGAACGAACGTGCGTATAGAATCAATATCTTGAGATGATGATGCCTTCATCTGGTTTGAGATGGTCACGTACCAGGGCACACAATATTTCATAGTCCTTGTCTGTTGGACTTAAGGACGAGAGGAGATTTTTTACAAGTCCATAGATTTTGAAACCGCAAACCGTGAGGAGGACCGCCCGGTGCCGAACTGCGTCTGCCTCTTGCTCCATTTTGTTGGCCACGAAGTACTGGTTCAAGCGGACTACAAAGTCTGCCCAATCTTCTCCCTCCACGAATTGCTCCAGAATTCCAATTGTGCTCATTTTTGCATGTGAAGATTCTTGTTACCTCGTTGCCAAATGTTGTGTATGCAATAACTCAATAGTCAGAATACTATAAACACTGAACAGGTACAAACCTGGCTCTACTTTATTAGGGCCCAAAGTATTACGGGGAAAGGGCGGGGGAGTGGAACTTGCTGACATGCTCTTGTAGAGAGCCGACACATGCTCAACAGGCCGAGTGGCCTCCTTCTGTGCTGTAACTATTATTCTATCTCAAGATCATGCCATACGTGACAGATCTAGAGGGCATTCTGGGCCTTCAAGTGACCTTATCAACAGATCGGAGTGGGGGGTGGGAGACACTTAAGAATAAAAAATAAGGGCTTGTGAGCTGAAAGGAAGGGACAATTTCAACGTAATTTGATTCACGTTAAAGTTAAAAATTCCAACCCGTAATCCATTTTAAAACCTTTGAATTTATGTTAGTATACATAGGAAAACACAAGTGAATAGAAGCCAGCTTGGATTCCAGAGACCATGCACAGCCGATTGCACCACGGACCCTTACTCACCCATTTAATATCCTGAGGGAAACGTATACATTAAAATATGCAGTCCGTATGCAGCCCATTATAAATATCCTGTGAATACGGAAAATATGAAGTAATTGATTTTTAAAAGTCCTGGCTGAATTACCACACACAGCTCCAGAACCCCTAGCATGGCTCTTTTCCAGCAGTTTTTCTTTTCGGAATGGGAAATCGGTCGGAGTTTGGGGGCAACTGTGAACATCTCAAAAATAAAAGAACCCGGTCAGAGCAGTGAAATTTAATGCTGCAACACCGCTCCTTGCCACCAGAGGGCGCTTCACTAACCATGGCTCACTGAGGGACTCCTGTAGCAGAAAAGCTGTACTACAGCAACACTGTGACTTCCTTGTTGGAATAATTTCCCAATATAATTGCACTGATCAGATGATGGGTGCAGATGGAGAAAGCACTTGAACCATTTGCTTTCTTTCCTCCAAAATATGAACCTATTGTCTTCCCAATACAGCATCTAGATATGGCTTAAATAAGTCCAGTGTCCCGGCCTCAATTCCCTTCCATGGTAACCCATCCCAGATATTGCTGATCCCACATCCTAAACTTGTGAATGTTTAAAAATGTATAGAGACATTGAAGTTGAGAACGTGGGAATTGTATAGGGACAGTATAAGCTAACAAAGAATTCATGGAGGAATAGCCATGACATCTCGGACTCAAGACTGCGAAATGTTACAACACTAACACGTATTGAAACAAAACCCACAGCTTGCAGAAAAACCTCAAGGTCTTATTAAATCATGTTATTAACCTGAAACATTAACAGAAGGTCTTTGTTTAAAATCAGACCATACTTAGGTCGGCTTATGAGTGGACAAAGGGAAAGAGGGACCAAAAGAGATAGGCTGAACTAGGATGTCACTCTAGCCCTATCTTGTTATCTTTTGCCGAAAATGTATAACCATCGTCCCTTTACAATGTAACGTCACTTTGTCCGTAGGAAGTGGGTGCGTTCGAACAGACTTGCATTCCTTCTGTCTGATAAAGTCCCCGATCGGGATTTGCTTTTTAAATAAAAGCTTGCTTTGTTTAAAGCACAAACGGTATTCGTTTCAGTAATTTTGCTGAACCAGATTGAGGTAAAAGAATCCAGAAATCAACATTTGGTGTCAGAAGTGGGATCTCAACGGACGACTGCCGAAAACTTGCGAATTAAGAGCCAGACTGGCCTTGGACGAGACGAGGGGAAAGTGGCCACTGGAGTGAGTATGATTTCAATACTGCTCCAGTTTCCCCCGGTTTCAAAAGTCTGAGGAAAGTTTAGCCACTCGCTGGTTCTCAGGTAGTGTCTGAACGAGATCCAGGACAATCTGGTGAATACCTTTCAAACTTAGAATAGGGATAGAGATAGGGAAATTGCGCAGTGATGCAAACCAAGCGGCGACTTGGAAAGATAGGTTATAGTTGGAGCTAGATAGATAGGGATAGATGATCAATCATGGATCCAAAAATTAATAGGAAAGAAAAGAGACTCTTGTGAACGTCTGTTTAAATGAGAAACGCTTCTGTGATTTTTACTGTAAAAAAAAAAAGCCGGGGAATTGTGGTTTGTTTTATCTCCACCTACTTTTTCAAACAGAATGAAAGTTTTTTTTAACCCTTCGTAGTGTTGTCCTGTATGTGGGAAGTTTAAGAGTGTGAACCTTATTGAATTACGTATATTCGGATGATAAGTTACGGAGCCAGGAAATGCACAAAGGATAGGTTTGTTAAGTAAAAAAAAAAAGAAAAAAATACATGGTCCCGGTGGTTAAAAAAAGGGATTTGACATGCTCACTTACTTGTCGAAAGAAAACATTCAGAGAAGGCACAGCAAAACAACTGAGATGGATTCAAAAGGATTCAAAAAAAAAAATATTATATTAAATAACACGACCTTGAGGCTGGAACAATTGAGATAACGAAAAGCAGTCCACAGCCCACGTGCCAGACTTCTCTCTAGTTATGGAAAAGACAAAAAAAAAAGTAACGTACTAAATAGGTACTGAAAAAAAAAATGTTCTGAGATTTTAAATTATGAGAAAAATTCCACTGCAGTCTAAAAAAAAAAATCACTCCTGTCCAGTTGGCAGAAAAACTCCATTAAATTAGGGCTTTCACTGACTGATTGGATTTAAACTGCGCAGTGACACGAAAGGATAGGGAAATTTTGAGACTAAAAGAAATTAAATAAGGCTCATAAGAAATCAAATTTAGAAAATTAGGCTCACAGGAAATTAAGTAAGGCTTATGGGGAATTAAATAGAGGATAGGTGTTCAAGTCAGGTGTGACGTCAACCTCGTATATCACTTGGCCCGTCTAGGCACTGATTGGATTTAAATCACGCAGCAACTCGAAAGGTAGGGCTAGATAAGCGCACGGCGGCGCGAACGCGCAGCGGTGTGGGACATGCGGTGGTGTGAGCGCGTGGCAGAGTGAACGTGGGCCAACGCAGACACGCAGCAGCGTGAAACGCGTGGCGGCCTGGGACGTGCGGCGGCGCGAGTGCGCGGCAGAGTGAACGTGGGCCGACGCGAACATGCAGCAACGCGAACCACGGGGTGATGCCGATGTCAGTGCTGGTTTCAGTAAAGTCTGTTTATTTTAAGTGTTTCAAATCGTGCGGCGATGCGAACCGTGGGGCGACGCGGAAGTCAGTGTTAGTTTTAGTAAAGTCTGTTTATTTTGAGTTTGTTCAAATCACGTGGCGACGTGAACCGCGGGGTGATGCGGAAGTCAGTGTTAGTTTCAGTAAAGTCTGTGTTTATTTTAAGTTTGTTCAAATCGCACGACGACGCGAACGCGTAACGACACGGTAATTAGAGTCAGCTTAAATACGAGGGGCAGCGTGAAAGTGGGTAATCAGTTGGATAAAACAACGGATGCGGATAGTCCGCTACAAAAGTTATGTGAGGAATTCCCTGAAAGAGCTGAAGACTTTAGAAAATTATCAGGAGCCCTGAACAAATTATTAGGAGATGATCAGTGGCCTCTAGGTGGCACTAGAAGCGTAGTGGTAGCAAAAAAAGCACAGGGATTGTCAAAAATTAAAAGATGCATCACTTCTGTCAAGTTGGCAAATAAATGCTATTAAATTGGGACTCTCATTGACAGAGGGAACACATGTTAAAACTGTAGACGTCTTTAAAAAAGGATGTGCGCACGAGAAACTTACTAAGAGATCCTCTGGGACCTCTGAGAAAGGTATTGACCGACTACGTAGTCAAATGGCTGGCTTTGTGTTAACCGAGGCTGATGATGAAATTGATGAGTGGTCACTGACTCAGCGCCCAACGGCGCCTCCCGCACCCCCTGGCCCCTTGCTCCAGTCCTCTTCCCAACACCCTCCACCTTACACTCAGGCAAGAGGAGTTAAAAATAACCCCATACCACCAAAGCAACAAACCCAAACTGACTCCTCATCCTCTGATAGCGATTCGGATCCCCAGTTCACAAGCAATATAGCCGAAAGGACCAGATCTCACACTCGAAAGGGCAGAACTATATCTCGATATCACAGACAGTCCCGTAAATCTTCGAGTCAATCTACCAGTCCAAGTTGTGAAAGACATAGCAAACACCCCCGCCGATCGAGACGCAGAACTGTCAAGCAGTCAGACAGCTCCAAAACATCCTCCGACCTAGAAATGATTTCCAAGATCCCAAAGTCCCGACACCAATTCCCTGTCAGACCAATGCCAAACCCTGATGCACAACAAGCTGCAGACCACCCCACTATAGGTGTCTATGTGATCTTCGAACAACTATTTCAGTTTATAATGCAGAATCAAGGGACCTGTGGGCCTTGGTAAAGCAAACCTTGAGCTAAACTGAACACACCCGATTTCTAACTCACCTAGGACGTGCTACTCATGATGCATTGTTGGTTGCTCACTCTAACGATATCCAGGATCGCCTAAACGCTATCTTCAATTCTCTCACCACGACCCTTCAGAAGCCCATCAGTATGGCCACAGTATTAGAAACTAAACCCAAGCGTGAAGAAACTGCTGATTGACTCCCATATATTTCAATCAGGAGATAATGCCTTCAGGGCAGGAGAGGATTCTCCTCAATTCTGCGCTATCCTACTTCAGTGCCTGCCCTATTCGGTTGCTCACGCTATCCGGACAAATAATTGGGCAGATAATAGTAAAGCCCAGATGGAAAGGACGGTTAAATATTATTGGCAGGAAAAGAAAGGAGAGGGGGGAGGTGCGCCCCCAACCCGGGTCAAGACTGAATACGTGACTAGAAAGGAAGAGCCGCCTCGGGTGGAAGGACCAAATCCCGACCCAAGGGGATACCAGATGGAACCGCAGTATTGCATGCAGGGTTGGGTGGATAAACAGGGATACGGTTATATCAAACACCCAAATGGCCCGGGCCCTGCTAATTACGGACCGCCCTATGGTATGGGAAGAGGTCGGGGCTGGGAAAGACGAGATGGATGCTTTATTTGTAGGCAAGAAGGACATTGGAATAGAAATTGTCCCTCCCGTCAGCACGAAAAAGGAAGAGGAGGGGGGGCAAGGGGGGAGAGGACGGGGATCTTACACTAACTTCTCCCAGAACAACCTCTTTGGCCAACCGTCCCCCGATTCGTATTGACTACGCAGCTTGATTGTGCAGGGACCCTCTCCGGATGACGAACCGATGATATTGTTAAAAATTCGGAATGAGTGGCAACCCTTCTTGATAGACACGGGAGCCTTCATGTCTTCTGTACAATCAAAGCTTAAACTCCCCGCCTTCACTGAAACACAGGGACTGTCAGGATTCCTGGGACAAGTCTCTACATTCCCGGTGTCAGAACCGGTTAAAATGGATTGCCAGGAAGAATCGGTGGAACATCGATTTGTTATCACAACCAATCTGGACTGTAACTTGATGGCTAGAGACCTCCTCTGCAAATTCCAGTTGCATTTGGAGTGTGGAGATGATGGGATTAAGTTATGGTGCGCCAGGCTATAGACGAGGCTGACCCTACCAGCCGGGATGTGCAAATTGTAAAACATGGCCGAACAGTCCAATTCCACGGGGACCCCGAGAAGGTCTTAATGACTCTGCAGCATCATACTGGCTCTGGCATACCTGACTATGTGGATCCTCATGTGTGGGCAGAGGACCCCTCCCAAGTGGGTTATACTCCCATTGATCCGATTGAGATCCCAGTGCAGGGCAATGTGGACTGGCCCTCTATCCGACAGAACCCACTGAAATCACAGGCAATCCTAAACTGACCTTTCGGCACTGTACTGCAATTAATCCGGCCTGTTTTCTTACTGAGCCACCCCAAGATGAGGAAGAACCCAGTCATGATTGTTTATCTTTAATTTAAGAGGCCACATCAGTCAGGGAAGATTTAGTTGATGTACCAATGGAAGATCCAGACTATATTATGTATGTTGACGGAAGTTCTTCTATTAATCCAGAAGGTACACGAATCTCAGGCTATGCCATAGTAAAACAGGAGAATCAGGTCTTGGAATCTGTCGCTTTTGAAACCGCCTATTCTGCCCAACAAGCTGAACTATTCGCTCTCAACCGAGCCTGTATCTTGGCCAAAGATCTCAAAGTCAATATTTATACCGACTCTAGGTATGCCTTTGGGGTGGCCCATGATTTCGGACAATTATGGAAAAATAGGGGATTCCTAACCTCACAGGGGAATGAGATATCACATAAGCAACTAGTATCTGATTTGTTGCAAGCCCTCATACTCCCCAAGCTCATTGCCATTGTTAAATGTACCACCCACACCACCGGAAAATCCCCGGTTGATATAGGGAACCACTGTGCTGACAAAAAGGCTAAACAGGCCTCTCGTGACCAACAGATGATAGTGCCCAAAATGATGAGTCAGACTAAAAATCCTGCGAAGGATAAGTTAGCCTCAGAAAAACCAATGCCAACCATCCAAGATGTTATAAAAGCACAGGAGGACGCTCCTGAAAAAGATAAACTGTTGTGGAAATATTATGCATGTACTTATGACAATGTTTCTCAACTCTGGACCACTCCCGCGGAACAGACTTGCATGTCTGATGAGTTGGCTCTATGGGTTATTGATTGTATGCATTTTGCTACTCATTGTGGAGCAAGAACCACGAGTGATACACTTTTGGCTACTTGGTGGCACCCTAGACTCCAGGCGCTCACCCAGAACATCAGTAGTCGTTGCCTGGTTTGCCAGCAACGTAATCCAGGGAAGGGAGTCCCCTGTGATTGGGGTAAAACGCCCCTACCTGAAGGTCCCTTTGAGACATTTCAGTTGGACTACATTGAGTTGCAAAAAGTTCAGTGTTTCAAATATGTATTAGTAATAGTAGATGTGTTTAGTAGATGAATTGAAGCCTACCCTAACCTGGACAATAAGGCTCAAACTGTTGTTAAGGTGTTAATGAGGGAAATTGTTCCTAGATCTCAGCTCGACTGATGACCACCTATGTTCTTTCTCTGACTCAGGCTCTGCGACTAGCTCACAACCAGGTTCAAGATGCTCACCTCGACCTCCCAGTTTTACCCGAATTGTCCCTCGTGGCACCAGGGAAGTATGGATTCGGAAGGGATTAGAGCCACAATGGGAGGGGCCTTTTCAGGTGTTACTCACTACCCCCACTGCAGCCAAGGTTGAGGGAAGGGGAGCCTGGGTTCACCTGCACCACTGCAAGCTCACCACCCTCTAACGAACCGATTTTACTGGTTATTCTAATTCCTGTTTCTGTTCCAGACTTCCTCTTCTCCATAGCTGAACAAGGCCGTTGGCATCCTAATTGGAACGTGGACCAATTTGAACTTTTACCCGTAGTGATAGACAGCCAGCTACACCGACGGTGACCTAAGAGAGACGGGAGAACCGAACTCTTTTAATCAGCAAAATAATTGGACTATTTATCTGAATCTTGAGCCATAAGATGAAACTGTCTGTTTGCCACAGTCTGTATAGTGTTGATATATGACAGTTTCGGCGCATGGGAGGGGAGACAGAGACGAGAGCTCCATGTAAACACCTTTTTGTACATGTCTTATGTTTATGCGCAAAATGGGAACTTTTCTAGATGCTGGGTGTGTTCACATTCCCTATACATTCCAAAGGGGGAATTCCTTTGCGCCCCGTTCCACTAACCCTAACTGAGACTGTCAGATGGATTCAGAGCCAAACTATCACGAGAGGAGGGGGCCAATACAATACTGCTGAAGCTCTGGAGGGCATCACAGCTGAAATGGTAGCAATAAGGACCGTAGTATTACAAAACCGAATGGCCCTCAATTACCTGTTAGCTGAGAAAGGGGGAACGTGTGCCCTGATAGGATCTGAATGTTGCACTTACATTCCTGATAGTTCAGCAAACATAACCAATCTCGCTGATCACATAAGAAGGGAGGTGAAGAAGTTATCCACACCAGCAGAAGGATCTAGCTGGTTTGATTGGCTATCAGATGGATCTTGGAGATCCTATCTAATTGTTGGTTGCCTTAACCTTTGTTGTAAAGTAATGATGGCAAGGTTAGCAAACCCTCTTGTGGTCAAGGGCTCCCGATTTATGATCCAACGAACTAAAGAACTACTCGACACTAACAACAATATGATTCAGGAAATAGAGTGTGAACGGATGAATGCGATACTCCTAGAATGATCCTAAGTGTTATCATGGAATGATAAAAGGGAGGAATGTGAATGTTTAAAAATGTATAGAGACATTGATGTGAGAATGTGGGAATTGTATAGGGACAATATAAGCTAACAAAGAATTCATGGAGGAATAGCCATGACATCTCAGACTCGAGACTGCGAAATGTTACAACACTAACACGTATTGAAACAAAACCCACAGCTTGCAGAAAAACCTCAAGGTCTTATTAAATCATGTTATTAACCTGAAACATTAACAGAAGGTCTTTGTTTAAAATCAGACCATACTTAGGTCGGCTTATGAGTGGACAAAGGGGGAGAGGGATCAAAAGAGAGAGGCTGAACTAGGATGTCACTCTAGCCCTATCTTGTTATCTTTTGCCGAAAATGTATAACCATCGTCCCTTTACAATGTAACGTCACTTTGTCCGTAGGAAGTGGGTGCGTTCGAACAGACTTGCATTCCTTCTGTCTGATAAAGTCCCCGATCGGGATTTGCTTTTTAAATAAAAGCTTGCTTTGTTTAAAGCACAAACGGTATTCGTTTCAGTAATTTTGCTGAACCAGATTGAGAGAAAAGAATCTACATTTACAAACTTGCCTTTCACAAACTAGCATAATTTAAAAGTTTAATGTTGTGCTTACATGCTCTGTATGTTCAGCGTCTTGTACATTAACATATTTATATATTAACTTACATATTTCCCCCAACCTGTGACATTTGCTGTTTGCCAAAGTCTGCAGATCAGATCTTAAATTCTTAATACCAATGAATCACCGTCTGCACTAACATTTTTCCAATGAACATTATTTGTTAACTCTGTGAATTCATGTTTATGTCACATAACTAATCTCAGTAATCCTGCACCATCAGCACTTATGTGGTCCTGAAAAAACATGGTCCCCTGTTTCAAAACAAAAGAAAATCAGATAATCCATTGTGGTTCTTCTTGTGAGCCCAAGGGGTTAATTCGTTAAGTCGTAATTCCTTTGTCACTGTGAGGAAATATTCACTCAATGTGAGAAACTTAACAGTTAATAATGCCCAAAATGTGTTTACTTTCAGCAATGCAAGAGTATGTTGCATGGTGAATTAATAACAGCGGTCAGTGGAAGGGGTTAAATTATTTGCCTTTAAAAGAAAACAGACCCAAACATCAAGCAGAGTCAGATTGCATCACACACATTCGCATAGCATTCAAGTAAATTAAAACAACTTTGTTAACTGAAAAAGACCCAAAATCCATCTTAATTTTTTTTCAAAATATTTGTACCTTTTAAATTATGCAAAAGTATATCAACAAACTTTTTTCCTCCATAGGAATTGAAAATCTGTTAAAACAGCAGAAATCATTCGTACCGTCACTATTAACTCTAAACACTGTGTGAAACGATGCTCCAGTACATTCTAACTCTAAAAACTGTTGTAGGGCTAAAAAGGAGGCTCCTCTCCCTCGGGGCGGACTACCTGATATAGGTAGTCGAAACCTCGCCCGTCTGTTGGGGTAAAAATAAGGCCTCTCTTCCTCAGGGTGGAATAACTGATATAGCTAATTGACACCTTGCCCAGCTCCCACTGTATAACGACCACGGAAGTAAACACATGAGACCTTTCAGGTTCAACCGGCTTTATTACGAGCGGGAAGGTTCAGTCTAAACCTTCGAAATACATGAGCTTTTGAGTACAATTTATACAGGTTTTGGAGAGGAGCTACCCTCCTACAAAAAAATCGATAGGTCTATTGCTATCAGAGAAGTTACATTGATTTGTCAACTGTTATCAGTCTGTCTCTGAGTGGTACATGTAATTGTCCATCTCCCATATTGTGTTGTTCCACTATTTGCCCTCTATTCCAGTCTTTGTGTCACCTAGAGTAACTGTACCAAAACACCAGCGTCCTTATGTCTTCCTCTGAGACTTTTAATCAAAAACTGCTGACTTTGGCTGCTAATTGTCACTAAGGTTAAGGATACATTTCGAGCAATGCATTACAAGTGTGCTATACCTGCAGAAGCAAGTGTTACATACATAGGCAATTTGCCCTCTAATATTGATGAGTTCACTATCTTCAGCATTGTTCTGACCACCTATTTGCAACTCCTACAATATATCCCTTACAATTCCCCCATAATGGTCCTTGGCTATTTGCCCAAGATAAGCCATTTCCCAATGAACTCCTCATGGGTGAGCTTCCAGGGTTGTCCTTTCGCTTGGGTAGCGCTACTTCCCGAGCTGCAGGATCTACCTGTTGGCTTTCCCATCAAGGTTAAACCAAGTAAGTCCTTTCTGCCGGACTGTCTGATTTCCCTTTATTCAATGTTTTTACTATAGTATGGGCTCGGGCCTGCTTCTTATGTGAATCACATTTCTTACACACTAACAACAGTAGGATGAACAAGATGACCCCTTGCACTACGACCAGTATGTGTGACACTATCCATATCCACGTACAACATTCCAAAGTCTCTTATACCATGTGAATAGCCAACATTTTCTCAATGTCTCTTTGCAGTTTATTTATGTCTTCCATCAGGATTATATACTTTAGTCATTGCTTCTAAATATCCTGCTCCAGTTGAGTTTGTTCCTCATTCAGTTGGGGTATCGGTTTTCCTTGTGGCCTGATGGCCTTTACATACCCTTCGCGGATTGTCCCATTGATGGTTTCTTCCTTCAGTTCAGAGTTTATAACCTATCCATTTATGTGGGTCTCGTCATGCGGGATAAAATAGAAGTCATTATTCATGATGGCACATGAGGTATTTGTGACCGTCATCTCAGTTGCCGTGGTGCTCACACACCATTTCCTAATTCCTTGTGAAGCAGGTGGTTCCGTAGTACCAGGCTAGTGGGGTGATACTCAAGATGCACCTGTCCACTTGGTAATATCCACAGTCGTCTCTGAGCATTCGTAGTGGATCTTGACATAAAACAACTTGGTTATTTTTGTAGCAATCATCTATGCTGAGACTCTCAGTACTGTTGTTCTCTTTAATTACATATCTGGATAGGGAATGGGAGCGTACGCGAGTTTGATTTCTTCTTTCTCCCACATTATTTGTTTGGTGTAGGGGATCTCCCTTTGTCACATCATACTGTGGTATAGGTAATAGAAAACCTATTATATTTAAATGTCCCGTTACACATCTGTCCTTTGGGACCCAAGCATGACTGTTTCTCTGCACCTCGCAGGCATGAGTCATGTTTTTGTCCAAGGTCCAGTTGGTAAATACATCAACTGTTATCCAATCCGGCACCTTTCCATTCTGAAGCTGCTCTAGGTTATGTTGTATTCCACTGAGCAACCATGCTCCATATCCTGTAAATACTAGTTCTGTCTATGGTTTTACTTAAGTTCCGTTCTACGAATTTATAGTTCTGGCGTGATCTCGCAATGTGTGGGCCACTTGTAATAATTCCCTTTCTGTGCCATGACCCAGTTGTGCCTGTATATTTTCATTATACTGATCCCTTTCCAGCAATCCCTGTAAGGTTCATGTTAGGGCGTTAACTCGATCATCTATTGTGTGCAGGTCTATAATGTTTACCGTCACAACTCCTGTCGCGTATCCCGTGCCTACCATTTCCAATATCCCTCTTTTTTTCCTGATTACATTTTTTACCTGACCTTCTTCCCACATTAAACTTCATGGTTGTTGATTCAGGGCCTTCAAATGCCCGCAGGGTCAGATTTTTAAACAGCTTATTGTGTTTAACCCGCAAAAGTTGTGGATCGTTAAGTCTGTTAAATTTAGGAATACAGTAATTAGCCGCTGCCCTTACCCCGAAGTATATCTTATCCTTGGTTTGCCTTATTACCAATCTCCCTCTTGCCCCAGTGTTTATAATCGGACATGTTGGTGGTGCTGGGGGTGCGTCTCGGGGAATAATTCTCCAACACCATTTATAGGCATCGGCACCTTGAGACGGCGGGCATAACTTCCAATCCTTCCCTTGTTGGGATACCCCGGAGAATTGAGTGTAATTTAGTGTGCACCTTATCTCCACCTCCCCTTCTCTTAGGTGCAGTATCTTTGCACCCCACTCCTGAGTGCAAAACACACCGTGATTTTATTCACCCAAATTATTAGTCCCGCTATATTTGCCCACCCCATTGTCGATCAACCCCTCGCCATATTCTCTTATGCCTGTTAGTCCGACACTGCAATTTAAGTTCACTGTTGGTCCGACTGTCACCGTCAGCGTTCCTGATTCTTTATCACAACCAATGTCACCCAGGTACCTGTAATACAGGCCTTGCTGTTCGTCAGCTGGTTGTCCTTGGTATGGGTTACATCATGATGTTTGCACGAGCACCAGAATCCTACTAATAAAATAATATTTTCCGGTCGTCACCGGTTAATTTAGTGATTATGCTTTTTCAACTGGGTCCAGTGTTTTCACCTTATAACTACACATGAGTACGTGTCACTTGCCATTATTACCTGATGGGGTCTGGTCCATTTGGGTGTGAGCTTGGACCTCTCTGGAGTAATCCTCACCATCACCTGACTAACTATTTGGGGTATTTGGATCTTCTGATCCTTAGTGTCATTCTCTAAGTCCTTGATTATCTGTTGCTCTCTAGCCAGTGCCTTTAAGTCATGTAACTGCCATTACAAATTTCTGTATCCTGTCTTTATATGGTCCTCTGTCCTCGCTTCCTGAAACCAAGACTTCTTCCAGTCCCATTGCCCTTCCAGTCATTAGTTCAAAGGGTGTCAGTCCTGTCGTCTGACTAGGGGTTGCCCTGAGCTTCATTAGTACTCGGGGTAACATCTCGACCCACCCTTTTCCAATTTCCTTGATTGTTTTAACGAGGGCTATATTTAAGGTCCTATTCATTCGTTCCACCAATCTGGAGCAGGATGGTATGGGATGTGGAACGTTTGCTTCATCCCTAGTAAAGTGCAGGCCTGATTCATCACCTTCCCTGTGAAGTGGGTATCTTGATCTGAGTCCAGCTGCAGTGGCATTCCCCATCAGGGTAATATTTCTTCTGCTAGGATCCTGGCCACGGTTTCTGCTGAACAATTTCGAGTGGCAAAAGCTTCTACCCACTTTGTAAACTGGTCTATTATAACTGGGCAGTATGTCTTCCCCTTGTTGCTGGGTAATGGTCCAGTAAAATCTATCTGCAAGTTTTCCCACGGTCCTTTCGGTCTGGGCTGATGTCCCATTCTGACTTTTACTCTCCCCCCTGGGTTGTATTTTGCACATGTCACGCACCTCCTACAGTGGTTCTTGTTATGTCTGTAATGCACTTATGAATGACTCCATGAGGCAATATGTTGTACTCAAACTGTAGTGACCTTGGTCCTTTATTCGTAACTCCAGAGTGAGACACAAGCGTGGTGGGCAGCCTTTTATACTGGATCCTGCACACCTATGCAGGTGACCCTCAGCTCTCCCACCGCAGTGCCCTCTGGTGGAGAGCCTCTGCCACAGGGGCAGGAAACCCCAGTCTCCACCAGTTGCACCCTCTAGTGGTGCCAGCATAGTGTATATATACAGTGTAAACCTTATTGACAGTTCATCAGGTAACAAGTCTCCATCTTATGCAACTATACAGTGACTACACAGAGAGTATATCTATAGTCTGCATATATAACAGGTCTCTATATCTCTACCCATTCCCTTCCACCACCAGAGTCACTAATATAGGGAATGTTATAGAGATTTAGAGCTTATCATTTTGGTTCTACCTGTATGGACATAGCCGTGGTATAAATTTAATAGGCTCCCCTGGATACATTCCGGGGCCACCACATTCCCATCTTTCCTCCATATCCCTTTGGTCCCTTGTTGGGCCCCTCTGCTTCCACCCCTCCTTTTCCTGTGGCGTGGCTTCTCCCTGTACCTGAAGCATGTTTACTTCCTCAGGCCCGATTGTACATGCTCCAACCTGGGCTTCCCCGGCCAGTGGACCTGTCTCTGCCACCCGATTGGCTGCTTCATCTGCCCATACATTCCCCTGTTGATGTTGATAACTTTTATGTGCGCTTTAACCTTTATTATCGCACACTCCTGGGGTAGGAGGGAGGCTTCCACTAATTGTTTAACATTCTCCTCATGTTTAATCGGCCCTCCTCTTGAGGTCATGTATCCCCGTCTGCTCCAGGCTATCATATAATCATGCACTACTCCAAAAGCATATCGACTGTCTGTATAGATCTTTACTCTTTTTCCCATAGCCAGCCTCAGAGCCTCAGTAAGAGTCACTAATTCAGCCACTTGAGTTGATAGACCCCCTTCTAACCGTCCTTCCCTTTTGACCAGTCCGCTGCCATCTTCCACGGCCCATCCTGTCCGTGGTGTCCCGTTGATATAGCGCCGAGACCCATCTACATATAGATCCATGTCTGCCTCCTCAAGTGGGGTTTCACTTGCCTGACTACTTCTCTCGTCTTCTCCTGTTGGACTACACTGATGCTCTTCTCTCTCCGTAATGATCCATCCTGCAGAGTTGTTACAGTTGTCTTCTATTATTGTTACTGTCCCATTGGGGGATAAGAGCATTGCTTCCCAACTCGCCCTTCGTGCGTCGGATTCCTTTTTAGCCTTCCTGTCTTAAGTAATTCTATTAAGGTATGCTGGGTATGTGTCCCGACGTTACTATGCCACTGGCCTATGCCTGTCCCCATGTAATGATCTTTACTGTAGTGGGTATAGATGTAGAAGGGCCTATTCTGGTCGGGTAATCCCAGGGCTGGAGCACTCGTGAGCTTGTTTTAACCTTACAACCACAATTTCCTGATCTCGGCATTTCTGCAGTAGTTGAATAGCCCAGTACCTGCCTGGCCCCTTTCATGGTTCCTGAGCTGGGCATTGATCGAATTGCTTCCTTTCTGTCCTTAGGCATCTGTCTCTTCCCTTGTGATATTATGTATCCCAGATATGTTACTTCGCTCCTTCCCACCTGCACCTTCCTAGGATTTTATTTTTAATCCTGTGCTCTGTGTAGCTCCGAGCACTGTAGTTAAAGATAGTACATGTTGTTGTTCTGTGCTGGAGGCAATAAGGATATCATCCACATACTGCAAAGGAGTGCTCCTTTCTCCTACATCTACTGGTTCCAAAATCCCTGATAGTACTTGATGAAATATGCTTGGGCTATTATGGAATCCCTGTGGCACTCTGGTCCATGTGTATTGTTTTCCCTTTACGGTGAAGGCAAATTTCCTCTGGGACTCTTCATCCAAGGGTATGGCCCAAAATCCATTCGTTATATCCAGCACAGTGAATATCTTATTTCTGGATCCAGGTCATTAAAAGTTGTGGCCGGACTTGCCACTATTGTGTGTTCTCGGGGAGTTACCTATTCGGGGCGGTATAATCGATAAGACCTGTTGGGTTTCTTTACTGGCCACACAGGTGAATTAGTGGAGGCTATTACCTGTTTCACTACCCCTTGCTTCTCTAATTGTTGCACTATCTGACAGACTGCTGCCTCAGCTTCGGGTCTTAGTGGGTACTGTCGGTGAGCTTTGAGTTCCGGTCTGGCAATTTTGATGGGTGGTGTCTCTGTTAATCCACAATCTTGCTTGTATTATGCCCACAATGTGGGTATAATTGGCAGATGCTACCCCATACACCCTTTGTTTCCCACTCGGGCTGGATTAGGGTTATTCCAGCCACTCATTGCTGCTGGTGTCCCGGGCGTTCGAACTTCATTTGGTTTTCGTTCTTATCCCCCAAAATTATCTGGTTACACTGGGAATCTATCAGTATCCCTATCTCCCTTAAGGTTACTTCTGTGTTCTGACAGCACCAAAACTGAGTAGGTAACATTATCCCTGTACTTCAAATAACACCTTCTCACTTCGGATTGCTTTCTGATATCGCCCACCTACTCCTTGCATGTTTACAGTCCTATTGTTTCTTCGGGATTGTTTCTTAGAACAGTATGTTGCAGAACCTACAAGGGAGCAAGCTATCTTAGATCTGGTCCTGTGTAATGAGACAGGAATAATAAACGATCTCCAAGTAAAAGATCCTCTCAGAGTGAGGGATCACAGTATGGTTAAATTTGTAATACAGATTGAGGGTGAGGAAGTAGTGTCTCAAACGAGCGTACTATGCTTAAACAAAGGGGACGACAGTGGGATGAGGGCAGAGTTGGCGAAAGTAGACTGGGAACACAGACTAAACGGTGGCACAATTGAGGAACAGTGGAGGACTTTTAAGGAGCTCTTTCATAGTGCTCAACAAAAATATATTCCAGTGAAAAAGAAGGGCAGTAAGAGAAGGGATAACCAGTCGTGGATAACCAAGGAAATAAAGGAGATTATCAAATTAAAAACCAATGCGTATAAGGTGGCCAAGGTTAGTGGGAAAATAGAAGATTGGGAAAATTTTAAATGACTAAGAAAGCAATAAAGAAAGGAAAGATAGATTACGAAGGTAAACTTGCGCAAAACATAAAAACGGATAGTAAAAGCTTTTACAGAGATATAAAACGGAAAAGAGTGACTAAAGTAAATGTTGGTCCCTTCGAAGATGAGAGGGGGGATTTAATAATGGGAAATGTGGAAATGGCTGAGACCTTAAACAATTATTTGCTTCAGTCTTCACAGTGGAAGACATGAAAACCATGCCAGAAATTGCTGGTCACAGGAATGTGGGAAGGGAGGACCTGGAGACAATCACTATCACTAGCGGGGTAGTGCTGGACAGGCAAATGGGACTCAAGGTAGACAAGTCCCCTGGTCCTGATGAAATGCATCCCAGGGTATTAAAAGAGATGGTGGAAGTTATAGCAGATGCATTCGTTATAATCTACCAAAATTCTCTGGACTCTGGGGAGGTACCAGCGGATTGGAAAGCAGCTAATGTAACACCTCTGTTTAAAAAATGGGGCAGACAAAAGGCAGGGAACTATAGGCCGGTTAGTTTAACATCTGTAGTGGGGAAAATGCTTGAAGCTATCATTAAGGAAGAAATAGCGGGACATCTAGATAGGAATAGTGCAATCAAGCAGTCGCAGCATGGATTCATGAAGGGGAAATCATGTTTAACTAACTTACTGGAATTCTTTGAGGATATAACGAGCATGGTGGATAGAGGTGTACCGATGGATGTGGTGTATTTAGATTTTCAAAAGGCATTCGATAAGGTGCCACACAAAAGGTTACTGCAGAAGATAAAGGTACACAGAGTCAGAGGAAATGTATTAGCATGGATAGAGAATTGGCTGGCTAACAGAAAGCAGAGAGTCGGGATAAATGGGTCCTTTTCGGGTTGGAAATTGGTGGTTAGTGGTGTGCCACAGGGATCGGTGCTGGGACCACAACTGTTTACAATATACATAGGTGACCTGGAAGAGGGGACAGAGTGTAGTGTAACAAAATTTGCAGATGACACAAAGATTAGTGGGAAAGCGGGTTGTGGAGAGGACGCAGAGAGGCTGCAAAGAGATTTAGATAGGTTAAGCGAATGAGCTAAGGTTTGGCAGATGGAATACAATGTCGGAAAATGTGAGGTCATCCACGTTGGGAAAAAAAACAGGAAAAGGAAATATTATTTGAATGGGGAGAAATTACAACATGCTGCGGTGCAGAGGGACCTGGGGATCCTTGTGCATGAATCCCAAAAAGTTAGTTTGCAGGTGCAGCAGGTAATCAGGAAGGCGAATGGAATGTTGGCCTTCATTGCGAGAGGGATGGAGTTCAAAAGCAGGGAGGTCCTTCTGCAAATCTATAGGGTATTGGTGAGGCCGCACCTGGAGTACTGTGTGCAGTTTTGGTCACCTTACTTAAGGAAGGATATACTAGCTCTGGAGGGGGTACAGAGACGATTCACTTGGCTGATTCCGGAGTTGAGGGAGTTACCTTATGATGATAGATTGAGTAGACTGGGTCTTTATTCGTTGGAGTTCAGAAGGATGAGGGGTGATCTTATAGAAACATTTAAAATAATGAAAGGGATAGACAAGATAGAGGCAGAGAGGTAGTTTCCACTGGTCGGGGAGACTAGAACTAGGGGGCACAGCCTCAAAATACGGGGGAGCCAATTTAAAACCGAGTTGAGAGGGAATTTCTCCTCCCAGAGGGTTCTGAATCTGTGGAATTCTCTGCCCAAGGAAGCAGTTGAGGCTAGCTCATTGAATGTATTCGAGTCACAGATGGATAGATTTTTAATCAATAAGGGAATTAAGGGTTATGGGGAGCGGGCGGGTAAGTGGAGCTGAGTCCACGGCCAGATCAGCCATGATCTTGTTGAATGGCGGAGCAGGCTCGAGGGGCTAGATGGCCTACTCCTGTTCCTAATTCTTATGTTCTTATGCTCTTATGTTCTATGGGTTAGGGGCAAATCTAAGTTGGTTATGGAAACGGAGACTCCTGTGTCTACTAGTATATCGCAGTACCGGCCCCCGAATACTGCAGTAATAAACATTCGTGGATCCTCTCGCTGCTATCCCATACCTGTGCCGGTGGCCGGCAACCCCTAGCATGTGCTGGCTAATTGGTGCATATTGATAATATCCTCATTTGAGGGTGTCACAAGTAAAGGCAGTGGTGGCAGTGGTGCTGGTACCTGTCTGAGTATGTCCATCAGCTCTTCCCTGGTTAATGATATAAGCACCTTTGTCTGTGTGGGCCTCGCCTTCCTGCGCCTCCTTCCTTACTCCAGCAATCTTTGGACAAATGTCCAAGTTTACCACAATTGTGACATTTCCTTTTGGAATTTCTGTAACCTTTCCTTTTCTGCGGTCAGTTCCTACTGAAGTGGCCTTCCTGGTTGCAGTTAAAACATATCAGGGCAGCCACGCTGGGGTGTGTCCTCCACCTACGTTTTTGCTGCTACTGTTGTTGCTGCTATTTTTGCTATTTTCTCCCTTTGTTCTAACTTTAACTCTTCTACATATTCTGCCCATTCCAAAGTTTCATCATAATTATCTCCTATTTTAAATCTTCACTTAATTATCTTTTGATGTGCTTCTCCTAGTCCGTCTTTAAACATTTTCAAGAATGCAGCTTCATTTTTGTCAGGGTTATCCGCCTCAGAGTGGTCTTTGTATTCAATCCACTTTCGTTCCCCGTACTCCCCTACCCTTTCGCCTGCCTTTTGAGTCACATTCAGTATTCTACTTCAATTGGTTCTAATTGGCCCCAGCATCCTTCCATCCCGTATTTGAGGAATTCTCATGTTTGTATTTTTGCTAGATCCTCCCTTCCCTTATTATGCCATTCCCCATCCTGTACCTCTGGTGTCGCTTTGTGCCAATTTATCGGACCCGTTTTGGCTTTCACCAGATTGTGAATGTCTGCTAATGTTAGGTTATAGGCGTCTAGCACTTCTTCCACCTTTTGCCAGAATTCTGTATTCCTATTATTTGGTTTAAGGGTTGGTAACTAATTCAATAAAATTTGTCTCTCCTGTGGACTGAGGGGTACCTCCTGTATGGTAATCTGGGCTGCTCTATGTCCATTACAGGGAATGGTGGTAGTGTGTATAGGTGCTGCTGATAAGTAGCCATTATCATGTGCCGGGGGCCACTCTACTCCGTACTCGTTATCCCAGTCTGGTTTACTGTTAGGTTGGGTTTGTGGACCACACTTACCCACTGTGGGGTACATCGGTCTACTGCCGTAGGTAATGGTGCTATGGCTGCGCACTGCACTATCTGTCTGGTCCAGTTTTTTTTAATCTCTTCCAGCTTATTTTATCTTAGCTTCTAACTCTTAAATTTGTTTTGTTTAAGTATCTAACTCTTTTATCTGTCCTCTGTAGCAGGTGAGTATTATAACATAGGCTATTTCTGTTTTATTTTTAATCTGACTATCTCACCATTTCCTCTGTCTGTCAGGTGTGTCTTCTGGCTGCCATCCTTGCTTTTTCATTTCTTTTATTATGAAACCCAAATTAATAATGTCCAGTATAAAACAGCTGTCAATGGAAAGGTTTAACTCCTTTACAGGTTTGTAAGAAGGTCTGACGTCATTACATGACTTCACGTAATGATCCGAATTTTCTTCCAAGATATAAGTGATATAGCTAATCGACACCTCGCCCAGCTCCTACTGTATAATGACCACGGAATTAAACACATGAAATCTCTCAGATTCAACCGGCTTTATTATGAGCAATGCATGGGAAGGTTCAGTCTAAACCTTCGAAATACATGGTTTTGAGAACAATTTATACAGGTTTGGGAGAGGAGCTATCCTCATACAAAATTATCGATAGGTCTATTGTTATCAGCGAAGTTACATCGATTTGTCGACTCTTATCAGACTGTGTCTGAGTGGTACATGTAATTGTCCATCTCCCATATTGTGTTGTTCCATTATATGCCCACTACTCCAGTCTTTGTGTCGCCTAGAGTAACTGTACCAAAATACCGCCGACCTTATCTCTTCCTCCGAGACTTCTAATCAAAAACTGCTGACTTTTGTAAAGTCCTTATTTTACAGCATGAAACCACACGACGCACATTCTGGGGACAAGGTCACTCTGTGACCTTAACTCATTATTTACAGCATTCCAAAGACGATGTCCCTGCGTGGGACCTCCCTTTATATACCTGGGTGATCAGGTAAGGAGTGTCTCCCACACGTTCACCCCTAGTGGTCAAGGTGTGCATCTAGGTTGAGTATATACAGTAATACAGTGGTGTTACATTGTGGTTAGAAACATGACATCACCTCCCCCCGCCCCCGCCTCCCCAAAGTCTTATCAGGATCATAGGTTTAGTCTTTCAGGTGGTCTCCGCTCTCTCATGGTGCGCCGCAGTTGGGGCTCTGGTTGTTGGACACTGACATGAGTGTCTGTCACCTGTGGTGATTCCGGCCTGTCCGGGCTGACCGCAGGGACTGTGCATTCTTCTGATTGCTCTTGTTGCTCGTTCACTGGTGGTGGTGTGAGCTCCATCTCATGGTCTTCTTCAGGTTCCTCCGTGTCCATGCTGAAGATTTTTTTTTTACTTGGTCCAGATGCTTACGGCATATATGACCATTGTTGAGTTTTACCATGCTGACCCTATTCCCCCCTTTGTCAATTACAGTACCCTCAAGCCATTTTGGCCCCATGGCGAGATTGAGGATGAATACAGGATAATTTATTTCTATATATCTCCCCCTTGAATTACGGTCATGGTACTCGTTTTGTGACTTGCGCTTGCCCTCAACTATGTCGGTCAGGACTGGGTGAATGAGGGACAACCGAATTTTGAGTGTCCGTTTCATTAGTAGCTCTGTGGGCGGGACCCCCGTGAGCAAATGCAGTCGGGATCTATAGGCCAGCAGGAGGCGCGATAGGCGGCATTGTAGGGCGGGTCCTTGAATCCTGAGCATACCTTGCTTAATGATTTGGACCACTCTTTCCACCTGGCCATTGGAGGCTGGCTTGAACGGTGCAGTCCTGACGTGGTTGATGCCATTGCCTGACATGAACTCCCAGAATTCGTAGCTTGTGAAACATGGGCCATTATCACTAACCAGGATGTCCGGCAAGCCATGGGTTGCAAAGATCGCACGTAGGCTTTCCACGGTGGTGAATGACGTGCATGAATTCAGAATGATGCACTCGATCCATTTCGAGTAGGCATCGACCACAATAAGGAACATCTTTCCCATGAATGGGCCCGCGTAGTCAACATGAATGCGTGACCATGGCCTGGTGGGCCAGAACCACGGGCTGAGCGGGGCCTCCCTGGGGGCATTACCCAGCTGGGCACACGTTGTGCACCTGCAAACACAGTGTTCCAAGTCTGAATCAATTCTAGGCCACCAAATGGCCTTCATCAGCACAATGCCTAGGTTCTCGCTGTGGAGTTCCCGGATAAATGCCTCCCTGCTCTTCTGGGGCATAACTACCCAGCTGCCCCATAGTAGGCAGTCAGCTTGGATGGAGAGCTCATCCATCTGTCTGTGGAACGGTCTGACCTCCTCAGGGCATGCTCCATGTGCAGGCGCCCAATCCCCAGTCAGGACACATTTCTTAATCAGGGATCGGAAGGGATCTCTGTTTATCCAGATTTTGATCTGGCGGGCTGTGATGAGGGAACCTGCGTTGTCAAAGGCATCGACAGCCATGCCTATCTCAGCGCTTTGCTCCACTGCCCCCTCAGTGGTTGCCAGAGGAAGCCTGCTGAGCGCATCAGCGCAATTTTCAGTGCCGGGCCGGTGCCAGATGGAATCGTCATAAGCAGCCAGCGTGAGAGCCCATCGCTGTATGCGAGCTGAAGCGTTGGCATTGACAGCCTTGCTGTCTGACAACAGGGATGATAATGGCTTGTGTTCCGTCTCTAATTCAAACGTCCCATCGAAGAGGTACTGATGCATTTTTTTTACACCATAGACACATGCAAGCGCTTCCTTCTCGACCATCCCATATCCCCGTTCTGCTTGAGAGAGCGACCTGGAGGCATAAGCCACAGGTTGTAGTTGACCCTCAGCATTGCCCTGCTGCAACACGCACCCAACCCCATAGGATGATGCGTCACAAGTCAGAACTTGTACAGGGTCAACAACTTGTTTGAACAAAGTAGGTTTTGCGCCTGATCAAAAGCCCGCACCTGACAGTCCCCCCAAAACCAATCGCAACCCTTACGCAGGAGCACGTGTAGCAGCTCCAACAACGTGCTCAAGTTCGGCAGAAAGTTCCCGAAATAGTTCAACAGTCCCAGGAATGAACGCAGCTCCGATGTGTTGCAGGGCCTGGGTGCTCGTTGAATCGCCTGTTTTGGATTCGGTGGGCCGAATCCCATCTGCAGCAACCTTCCTGCCCAGAAACTCAACCTCAGGAGCTAAGAACATACATTGAGACTTCTTGAGTCGCAGGCCTACCTGGTCCAGTTGGCGTAGCACCTCCTCCAGGTTGTGGAAGTGTTTCTCAGTGTCTCGGCCCATGATGTGGATGTCATCCTGGAATACAATCGTTTCAGGAATGGATTTAAGCAGGCTTTCCATTTTTCGTTGAAAAATCGCGGCCGCTGATCGAATGCCAAACGGGCACCTGTTATAAACGAACAGTCCCTTGTCCGTGGTGATGGTGGTCAGTAGTTTAGATTCGTTGGCCAGTTCCTGGGTCATATAGGCTGAAGTGAGGTCGAACTTGGTGAACATCTTGCCACCTGCCAGTGTGGCGAAGAAATCCTCCGCTCTCGGGAGCGGGTATTGATCTTGTAGGGACACCCGATTGATGGTGGTCTTGTTGTCGCCACAGATCCTAACAGAGCCATCCATTTTTAGGACGGGATCGATGGGGCTCGCCCAGTCGCTGAATTCAACAGGCGAGATAATGCCCTCTCTCAACAGCCGGTCCAATTCGCTCTCGATTTTTTTCCCGCATCACAACCGGCACCGCTCTGGCTTTGTGGTGCACTGGCCTGGCGTCCGGGGTGATGTGTATCACTACTTTTGTGCCTTTGAAAGTCCCGACGTCAGGTTGGAATAGTGAATCGAATTGTTGTAGGACTTGTGAGCACGAACTTCACTCCACAGATGACATTGCTTGAACATCCCCCCATTTCCAGTTCATCTCTGCTAACGAGCTCCTCCCCAACTGTGCGGGAGCATTGCCCGGGACAATCCAGAGCGGCAGCCGATTCACTCACCTATTGTGTGTGACAGCCAACATTGCACTGCCTAGCACCGGAATGATTTCTTTAGTGTAAGTCCGTAATTGTGTCTCAATATATACTAATGTGGATCTACTGGCTTTAAATGGCCATAGCTTCTCAAATTACTGAACGCCCATGAGTGACTGGCTGGCCCCAGTGTCCAGCTCCATGAGCACTGGGATACCGTTTAATAAAACCCTCATCATCATTGGTGGCATTTTGGTGTATGAACTGTGAATATTTTCCACATGGACCCACTGAACCTCGGCATCCATCGATTCGCCCCAAAAGTCATCTTACCTCAAAGAACCCTTGTCTGGTCCAGCCGCCTCATATATTAGTCTGGTTGCAGGCTTCCTGCACATTCAAGCTAAGTGTCCACTGAGATTGCAGTTTCTGCAGACAAACTGTTGAAATCTGCAAGATTTGAGTACAGGGTCAGGGAGGTGTTGCTACAGTTGTACAGAGCCTTGGTGAGGCCACACCTGGAGTATTGTGTACAGTTTTGGTCTCCTAACTTGAGGAAGGACATTCTTGCTATTGAGGGAGTGCAGCGAAGATTCACCAGACTGATTCCCGGGATGGTGGGACTGACCTATCAAGAAAGACTGGATCAACTGGGCTTGTATTCACTGGAGTTCAGAAGAATGAGAGGGGACCTCATAGAAACGTTTAAATTTCTGACGGGTTTAGACAGGTTGGATGCAGGAAGAATGTTCCCAATGTTGGGGAAGTCCAGAACCAGGGGTCACAGTCTAAGGATAAGGGGTAAGCCATTTAGGACCGAGATGAGGAGAAACTTCTTCACCCAGAGAGTGGTGAACCTGTGGAATTCTCCACCACAGAAGGTAGTTGAGGCCAATTCACTAAATATATTCAAAAGGGAGTTAGATGAAGTCCTTGCTACTCGGGGGATCAAGGGGTATGGCGAGAAAGCAGGAAGGGGGTACTGAAGTTGCATGTTCAGCCATGAACTCATTGAATGGCGGTGCAGGCTAGAAGGGCTGAATGGCCTACTCCTGCACCTATTTTCTATGTTTCTATGTTTCCAGCTGAGTGTTTTCCCCCACACCTCCAGCATGACTTAAAGTTTCCTTTGTTGGGGACAAAGGGACTATGGCCAGACCTTCCGCGCTGACTGTCCCTTTGACTGCTCTTATGTACCCTATTAGTGGGTGTCAATGGCCCCATCCCGGGCCACATTGTCCACTGTGATGGCGTGAATGTCTGTTCAGCCTGCCGTTGTCTCTGTTGAAGTCCTACTCTGGGGTCTATTGCTGCCTGGGGGGTGTCAGACTGCCCCTGCCTGCCTGCGGGGCTCTGAGTCGCATTGATGATGTTGACTCCCTGATCCATCGCAGTGTTAGAGGCAGAATTGTGTGTGTAAATTATTTTCGTCTCTTCCTTCCTCGCCATGAATGTTTGAGCTATCAATGCCGCCACTTCCAAGGTCAGATCCTTGGTCTCAATTAATTTGTGGAAAATTCCCGCATGACCGATGTCCTCGATAAAGAAGTCCCTTAGCATCTCCCCCCTGCAGGCATCTGTGAACTTAGAGAGGCTGGCCAAAGGCCAGAGGTCCGCTACGATGTCCGGTATGCTTTGTCCTTCACAATGTCGGTGGGTGTAGAATCTGTGTCGGGCAATATGTATGCTACTTGCCGGTTTGAGGTGCTCCCTGATCAATTTATTCAGTTCTTCAAAGGTTTCGTCCGTTGACTTTTCGGGTGCTAGTAAGTTCTTCATGAGCGCGTAAGTCTTTGGTCCGCAGCTGGTCAAAAGATGAGCCCTTCGCTTGTCGGCCGCTGCATCCCCCAGCCATTCTTTCGTAACGAAGCTTTGCTGAAGCCTCTCGACAAAATTGTCCCAGTCTTCCCCAACACAGTACCATTCCTCTGTGCTACCGGTGGACATTCTCGTGGGTCGTGAATTCCCATTTCTCGTCATCAATATAAAGTCCTTGCTCTACAGCATGAAACCACATGAGGCACATTCTGGGGACAAGGTCACCCTGTGACCTGAAGTCTTTATTTACAGAACGCAAAAGACGATGACCCTGCGTGGGACCTCCCTTTATATACCTGGGTGATCAGGTAAGGAGTGTCTCCCACAAGTTCATCCCTAGTTGTCAAGGTGTGCATCTAGGTTGAGTGTATTACAGTAATACAGTGGTGTTACATTGTGGTTACAAACATGACAACTTTGGATGTTTAAGTGTTACTAAGGCTAAGGATACAGATCCAACAATGCATTATATGTGTGCTATACCCACATAAGCAAGTGTTACATACCGAGGCAATTTGCCCTCTATTACTGATACATTCTCTATCTTCAGCATTTTTCTTACCATCTATTTGCAACTCCTACAATTTATGCCTTACACTGTGAAACAATGCTCCAGTATATTCTAACTCTAAACACTGTGAAACAATGCTCCAGTATATTCTAACTCTAAACACTGTGTGAAACAATGCTGTTGTGTATAGAAGAACTCCACGAGGCTGAGTACTGTGAGCTAAACTTAGTATGACCTTTGTCTTCTTTATTACAACTCCAGAGTGCCCAAACAACATGGCAGCCAACCTTTCATACTGGCCCTGCACGTGTGTGCAAGTGACAATTGGGACTCCCAACAGTCACGCTCTCTGGTGGCAAGTATTACATAGTTACATACATAACATCACTCCCCATCCCCACCGCCCCCCCGCCAAAGTCTTCGGTACAAGTTATTTACAAGTTGAGGCGATCCGGTGTCCTTCGCTCCCTGGTTGATTGTCTAAGTTCAAACCCTGGTGTGTATGAGTTGGCCGGACCATTGCTGCACTGCACCGTGGCTGGTCTGACCGGACTTTTAGGAATGGTGGTTTCATCCTCGTGATTGACAGCGAGGTCGACTGCTGGTTGTGTGTGTGTTGGTGGATCGTCGATGGTGATGTCCTCTTCAACTCTTCCTGGTTGTCAGTAAATCGCAATTTGGTCTGATCTAAATACTTTCTGCACATTTGGTCATTTAACAGTTTGATTATAAACACCCTATTCCCTTCCTTGGCCAAAACAGTGCTAGCAACCCACTTGGGACCATGACCACAATTCAGGACAAACAGGGTCATTAACATCAATGTCACGTGAAACAGCCGTGCGACCGTGGTATATGTTCTGCCGGTGTCGCCAGGTTTCCACGTGATCATTAAGATCCAGGTGGACTAGGGAGAGCCTGGTTTTGAGTTCTCTCTTCATTAACAATTCTATCGCGGGAACCCCGGTGAGTGAGTGGGGTCATGGCCGGTAACTGAGCAGAATGCGAGACAAGTGGGTCTGCAGGGAGCCGTCCGTCATGTGTTTCATGTCCTGCTTGATTGTTTGGACTGCCTGCTCTGCTTGACTGTTAGACGCGGGCTTAAACGGAGCAGACCTGACATGCTTCATGCCATTGTGGGTCATAAACTCTTTGAATTCCGAGCTGGTGAAACACGGTCCATTGTCGCTGTAAAGGACGTCAGGCAAGCCATGGGTGGCGAACATGGCCCGGAGACTTTCAATGGTGGCTGTGGACGTGCTGGATGACATGATTACGCATTCAATCCATTTGGAGTAAGCGTCCACAGCTACTAAAAACATCTCTCCTAGAAAGGGGCCGGCAAAATCTACGTGGATCCTGGACCATGGTTTGGAGAGCCATGACCACAGACTCAGTGGAGCCTCCCTTGGGGCATTGCTCAGTTGCGAGCAAGTGTTGCACTGATGCACGCATGACTCCAAGTCCGAGTCAATGCCGGACCACCAAACATGCGACCTCCAATTACCTTCATTGTGACAATGCCTGGGTGGGTACTGTGTAGGTCGCGTCTAAATGTTTGCCTGCCTTTTTTTTCGCAAAACCACGTGATTACTCCATAAGAGACAATGGAGAAATAGCTTAATTTCATCTTGCATTTCCCTGGGAATGGTCGACCAGTTCCCATTTAGGACGCAGCTCTTTACTAATGATAGCACAGGATCCTGGCTGGTTCAGATCCTGATCTGGTGAGCTGTGACGAGTTTCCCCTCGCTCTCAAAAGCATCCATGACCAGTAGCATGCCTGTGGGCTGCGCCATTTCAACCACAGTGGTGGGTAATGGTAGCCGGCTGAGAGCATCGGCACAGTTTTCAGTGTCTGGTCTGTGGCGGATAACATATTCATAAGCGGATAATGTTAGTGCCCATCTTTGGATGCGGGACGAAGTATTGGTATTTATACTTTTGCTCTCTGAAAACAGTGAAATGAGCTGCTTGTGGTCAGTTTCAAACTCAAACCGAAGTCCAAATAGGTATTGGTACATTTTCTTAACCTCATATACACATGCTGATGCCTCTTTCTTGACCATACTATAGGCTCTCTCAGCTTTAGACTGACTTCTCGATGCATATGCAACCGGTTGGAGGTTTCCTGATACATTGGCTTACTGTAACACACAACAACACTGTATGATGGGGTGTCACAAGCTAGCACCAAACGTTTACATGGGTCATAGGGTCAAAGTAACTTATTTGAACATAGCAGGTTCCTGGCCTTCTCAAAGGCTGTGTCTTGAGCTTTACCCCAAACCCAGTTGTCACCATTACGCAGCAACATGTGCAAAGGCTCTAACAACGTGCTCAACCCGGGTAGAAAGTTACCGAAATAGTTGAGTTCCAGGAATGAACGCAGCTCCATCACATTCTGTGGTCTGGGTGCATTCTTGATGGCCTCTGTCTTTGTGTTGGTGGGCCTGATGCCATCTGCTGCAATCTTTCTCCCAAAAATTTGACTTCTGGCACCAGGAAAACACACTTGAAGCATTTCAGCCTGAATCCCACTCTGTCTAGGCAACTTAGAACCTCTTCCAGGTTGTGGAGATGTTCGATGGTGTCACAACCAGTGATCAGGATGTCGTCTTGAAACACAACGGTGCGTGGAACAGATTTCAGCAAACTCTCCATGTTTCTCTGGAAAATGGCTGCAGCCAAGCAAATCCCGAAAGGGCATCTGTGGTATATAAACAGCCTTTTTGTGTGTGTTGATGCACATCATTCTTTCTGAAGATTCAGCCACCTCCTCTGTCATATAGGTGGAGGTTAGTTCCAACTTGGTGAACGACTTCCCCCCACCCCCCCCACTAATGTTGCGAACAGATCAACTGCTTTGGGTAGTGGGTACTGGTCCGGTAGTGAGACTCGGTTAATCGTTACCTTGTAGTCTCCACAGATTCTGGCCTTCCCATCACTTTTCAACACCGGAACAATTGGATTGGCCCACTCGTTGAACTCGACTGGTGATATGATTCCTTCGCATTGGAGTCTGTCCAGTTCGATCTCAACTTTCTCCCTCATCATGCACGGAACCGCTCGAGCCTTGTGATGGACAGGTCGTCCATTGGGGCCTAGATGGATCTGTACCTTGGAGCCTGTAAAGTTGCCGATGCCTGGCTCGAATAGCGAGGAAACTTGCTCAGCACTTGAGCACACGAGGCATCATCCACTGAAGATAGTGCTTTGATGTCATTCCAATTCCATCCAATCTTTTCTAACCAGCTTCTGCTGAACAGTGTTGGGCCATTGCCTGTAACAATCCACAATGATAGGTCTTGCACTGCTCCATCATACGATACCTTCACTGCCGCTCTTCCAATGACTGGTATGAGCTCTTTGGTGCAGGTATGCAGCTTTGCTTTAATCGGGCTCAGTTTGGGGTTTTGTGCTTTATTGCCCCACATTTTCTCGAAAGTCTTCTGGCTCATTATTGAGTGACTCACACCTGTGTCCAACTTAAGGGATATTGGAACTCCATTTAATTTGACTTTCAGCATTATAGGAGGGCTCTTGGTGGTGAATGTATGTACCCCATACACTTCTTCCTCGGGTTGAGTTGCCTGGCCTGCGTGATTCATGCTGGATTGATCATCCTCTGCCACTTGGTATGTTGCAGCACATTTGCACATTCGGTGTCCCATCATTGTGCAGCCTTTGCACACGTAGTGCTTGAATCGACATTGATGGGCCCGATGATTACACCCACAGCACCAACACGGTGCTAATGGATTCACATTCCCCCCCGATGGCGGATTCTGAGTCATCACAGGTCTTGCAGCTGCAGACGTATAGGCCCTGCCGTATGCAGTTCGGCCTGATAGCGATGTCATTTTATACACAGTATTTGCCGGTGAGCTTCGATGTTGAGAAGATATCTGTTTGGTGTTATCGTCTGTGGCCATGCATGCCTGGGCAATTGCAATGGCCCTGCTCAGGTCTAGGGTATCGGCAGCCAGCAGCTTTCGAAGAATGACCTAGTGGCTGATGCCCAGCATGAAAATGTCCCACAGCATTTACCACAAAGCAGTTCCAAAATCGCAAGGACCCAGGAGGCATCTCAGGCCGGTGACATAATCTGCCACATCCTGGCCCCAGAGCGATGGCCATGAGGATACTCTCCTTCGGCTTGAGACCAGCGTGTACAACTCTGTATGTTCCTTCTCCATTGGTTTTGTCGGTGCGAGCAGATTCTTAATGAGGCTGTGTATTTTAGGCCCATAGATGGTGAGGAGAACTGCCCTGTGCTTGGCCGCATTAGTGTCTCCTTCCAGCTCGTTGGCCATGTAGTATTGGTCGAGTCGCTCGACGAAGGCTTCCCAATCATCACCCTCTAGGAATCTCTCTAATATTTCAACGGTAGCCATGGTTGCGTGAAGGTTCATATTCTGTTACTCATCGCCGATTGTCGTGTATAGAAGAATTCCACGAGGCTGAGTACTGTGAGATGAACTTAGTGTGACCTTAGTCTTCTTTATTACAACTTCAGAGTGCCGAAACAATATGGCAGCCAACCTTTTATACTGGCCCTGCACGTGTGTGCAGGTGACCATTATGACTCCAACAGTTGCGCCCTCTGGTGGCAAGTATTACATAGTTACATACATACCAAATGCTCCAGTACATTCTAACTCGAAACACTGTGATACAATGCTCCAGTACATTCTAACTCTATACACTTTGTGATACAATGCTCCAGTACATTCTAACTGCAACATGACTCTGGATTGCTGCCACAGAGATAGCAGTAGATCTTTTAATAATTTCCTTGTCTGTCCTTCCATCACGTTTTCTGACCAGAGTCAATCTCAAGATCAATAGGTGCTGTCAGTTTGCTAACAGCTATCACATTCCAGTGCAACCAAGATGATTAAATGAGCAGAATCACCTCAATTGGCCATATTTTTAGAAAACCCAATGCACATCAATTAAACTTACGTGCACTCCTTATCCACTTCATATAATCATTTAAAAACTTCAAAACATGCCAGTTTTTTTTACTGTGTCGGACCCATTTCTGGGATTAGAGAGCTACACATCATTTACAATAACCAGAATTTCGCCATGGCCACAAATTCTGGTTTTCACACTTTAATACATTAGTTAACCGCAATAATTCTAATTTAATTCAGACCAATGTCTGAAACTAAACAAAATCAGAACAGATAAAATTATCCAAATAGCACATGTCGTGACTTATGAATGCCGCACATTACACATACACCATCTTTGATATCCTGGGGTTGAAATTTACATTGGATGGGGATGCAACAAGTGGTAACTGACCCACCGCAGTTACACACCATACCAGATTTCCCTGTTCATTGGTCACCCTTTATACACTCAGCTCGGCATCCCTTTCCATTGGCTTCAATCAGCCAGTTCTACACCCCTGAAGATGAATTTCACCCATTTATCTCTCTTGTTTATTCTGTACTTTGTCATTGCTTAAATAGAGCAAGGATACATTGGGGGTAATTTTTATCTTCACTGTCAGGTAGTATCATAAATGGACTGCACGTGTATTATGTGATTAACGTGCTTGTATTTTCTTCAATTCAAAGTTGTATTTCGATGTGTATTTCTTTAATAATTACCCCGCAGTAGCAGCTCACATCAGGTATTGCAAGACATCTCGGGAAATGTGTTACAATCACTGCCCGGGTATCACACTTTCAGCCTGGAACGGCTGCCCGGAAAAATTCAAACAATATTCACTGCCATTCAAATGATCTGCATACTTCTGTACTGAATTTACACCTAATGAATGTGCCTCTTGCAGGATTTTATGTTCATTGTATCTAAAATACAGATTGCACGTTTCAGAATCGATTTCAAGTCTTGCTTTATGTTTAATTAATGTATACTCTGCATACATTTGTAGGGATTGTACAGCTATGGTAAACATCATCTCTATGATCTTATACTGACTGTACACCTACAGAAACAGCCCCTGTGTGATCTTATACTTATTGTACACCGACAGAAATCAGCCCACGTATTATCTAATAGTGACTGTACACCTACAGATAGCAGTCTCTGTATGATCTTATACTGGTTGTACACCTACAGAAAGGCATCGTGGTGTCATATTATCCAGATTGTACACCTACATAAATCAGCCAGTATGATCTTGGACTGATTAGACATCTACAGAAATCTTCCTCTGTGTAATCATACACAAGTTGGACCAGAATTGAATGCACACCCTATAATATGTTGTACTGGTTTGTAACTCGAAGTATACTACCTGTATGATTAAGTAATTATATTTCACCTAATGATTGCAAGCTTGATATAATTTTGGACCGATTTTACATTTCAATCTTACACGGTGCGGTTTAGGAGCAAAAAGATGCAAAATGATGTTACACTTTAATTTGGTGAAAGTCCATTTTAACTCCACATTTTTAAAATTGTATATGGAACCTTGGGGCTCTTTTTCCTACAGAAACTCTAGGCACAAAGAGTGGCTCGATATAGGAAATAATTTATTGCACATGAGAAATATAGGCAATAGAGGTAAACAGCGTCTTCGAGTACTGCACGATTTAGAATTGATTTAACAACAAGAAAACAATAGCTTCTGAATTCCCCAAATAAATAACCTCTTGGAGATCAAATATATATCTGACCCTAAAACCATAACGAACATTTTTACTCATAGTTAACTCAGTATATTGATGAAGGTCTTTGAATCGCATGATGGACACAGTGGTAATGTAGGATGGCTTTCTCTTGTAATCTGTTCAACCATTTAAGAAGGAGACTGTAATTCTCCATCAAGGCACGGAGCTGTGAGGTAGAGAGCTGTCAACAAGCCAAGTGAGGGGGTCCTGTCAGGCGAGATGGAGTAGTGAAGAGGTGACACAGTGACCCACTCAAACTAACTTCTGCTTTCAAAGTCTCCTTCAACTTCAACCACATTTCTGGAACGGTGGCTGGTCAACAATTGGCTTCTTCAAATACAACTCCAATCTTGATTGAGCGCCTTTTTTTTCTCTCTGTGTCTGATGTCATCGAGGCATTCGATAGGTTTTCAGCTGATCCCCAGCCCATCCAGATCAAGGTCTTGATGTTATAGCCACGTTGCTATGGTGATCTGTCCTTCTCACTGTGGTAGTTAATGGCGTGTAATTTCACAACCCCTTTAATAGAATTTCCATCAGCCGACTGGAGCCGATTTTACAGCAAACTTTTGTTCATCAGTTGCATTCTTACTGCAGTATCTCATCGTCAGAATCATGCATCACCACTGTTAGAAAGTAGAGTGTGTCATAGATACCTTATTGGCTTCGCTGACACTGTTCACTCCTGTTATTAATTTGAGCATCTTACATTCATGGTAACATGTTGCACTGCCCTATATCCGCTTGTACAAAGGGCGTGACCTGGGGTGTAACAATAACCGTCTGTGACATGAAATATATTTCCGCATCGCCTGTATGTGCATTTCTTCAACCTCTTCAAAGGCAGAGATTCACATATTCCCATCAACATAAGCTTGTTATTGTAAAATATTAATATAAAATAAAGAACACGCCATGCCAGCCCATTTCGATCTCCTCCCTCCAATATTCCATATTTCCAACTGTTTTTCTGCTGCTGAACTCTCTTTAGCTTCAGCAGCTCGCTCTGTTTTAAAAATGTGATTACTGTGTCAGTTTTCTTTGTCAATCTGATTACACCCTCCAAGATCAAAATCCACCAACTTAACGGAGCAACAATCGGTGCTGAGTTAAATCGAAGCAGATTGTGACAGTTACAATGGATGTGAATGATCTCAGGTATGTCTTCAGCAGGCTGCTTCAGATGCCCTCTCAATGGCCCCAAGTTTCCACACGCGGCAAAACGGGCGCCCCTCCGAGCTGGGCGCCTGTTTTTCGCGCCGAAAACGGCACCTGAAAAAAAACGTGCTATTCTCGAGCGCTTTGCAGCTCGATGTCTGCTTGGCGCAGCGCACAGGGGGCGGATCCTACCACTTGCGCCAATTTTGTAAGTAGGAGGGGCGGGTACAATTTAAATGAGTTTTTTTCGTGCCGGCAACCCTGCGCATGCACGTTGGAGCGTTCGCGCACACGCAGTGTGAGGGAAACATTGGCTCTCGGCCATTTTAAAAAGTGCTGCAGAAAAAGTGAAAATTTGTTTATTGAACCCTTGCAAAGGCTTGTATTTTAATTTTCTTGATATTTCTGTGTGTGAGGGTGAGGGAGTGCATTCTGTAATTAAAGATAGACTGTGATAAATGGGACACATGCACTTGTTTGAGACTATTCAAATTCTTTGTCGCTGTTCAATTTTTAACATTTTTTAATAAAACCACATTGCCCTTCCATGATCAGCACTGAGGCTTCCTGCAGCTTTCTCCATCCCTCCCTCTCTCTGCCGTCGGTCGGTCCCGATGGCAAACCGCTGCCTGAAAGGCCTGCCTGAAGCACTTTCACACAGGTAGGAACATGGTTTATTTAATCTTTTCTTTGCTTATAAATTTTTATTCAGGTTGGAATTATTTGTATAATATTTGTATAAAGTTTAACTAAGGATTTATTGTAGAATTTAATGACTTCCCTTCCCCCCCGCACCCCACCACCTCGTTCCCGCGCCTAATTTGTAACCTGCGCCTGATTTTTTAATGTGCAGACAAGGTTTTTTCAAGCCTATAAAAATCTTCACTTGCTCCATTCTAAGTTAGTTTGGAATACGTTTTCATTGTGGAAACTTTCAAATCAGGCGTCAGTGGCCAGACGCGTCCCCTTTTAAAAAAAAAAAAATTCTGTTCAAAAGTGAAACTGTTCTACCTGACTAGAACTGCAGAAAACTTAAATGTGGAGAATACCGATTTCTAAGATATTCCGTTCTCCACCAGTTGCTCCTAAAAATCAGGAGCAAATCATGGGGGGGGGGGGAGGGTGGGGGTGTAAATGAGGCGCTAATGACCTCAGCTGGGCATTGCAGGGGCGCTATTCACAGAGAGTTACCCAATTTCAGCTGAGTTGCATTCAGCAACCAAGTCAGCATGGATTTATGAAAGGGAAATCATGCTTGACGATTCTTCTGGAATTTTTTGAGGATGTAACTAGCAGAGTGGACAAGGGAGAACCAGTGGATGTGGTGTATTTGGACTTTCAAAAGGCTTTTGACAAGGCCCTGCACAAGAGATTGGTGTGCAAAATCAAAGTGCATGGTATTGGGGGTAATGTACTGATGTGGATAGAGAACTGGTTGGCAGACAGGAAGCAGAGAGTCGGGCTAAACGGGTCCTTTTCAGAATGGCAGGCAGTGACTAGTGGCGTGCCGCAGGGCTCAGTGCTGGGACTGACGATTAACGATTTAGATGAAGGAATTGAGTGTAATATCTCCAAGTTTGCGGATGACACTAAACTGGGTGGCGGTGTGAACTGTGAGGAGGACGCTAAGAGGCTGCAGGGTGACTTGGACAGGTTAGGTGAGTGGGCAAATGCATGGCAGATGCAGTATAATGTGGATAAATGTGAGGTTATCCATTTTGGGGGCAAAAACACGAAGACAGAATATTATCTGGATGGCGGCAGATTAGGAAAAGGGGAGGTGCAACGAGACCTGGGTGTCATGGTTCATCAGTCACTGAAAGTGGGCATGGAGGTACAGCAGGTGGTGAAGAAGGCAAATGGTATGTTGGCCTTCATAGCTAGGAGATTTGAGTAAAGGAGCAGGGAGGTCTTACTGCAGTTGTACAGGGCCTTAGTGAGGCCTCACCTGGAATATTGTGTACAGTTTTGGTCTCCTAATCTGAGGAAGGACGTTCTTGCAATTGAGGGAGTGCAGCAAAGGTTCACCAAACTGATTCCAGGGATGGCTGGACTGTCATATAAGGAGAGATTGGATCAACTGAGTCTTTATTCATTGGAGTTTAGAAGGATGAGAGGGGATCTCATAGAAAGGTATAAGATTCTGACGGGACTGGACAGGTTAGATGCGGGAAGAATGTTCCCGATGTTGGGGAAGTCCAGAACCAGGGGACATAGTCTTAGGATAAGGGGTAGGCCATTTAGGACCGAGATGAGGAGAAACTTCTTCACTCAGAGAGTTGTTAACCTGTGGAATTCTCTGCCGCAGAGAGTTGTTGATGCCAGTTCATTGGATATATTGAAGAGAGAGTTAGATATGGCCCTTACGGCTAAGGGGATCAAGGGGTATGGAGAGAAGGCAGGAAAGGGGTACTGAGGGAATTATCAGCCATGATCTTATTGAATGGTGGTGCAGGCTCGAAAGGCTGAATGGCCTACTCCTGCACCTATTTTCTATGTTTCTATGTGGAAACTTGGGGCCATAGTAACCACCTGAGAGCAAAGTCTATCTCAATAGTAGCATTTTAACACCAAAACCCGCCCTCCGCCTGAATGCCCCCCGACCCCGATAATGGCATGATAGGAAATCCTAAAATGTGACATCTAACGAGTAATGCGTTTTGAGCCGGAGTCTTTCCAAGGGACAAAACCACAATCGTCATAAAGTTAAGAGTACGAATAATGACAGGCCAGACTGGCGGCAAAACCATCAGATTACTGGAGGTTGTGTGAAACAAACAGCTGTATGCTATCATTCAGAGGTGGAACTTGATACCAGAAACAGCACTTTCAGCTGGCGATAGATTTTATTAAGGATAACCAGATAAAGTAAGAGGTAAAAAGAAAGGAAAACAACTTTACATGAATAAAATAAAGTGAAAAATATGAACTGCAGCAGTAACAAGCAATGGAAGTAGACTAAGCAGAATTAACTAAACAAGTTCATTTTCAATATTGGAGCTTAAAGGCACATGGAATTTAAACTGGCGAGGACGGTCGAGTAACAGAGAAAGACCATTTATTGACCAGCGCTGATAATCAGATTCAAAATGAAAAAATAAATAAGAAAGACTTGGATTTATATAGCGCCTTTCAAAACCACCGGAGGTCTCAAAACACTTTACAGCCAATGACGTACTTTTGGAGTGTAGTCCCTGTTGTAATGTAGGAAACAGCAGCCAATTTGTGCACAGCAAGCTCCCACAAAGAGCAATGTGATAATGACCAGATAATCTGTTTTTGTGACGTTGATTGAGGGATAAATATTGGCCAGGACAATTGGCTTCCAAACATTTGCCTCTCAACATAGTAGCGATGGGAAATAGCAACAGGAGGAGGCCATTCAGCCCTTGAGCGTGTGCACCATTCAATCAGATCATGACTGATTTGTATCTTAACTCTACATCCCTGCCTCAGTTCCATAACTTTTAATAATCTTGCCCAACAAAAACCTATCAATCTCATGTTTGAACTGATCAATTGACCCCCAGGCACAACAGCTTTTTGTGGTGAGCATTCCAGATTTCCACCACCCTTTTTGTTAAGAAGCGCTTGCTGACATCATCCTTGAATGTCCTTACTCTTTCTCTGTGTGTATTAGCTGCTTTGTTCTGGATTCTCCTGCAAGAGGCAATAGTTTCTCTCTATATTCATTAACTTTGCTTCAAATTTCCACCCCTCCCTCGCTTTCACACGGTCCATGTCTGAATCTTCCCTTCCCTTCCTCGACGTCTCTATCTCCATTTGTATGACCAATATCTACTGTAAGCTCACTGACTCCCACAACTAACTTGAATACAGTTCCTTCCACCGCACTTCCTGTAACCACTCTATTCCATTCTCGCTGTTTCTCCATCTCTGTTGCATCTGTTCTGATGATGCCACGTTCCTTTTTCCTCCTTTTTTCCTCAAGCAAGGATTCCCTTCCACGGTGGTTCAAAGGGCACTCGGCCATGTCCATCCCATTTTTCACACTTCTGCTCTCACTCCTTCCCCTCCCTCCCAGAACCACAATAAGGTTCCCCTTGTTCTCAGTTTTCACCCCACCAGCCTCCATGTTCAACAGATCATCATCCTCCGCCATTTGCTCAACCTCCAGCATGATGCCACTACTAAACACATTTTCTCCCCTTTCAGCAGTCCGAAGGGACCATTCTCTTGATGAACGCCTGATCCATTCTTCAATCAGGCCCAACAACCTTTCCCCTTCCCAGGACACCTTCCCATGCAAGCACAGGAGATGTGACACCTGCCCTTTCACCTGCTCTCTTCCCACTGTCCAGGACTTCACCTTTTCCAAGTGAAACAGAGATTTACTTATACTTCCTTCAATTTAATATTACTGTATTCACTGCTCATGATGTGGTCTCCTCTAAATTTTGGAGACCAAATGCAGATTGGGTGAATGCTCTTGGGAGAACAACTCCGTTCAGTCCGTAAGGGTGACCCCGAGCTTCAGTCACATATCATTCCTTCTCTCCCACTCTGACCTCATTGTCTTGACCCCCGACACTGTCTGAATGAAGATGAACTGAACCTTGAGTAACAACACCTCATATTTTGATTAGGCATTATACAGCCTTCAGACGACAACATTGAGCTAAACATTTTCAGATCATAACCACTACTGCGAATCTTTGACATTTCAGCTGCCTGGGAGGCCACATAATAAGGAGGACAAAGGGTTTAAACAGGAGGGAGAAAATAGAGTAAGAGAGGAAGCTTGCTGAGAACATAAAAACTGACTGCAAAAGCTTCTATAGATATGTGAAGAGAAAATGATTAGTGAAGTCAAATGTAGGTCCATTGCAGTCAAAATCAGGTGAATTTATAATGGGGAACAAAGAAATGGCAGATCAATTGAACAAATACTTTGGTTCTGTCTTCACGAACGAAGACACAAATAATGTTCTGGAAATACTAGGGGACCGAGGGTCTACCAAGAAGGAGGAATTGAAGGAAATCCTTATTAGTCAGGAAATTGTGTTAGGGAAATTGATGGGATTGCAGGCCGATAAATCCCCAGGGCCTTATAGTCTGCATCCCAGAGTACTTCAGGAAGTGGCCCGAGAATTAGTGGATGCATTGGTGATCATTTTCCAACAGTCTATCGACTGTGGTCAGTTCCTATGGACTGGAGGGTAGCTAATGTAACACCCCTTTTTAAAAAAGGAGGGAGAGAGAAAACGGGTAATTATAGACCGGTTAGCCTGACATCAGTAGTGGGGAAAATGTTGGAATCAATTATTAAAGATAAAATAGCAGCGCATTTGGAAAGCAGTGACAAGATCGGTCCAAGTCAGCATGGATTTATGAAAGGGAAATCCTGCTTGACAAATCTTGTAGAATTTTTTGAGGGTGCAACTAGTTGCGTGAACAAGGGAGAACCAGTGGATGTGGTGTATTTGGACTTTCAAAAGGCATTTGACAAGGGCCCACACGAGATTGGTGTGCAAAATTAATGCACATGGTATTGGGGGTAATGTATTGATGTGGATAGAGAACTGGATGGCACACAGGAAGCAGAGAGTCGGGATAAACGGATCCTTTTCAGAATGGCAGGCAGTGACTAGTGGGCTGCTGCAGGGCTCAGTGCTGGGACCCAGCTATTTACATTATCCATCAATGATGTGGATGAAGGAATTAGAGTAATATCTCCAAGTTTTCAGATGACACTAAACTGGGTGGCGATGTTAGCTGTGAGGAGGATGCTAAGAGGCTGCAGGGTGACTTGGATAGGTTAGGTGAGTGGGCAAATGCATGGCAGATGCAGTATAATGTGGATAAATGTGAGGTTATCCACTTTGGTGGCAAAAACATGAAGGCAGAATTTTATCTGAATGGCGGCAGATTAGGAACAGGGAGGTGCAACAAGACCTGGGTGTCATGGTACATCAGTCATTGAAGGTTGGCATGCAGGTGCAGCAGGCGGTGAAGAAGGCAAATGGCATGTTGGCCTTCATAGCTAGGGGATTTGAGTATCGGAGCAGGGAGTTCTTGCTGCAGCTGTACAGGGCCTTTCTGAGGCCTCACTTGGAATATTATGTTCAGTTTTGGTCTCCTAATCTGAGGAAGGACATTCTTGCTATTGAGGGAGTGCAGCGAAGGTTCACCAGACTGATTCCCGGGATGGCAGGACTGACATATGAGGAGAGACTGGATCGACTGGGCCTGTATTCACTGGAGTTTAGAAGAATGCGAGGGGATCTCAGAAACATTTAAAATTCTGACGGGACTGGACAGGTTAGATGTAGGAAGAATGTTCACAATATTGGGGGTGTCACTACCAGGGGTCACAGTCTTAGGATAAGGGGTAAGCCATTTAGGACCGAGATGAGGAGCAACTTCTTCACTCAGAGAGTTGTTAACCTGTGGAATTCTCTTCAGCAGAGAGTTGTTGACGCCAGTTCATTAGATATATTCAAGAGGGAGTTGGATATGGCCCTTATGGCTAAAGGGATCAAGGGGTATGGAGAGAAATCAGGAAAGTTATACCGAGATGGATGATCAACCATGATATTGAATGGTGGTGCAGGCTCTAAGGGCCGAATGGCCTACTCCTGCACCTATTTTCTAGGTTTCTGTGTTATTTTCTCGGCTGCAGTTTGGGTCTGTCTCTGACCCATGAGAAGTGGAAGTGGATCGACGATTGTGCAGCTCTAGCTCCGGCTCACGTTCTATTTCTGCCTCGTCCAGCGGGACGGATAGAATGATTTGGCGGGCCGGATATTGCCCGCGCGATGTATTTTGCCCACCACTGCACTAACTCCTCGTGAAAAAGCTGACACAGAAGATCCCTGGCTTCAATCTTCCACGAAGCTTATGGGGAACCCTAAACCACAGGCCCAGAAACCATGGCAGAGGCCGATAGTTGATGCACAAAGGGAAAATTAAAACCTCTCCAGTGAATGACTGGTCACCCAGAATAGACCGTGGAACATAGAACGACTCACAAATATGAAGGAGGCAACACAGCGAGACACCCCATTCCTCCTGACCCAATTATCTGGCTGAACCACCTCAATGTACACTTATAGTTGTTGCTCCACATGCATGTCAGCCACACAAAATAATAATACTGGAATCTGTGGAGAAAGGCAAGGTGCTACATTTAAACCCTAAAGTAACATATCACACGGCAGAATATGTGTTCCATGGTGAGAACAAATCCTTTACACAAAGGGAGGTGAGAATGTGGAATTATATGCAAGATGCTGTTGTTGACACAGACGGCATACATTATTTTGAAGGGGATTAAGAAATGGGCCTAGAAACAGAGGAAAATTAAAGGTGTTTAAAGGAACCTCTTCCTTTACTGCTGATTTCATCCTCCTTTATTTCCGGACCTTCTTATTTTGCCTTTCTGCCTTCGTCACCTGCTTCTCTCTGTTTCGCTCTCCCTTCACTGTCTGTCTCCATTGTGCCCTCAGTCTTTCCTTCTTCTGATTAACGTTAGTTTCTGTCCTTCATCTCTGTTCTTTCTTTCACCCGCCTCCCTTTGTCTCAGAATGGACGAAGCTGACAAGGCTGCAATTGGTGCCAATTACTTTCTGCACTGATAAGTTAATGGTCGACATTTTCCTGAAGAGTTCAAGTCCTTGTGGTGAAGGTACTTCCAGGATGATGTTAGGTAGGGAATTCCAAGACATTAACCCAGCAAATGGTGGGATAGAATGGTGACATATGTCTAAGTTAGGACAGTGTGTGTCTTGGAGGGAGACATGGAGATGGCAGCCTTCCCCCATCATTGCTACTTCCATTAACCTCATCAGCAGTAGGGGTTGCAGGGGAAGGAGGTAATAAAAACAGAACATGCTAGAAATCTCAGCGGGTCAGGCAGCATTTGTGGAGAGAAAAACAGTTAATGTTTCAGGTCGATGACCCTTCGTCAGAACTGGCAAATGTTCGAAGAGAACAGATTCTTCAGGAGCACTGACAGGGGCACGGAAAAAAGAACAAAAGGGAAGATCTGTGAAAGGATGGAAGACAGGAGAGATTAGAGAGACAAAAGGGATGATGGGCTTAATTGAAATGGTAATGGAAGAAGTTAGAAAAAGGTTGGTCTAGATAGGGTGTGAATGGCGCAATAATGACCAGCTGCCATTGGAGACAAAGAGGAAAAAACAGTGAGATCGGGGGGAGGGTGTCAAAAATGGGCAGAGGTTATCTGAAATTGTAGAATGCGATATTGAGTCCAGAAGGCTGCAAAGTGCCTAAACGAAAGATGAGATGCTGTTCCTCAAGCTTGCGTTGAGCTTCATTGGAACAGTGTAGGAGGTCGAGGACGCAGATTTCGGAGTGGGAGTAGAGCGGGGAATTAAAGTGACAGATGACCGGAAGCTCAGGACCACACTTACAGACTGAACGGAGGTGCTCTGTAAAGTAGTCGCCCAATCTGCGTTTGGTCTCCACAATTTAGAGGAGATCGCATCGTGAGCAGCGAATACAGTATACTGAATTGAAAGAAGTACAATTAAATCACTGTTTCACCTGGAAGGGGTGTTTGGGGCCCTGGATAATGGGAAGCATGGAGGTAAAAAGGCAGGTGTTGCATCTCCTGCGCTTGCACAGGATGGTGCCGTAGGAAGTGGAGGGGGTGCTGGGGTGACTGCAGAATGGAGCAGTGTGTCGTGGATGGAGCGATCCTTTCAGAATGTGGAGAGGGGAGGAAGGGGAAGATGTGATGGGGGTGTGATCACGCTGGAGGTGGCGGATATGGCGGAGGATGATGCATTGAACATGGAAGCTGGTGGGGTGAATGGTGAGGACAAGGGGAACTCTGTCGTGGCTCTGATAGGGAGTGGAAGGGGTGAGATCAAAGGTGCGGGAAATAAAACAGACATGATCGAAGGCCATGTTAACCACAGTGGAGGGAAATCCTTGGTTGAGGAAAAGGGAAGACATGTCAGAGTCACGAGTGTGAAGGGTTGTGATGGTGACATAGAATCTGGGAGAATAAAATGGAGTCCTTACAGGATGCGGGGTGGGAGGAAGTGTAGTCCAGGTAGCTGTGGGAGTCGGTGGGCTTATAGTGGATACTGATCGATAGCCCATCCCCAGAAATAGAGACAGAGAAGTCGAGGAAGGGAAGGGAAGAGTCGGAGATGGACCATGTGAAGGTAAGGTAAGGGTGGAAATTGGATGCAAAGTGAATGAAATGTAATAGTTCAGGGCGAGAGCAGGAAACAGGGGGAGGAGGTGTTGCCCCTTGGTGAGTTGCTGCAGTTCAGTCAGTCACTGTATAAACTGCATTTGCAATGCATCAGTGATGGAGGAATGGATATTTTGTGCAGTGGCATGAGGCCAAGCAAGTGAACTGTTCTGTTCTGAACGTTGTCAAGCTTCTTGAGTGTTGTTGCAGCTGGACCATTCCAGGTGAGTGATGATTATTCAATATCAGCCCTGATTTGCACCAAGAGGCGTCAAGAACTGAATAATTTATTGCAGAGTTCCCAATCTCGACTCTGCTCAAGTGGTGAGAGCTTGAGAAATGTCGATGTACAAAGGGATCTGGTACACCAATCATTGAAAGCAAACATGCAGGTACAGTCATCAATTAGGAAGGCAAATGGTATGTTGGCCTTCATTGCAAGAGGATTTGAGTATAGGAGCAAGTATGTCTTACTACAGCTATACACGGCCATGGTGAGACCACACCTGGAGTATTGTGTGCAGTTTTGATCTCCTTACCTAAGAAAGGATATACTTGCCATAGAGAGAGTGCAGCGAAGGATTACCAGGCTCATTCCTGGAATGGCTGGACTATCGTATGAGGAGAGATTTGGTCAACAAGGCCTGTATTCACTAGAGTTTAGAATAATGAGAGGGGATCTCATTGAACTGTATAAAATTCTGACTGGGTTGGATAAATTGGATGTGGGGAGGATGTCACCCCTGGCTGGGAAGTCTAGAACAAGTGGTCACAGTTTCAGGTTACGGAGACTGAGATGAGGAGAAATTTTTTTACTCAGCGTGTGGTGAACCTGTGGAATTCTCTAACACAGAAGGCTGTGGAGGCCAAGTCACTGAATATATTTAAGAAATTTCTATACACAAGGACATCAAGGGGTATGGGAAAAGTGGAAATATTGCGTTGAGATAGAGGATCAGCCATGATCATATTGAATGGTGGTGCAGGCTCGAAAGGCCGAATGGCCGATTCCTGCTCCTATTGTCTATGTTTCTGTGACACCTTTCAAGTTCAAGGGGAGATGTTTGGGCTCTCTCTGATTTGATATGGTGATTGCCTGCCACTTTTGTGGTGCGAATGTTACATTCTACTTGTGAACCAATAGCTGGATGCTATCAACTCCTACTCTATTCTGACGTAGGTTACTTCGTTATCAAAGTATCTTTTCAATTGATCTGAACACTGGAATCATCACAGAACAGCCCCCCTCCTGGTCTTATATTGGAGAGAAGGTTATTGATGAAGCCTCTGAAGATATTTGGACCAAGAGCACCTGACTGAGAATCTCCTGCAGTAATGTCTTGCCTTTGACACAGACAACTATCTCCTTTTATGTAACGTATGCATCCAGCCAGTTTCCTTTTTCCAAAGGCTTTTCCTTTGATTCCAATGAACTTCTGTTTTTCTCAGGCTCCTCAGTGTTGTACTCAATTGAATGCTGCCTTGATTGTCAGAACAGTCACTCTCACCTCTCTTCTGGGATTTGCCTTTAAGGTCCATATTCATATCAATGTTGCAGGAAGGTCTGGTGTCCGATGATACTGGCGAATCTGAATTGAGGGATGTGATCAGATTATTGGTTATTAGCTTTCGTGATGGCAGCATTGATGATTCCTTCCATAAACTGATTAATGATTGAAAGAAAGAACGAAAGACTTGGATTTATATAGCGCCTGTTGTCACTGTTGTAATATAGAAAATGCAGCAGCCAATTTGTGCATGAGCAAGCTCACACACACAGCAATGTGATAATGACCAGATAATCTGTTTTTGTTATGTTGATTGAGGAACACCGGGGATAACTCCGCTGCTCTTCTTCTAAATAGTGCCATGGGATCTTTTACATCCATTTGAGCGATCAGACGGGACCTCAGTTTAATGTCTCATCCAAAAGATGCCACCTCCAACAGTGCAGCGCTCCCTCAGTACTGCACTGGAGTGTCAGCCGAGATTTTTCGTGCTCAATTGGCAAGAAGCTGAGAGAGTGGTGCTTGGCTGGATTAGATTTGTCCTACATTTTGTGAATAGAATATACCTGGGCAAACAGCCACATCGGCGGACAGTAGAATTGGAGCAGATTGATTATGGAAGTGGCTACTTCTGGTTCACAGGTCTTCATTACTGCCGATGGTCGTTGGTCTTTCACCTCTCCCTCACTCTCATGTTCAAATCTTTCTTTCTCTCTTTCACTTCACTGTCTCCTCATTTTTATGTACGTGCTCTTTCACATCTACACCTGTCTTTCCCTTCTGTTTTAGTCTTTTTCCATCTACCTATCCCTCTTCCTTCCCTTCTGTCTCCTATTTTCTCATTACTCCTCATAGTTGACTTTGCAAAATGGGCTTTACTTAGTCCCTGACACTTATCCCCTTTTGACTGAGAATTCCTCTAATTTCAATTTCTGTTTTTCTTTTCCCTTATCACGCTGTGCTCTCTCCACCCTTTTGTTGTCTTTTGAGAATGTGGGGTAGATTTTTGTTTTCACATCATGGGAGTAATTGAATTCAGCAGAAAGCAAAACCGGGTGAGGAGTATAATGTGCATAAGTTGCGATATTGCTTGTTTTACACCATCGGCGATGTGAAAATTACCCCACTGGACTGCAATTTGCATTGCAGATATTATGGCCGATATCCAACTCACCCTATGTCCATTACCTCCCTAAACACTTCCACCACTTGACAGAAAATGATACGGAATAATACAGAGCTACGGAATACCAAAGGGCAGGAAATGCTGGTGGGAGTTGTGTACAGACCGCCAAACATTAGTTGTGAAGTTGGGGTTAGCATCAAACAAGAAATTAGGGATGCATGCAATAAAGATACAGCAGTTACCATGGGCGACATTAATCTACATACTGATTGGGCTAACCATACTGGTAGCAATGCGGTGGAGGAGGATTTCCTGGAGTGTATTAGGGATGATTTTCTAGATCAATATGTCGAGGAACCAACTAAAGAGCTGGCCATCCTAGACTGGGTGATGTGTAATGAGAAAGGACTAATTAGCAATTTTGTTGTGTGAGGCCCCTTGGGGAAGAGTGATCATAATATGGTAGAATTCTTTATTAAGATAGAGAGTGACACAGTTAATTCAGAGACTAAGGTCCTGAACTTAAGGAAAGGTAACTTCGATGCTATGGGGCATGATTTGGCTAGAATAGACTGGCAAATGTTACTTAAAGGGTTGACGGTGGATAGGCAATGGCAAACATTTAAAAATCACATGGATGAACTTCAACAATGGTACATCCCTGTCTGGAGTAAAATAAAACAGGGAAGCTGGCTCAACCGTGGCTAACAAGGGAAATTAAGGAAGAGGTATTATAAGTTGGCCAGAAAAAGCAAACCTGAGGACTGGGAGAAATTTAGAATTCAGCAGAGGAGGACAAAGATTTTAATTAAGAGGGAGAAAATAGAGTATGAGAGGAACCTTGCCGGGAACATAAAAAGTGACTGCAAAAGCTTCTATAGATATGTGAAGAGAAAAAGATTAGTGAAGACAAACGTAGGTCCCTTGCAGTCAGATTCAGCTGAATTTATAATAGGGAAAAAAGCAATGGCAGACCAGTTGAACAAATACTTTGGTTCTGTCTTCACGAAGGAAGACATAAATAACCTTTTGGAAGTACTAGGGGACCAAGGGCCAAGTGAGAATGAGGAACTGAAGGATATCCTTATTAAGTGGGAAACTTTGTTAGAGAAATTGATGGGATTGAAGACCGATAAATCCCTGGGGCCTGATAGTTTGCATCCCAAAGTACTTAAGGAAGTGGCCCTAGAAATAGTGGATGCATTGGTGATCATTTTCCCACAGTCTATCAACTCTGGATCAGTTCCGATGGACTGGAGGGTAGCTAATGTAACACCACTTTTTAAAAAGGGAGGGAGAGAGAATATGGGTAATTATAGACCTGTTAGCGTGACATCAGTAGTGGGGAAAATGTTGGAATCAATTATTAAGGATGAAATAGCAGCGCATTTGGAAAGCAGTGACAGGATCGGTCCAAGTCAACATGGATTTATGAAAGGGAAATCAGGCTTGACAAATCTTCTGGAACTTTTTGAGGATGTAACTAGTATAGTGAACAAGGGAGAACCTGTGGATGTGGTGTATTTGGTCTTTCAAAAGGCTTTTGACAAGGTCCTTAACAAGAGATTGGTGTGCAAAATTAAAGCACATGATATTGGAGGTAATGTACTAACGTGGGTAGAGAACTGGTTGGTAGACAGGAAGCAGAGAGTCGGGATAAATGGGTCCTTTTCAGAATGGCAGGCAGTGACTAGTGGAGTGCCGCAGGGCTCAGTGCTGGGACCCCAGCTCTTTACAATATACATTAATGATTTAGGTGAAGGAATTGAATGTAATATCTCCAAGTTTGCAGATGACACTAAACTAGGTGGTAGTTGGAGCTGTGTGGAGGTTGCTAAGAGGCTGCAGGGTGACTTGGACAGGTTAGGTGAGTGGGAAAATGCATGGCAGATGCAGAATAATGTGGATAAATGTGAGGTTATTCACTTTGGGGGCAAAAACACGAAGGCAGAATATTATCTGAATGGCAGCAGAATAGGAAAAGGGGAGGTGCAACGAGACCTGGGGGTCATGATTCATCAGTTATTGAAAGTTGGCATGCAGGTACAGCAGGCAGTGAAGAAGGCAAATGGTACGTTAGCCTTCATGGCTGGGGGATTTGAGTATAGGAACAGGGAGTTCTTACTGCAATTGTACAGGGCCTTGGTGAGGCCTCACCTTTAATACTGTGTTTAGTTCTGGTCTCCTAATCTGAGGAAGGACGTTCTTGCGATTGAGGGGGTGCAATGAAGGTTCACTGGACTGATTCCCGGGATGGCTGGACTGACATATCAGGAGAGACTGGATCAACTGGAGACTTTATACACTGGAGTTTAGAAGGGTGAGAGGGAATCTCATAGAAACCTATAAGATTCTGACGAGACTGGACAGTTTAGATGCGGGATGAATGTTCCTGATGTTGGGGAAATCCAGAACCAGGGGCACAGTCTTAGGATAAGGGGTAAGCCATTTAGGACTGAGATGAGGAAAAATATCTTCACTCAGAGAGTTGTTAACCTGTGGAATTCCCTGCCACAGAGAGTTGTTGATGCCAGTTCATTGGATATATTCAAGAGGGTGTTAGATATGGCCCTTATGGCTAAGGGGATCAAGGGGTATGGAGAGAAAGCAGGAAAGCGGTACTGAGGGAATGATCAGCCATGATCTTATTGAATGGTGGTGCAGGCTCGAATGGCCGAATGGCCCATTCCTGCAACTATTTTCTATGTTTCTATGTAAATTGCCTGAAATATATCGTAAAAATGGAGGAACAGCTTAAAGGTGGCCATGAAAATGGAATCAGTGGTTAAACTGAATGTGGGGAAATCGAAATCAATTTAAACCATGAAGATGTGTATTTAAACAGAATGTTCCTCAATAGTGATAGAGCCAGCAACAAGAACATTTTTCGAGAGATGGCTTGTTCGTAGGATATCAACATATCATTTCTTCTCCGGGCCTGAGGACGTTTATTGGAGAACGTTTGAGAAGTTAAAGGAGAAGTACTACACTCTGGCTTGTCTCGATTTTCAGGCCTAATTAACTTAGAAATCTTCAAGAACACTTACATGGCTGTTAAAATTGATTGTTGACAAAAGAGTGAACTTTTCGGACACATATGCTCAATTGAATGGGAAGAGGTTTCTTTCAATTAATATAACAGGGTGCGTGTCACACCTCTCAGCTAATTCTCTTTGTTTCTTTTAATCTTTAACAGCAATCTTCGCCTGCCATATGTACAGGTACCTTCACAAGTCCCAAATTATAACCACCAGAGAGCAGCAAGTTATTGGAGTTACATTGTGCGGTTATATAGCCAGCTAGAGGTGGAGGTAAGGGTGTCACTGAAATGTTTAAGTTTGCTGCTATCTGGGTGGGTGTGATTTAAGGCAGTGAGCTCAGATACTGTCACTCGTGTGTAAAGTGAATTAAGCTGGGTCAGGGAACCCGAGAGGAATGGATTGCGACTGAACCGAGAGGCTAATCGTTCGACAACCTACAGCCAGTTTGTCATCTGAGAACAGGTGAGCAGTCAGCTCAACCACTAGCCTCTAAGAATAAGGTATTATTTCCTGAATGCTGTTAACCGTGTGGGTTTAGGGCCAGAAATTATACAGCGCCAGCTTTCTAGTGTGATACAGAGGGTAGATCTTCACTTTGTCCCAACAACAATAACAAATTGCATTTATATAGCACCTTTAACGTAGCAAACCATCCTAAGGCACTTCACAAGAGCTTTATCAGACACATTTTGACACCGAGTCACATCAGGAGATTTTTGTACAGGTGACTAAAACGTGGTCACATAAATATGTTTTAAGAAGTATTGTAAAGGAGGGAAGAGAGGTAAGGAGGTGGAAAGGTTTAGGGAGGGTATTCCAGACCTTACGGCACAGTCAGCCAAAGGCACAACCACCTATTATGGAGCGATTAAAGTCAGGGATATTAAAGAGGGCAGAATTGGAGCAGTGCAGAGATTTTGGAGGGCTGTAGGGATGGAGGATGTTACAGAGATAGAGAGGGGCGAAAGCCATGAAGGGATTTGAAAACAAGGATGAGAATTTTAGAATTGAGGTGTTGCTGGACCAGGAGCCAATGTAGGTCAGCGAGTACAGAGTTATTGAAAAAACGGGACTTGGTTTCAGTTACAAAATGAGCAGTAGATTGTGGATCAGCACAAGTTTATAGAGGGTGGAAATGGCTGGCTGGCCAGGAGAGCATTCGAATATTCAAATCCAGAGGTAACAAAGGCAATGATACAGGTTTAAGCAGCAGATGAGCTGAGGCAGGGGTGGAGTCGAACGATGTTACGGAAGTGGGAGTAGGTGGTGCCGGTGATGGAGCCGATATGTGGCCGGATGATCATCGCAGGGTCAAATATGACACTGAGGTCGTGAATGGTCTCAGATAGTGCCCAAGGAGAGGGAGGGGATAGAGTCGGTAGCTCGGGAACAGAGGTTGTGGAAGGGACTGAAGACAAATGGCTTTGATCTTCCCAATATTTAGTTGGAGGAAGTTTCTGCTCATCCAGTACTGGATGTTGGACAAGCAGCGAGACGAATGGGAGACAGTGGAGGGGCCGAGTGAGGTGGGTGTGGTCAGTGTACATGTGGAACCTGACGGGCTGATTATCACACAAAGTCAGAGTTACCCACAGGGAGTGATACCTGCATCAGAGCAGGTGGTGCCGAGGACCGATCCAACTCGGGTATCGGGCCTCAATCAAATTAGGCCGGCGATCTTCAGACTCCTGCTGCACTTCCAGGGAGCTGATGGGCGAAGTAGATATCAATTTCTATTGGCTGAGAGGGAGCGGTCATCGGGGGCGGGGCCGAACGATAACGGCAATGGTCATTGGGACTGCTCACATGGGAAGAACAATCCTGCTCCTGGCTCTCCAAGAAGTGTTTTTATTTAATTAAAAATATATCACATACCTCACTGGGTGCCCTGGTGGTCCCGGGGGCTGCTGGAATATCCAAAGTGTGCAGGTCCAATGCCTGCCCCACACATCGCAATCGAATTAGGAAAAGGGGTCCTTTATCAGGGATTACACCCATAATGTTTATATCCAAGGGCTTGAAACAGGTGCAACACATACCAATTTTTAGCTCACATAATATAACTAATATATTTAACAGATTCGTTATGTATTGCAGTTAGCTTTTTGCCTAACTAAGGAGTTAATCCTCTTATTCTCACAAATTTTCAGTCGTCACTGATCTGAGTTGTTATTTGATAAACCGTGATGCAGTTGTAGCTGAATTTCGTTGATACTCTGAATCGCCTTTATAAGCTGATGTTCATTTCGTTAATTAACAGTTTTAAATTCTCAGACTGAAAGTGCTGGTGACAATGTTTCTAACTATTTCCATCTACTATCTATTTGTATAATCAAGGGGTAAGTTTAAATAGTGACCGTTGTTATTTTGAAGTCAATAAAGACTTGTCAGTGGATTTTACTTTCTGGCTCTGCCTTGATGAGTTGGCCCTCAGTAACCTGTTCATATCCTAACTGTGGGTTGGAAAGTTGCACTGGTATTACGTAGAGCTGCACAGAAACAGGCCAACTGGTCTATGCTGGCGTTTGTGCTCCACACGGGCCTCCCCCCAACTTACTTCATCTAATCCTATCAACATATCATTCTCTTCCTTTCTCCCTCGTGTATTATATAGCTTCCCCTTAAATACCTCAATACTGTTCGCCTCAACCAGTCCTTGTAGTAGTGAGTATCACATTCTCAGCACTCTCTCAAGAAAGAATTTCCGCTAGAATCCCTTATTGGATTTACAAGAGGAAACATATTCTCTACGTCTAACCTATAGAAGCCCTTCCTAATTGTAAAGACTTCGATTACGTTACCCCTCGGCCTTCTCTTTTCGAGAGAACAGAGCCCCAGCCTGTTCAGTCTTCCCTGATAGATGCACCATCTCAGTTCTGATCGCATCATTGTAATTTTTTTTGCTCTTTCAGCAGTGACTCTGCAGACTTTGTAACATTGTGTGGTCTAACCAAGGTTCTAAATATGTTGATCATAACTTCTCTCTTTTTCTCTAAAGGTGATCCCATTCTACTTTTTAAAGTTTTTATGGCTTCGTTAACATGAGTTGCTATTTGTAATGATTTGGAAAGCTGTATCCTTGGATCCGTTTGGGCCTCTATCCCATTTAGACTTTTATTCTCCCAGAATATGTGACCACCTTATTGCTCCGATCAAAATGCACCCACTGACATTTAACTATATTGGAATTAATTGGCATTTTACAAGCACATTCCGCACGATTGTTAATGTCTTCTTGTATTGTTTCGCAGTCTGGAGGGTCCATATGGCCCACTCCTGCTCATATTTATTATTAACTATACACCCCAATATGGTGTCAATCACAGATTTTGCTATTGTATTTCCTATTCCCCAGTCAATCTTCTATAGAATGGTCAGCCGTTTCACACTCGGCCTGATTTTCTTTTCCATTGACTTCATATCTCTGTGATGATGTTTATTCTTTGGGTGCCCATTCCTGTTCCCTGCCCCCACTGATCAGTGTTTCAGCAGGCAATTCTCAACCATCTCAGTGCTGCCCCCTACTGGGAATTGCCATTTGCATCTTGAAATGGAGACTGGTCATTGTAGAGTTTCCCATGAGAAAGGTATGAATTTAAATTCGACCCAATAACTGGGCCTGATTTTTGGTTGAGAAGCTATAAACTGAGCCTAAAGCTCCTTATAGATGCTGCATCCATCATAACATTCAGCCAACTTCCTTCCCTGATCCGTTTCCATCTGTCCCGAATCCCGCTTTCCCGTGTCCCCTTTTCGCATCACCCTCTGCTTCTCCCTCTTTTCTTCCCCATATTCTCGCTTTCCCCAACTCACAAGCTCTGCTCATCAGCCTCGCATTCCTTCATCAGCATCCCCCAACTCACCCATTACTTCTCTCCTCGTTTGTCTCCCGTTCTGACTGAACTCTGTGAACAGAAATCTCTGATGCTAAAACAGGGATGTTCAAATGAAGTACAGGAATTTCAGAGAATTGGTAAAGGAAGAGTTGGATTTATATAGCGCCTTTCACGACCACTAGATGGCTCAAAGCGCTTTACAGCCAACGAAGTACTTTTGGAATGTAGTCACTGTTGTAATGTAGGTAAACCTTGGTTGACAAGGTAATAATTTGAAGATAGCAGTTGGGTGGTATATTTATCAGGGCTCTTTGAGTTCCTTTGTTGGTGAACGATGAGACAATATGGGAGTAAACCAGCCACTTGACGGTTACATAAAGTTGCTTCAAAGTTCACATTTATTCATTTCAATCCATGAACAATTGTCTGTTTAAAATGACAAACACTAACTAGGTGATCTGCGGCAGTCCGTATCACTCAGAGTGCTGAAGGATCAAATGGAGGACATTTATTTCGGACTCACGGTATAAAAGATGATGCTTTGACACAAAAATGTGGGTAAATGTGCAGAGAGCAGCAGCACAGTAAAACACCCGGAGAACTCAGGCTGAGGAATCAGACAAAAGTTGTATACATGGTGGAGAAATTTGTCTCTGGTGTACCTCAAAATGGGCAATAGCCAATCTGTAGCCTCTATTACACCCGCACAATTTTCTTTGGCAGCGAAATCAATTTCACCACCATGGTTTTCAGAATAAACTAGGGGGTAATTTTAACTAAAATCACCACAAGAAACGATGATAGCAACACTGACTTTAACCTCAGCACTTGTCGCGAATGGAGTGGCTTCGGGCCGATCGCCTGTCTTACACTCCAAGGTTTCCAATACAAACATAGATATCAGAATTTATAATAGAATATAAAAATAAGGGCATAACGCAGGGCTATAAAGCTGGGATTGAATCATATCCACGTACCTTGGTCCATTAACCCTCCAATGCTCTGCATCACTTGCCATGTACTTGGTCTTGACTCTGCAAATATTAACCACTGGGGACTTTTTTATTAGTTCCTGAGAAGTGGGGGTCGCTGGTGGTGGAGGGAGTGACTATTTAAGGTGGTGGATGGGGTGCCGATCAAGTGGGTTGCTTTGTCCTGGATGACGTCCAGCTTCTTGTGTTTTTGGAGCTGCACACATCCAGGCAATTGGAGAGTATTGCAGCACACTCTTGTACCTTGTAGATAGAAACATAGAAACATAGAAAATAGGTGCAGGAGTAGGCCATTCGGCTCTTTGAGCCTACACTGCCATTCAATTAGTTCATGGCTGAACATGCAACTTCAGTACCCCATTCCTGCTTTCTCGCCATACCCCTTGATCCCCCTAGTAGTGAGGACTTCATCCAACCCATTTTTGAATATATTTAGTGAATTGGCCTCAACAACTTTCTGTGGTAGAGAATTCCACAGGTGCACCACTCTCTGGGTGAAGAAGTTTCTCCTCATCTCAGTCCTAAATGGCTTACCCCTTATCCTTAGACTGTGACCCCTGGTTCTGGACTTCCCCAACATTGGGAACATTCTTCCTGCATCTAACCTGTCTAAACCCGTCAGAATTGTAAACGTTTCTATGAGATCCCCTCTCATTCTTCTGAACTCCAGTGAATACAAGCCCAGTTGATCCAGTCTTTCTTGATATGTCAGTCCCGCCATCCCGGGAATCAGTCTGGTGAACCTTCGCTGCAGTCCCTCAATAGCAAGAATGTCGTTCATCAAGTTAGGAGACCAAAACTGTACACAATAATCCAGGTGTGGCCTCACCAAGGCCCTGTACAACTGTAGCAACAGCTCCATGCCCCTGTACTCAAATCACCTCGCTATGAAGGCTAACATGCCATTTGCTTTCTTAACCGCCTGCTGTACCGGCATGCCAACCTTCAATGACTGATGCACCATGACACCCAGGTCTCGTTGCACCTCCCCTTTTCCTCATCTGTCACCATTCAGATAATAGTCTGTCTCTCTTTTTTTACCACCAAAGTGGATAACCTCACATTTATCCACATTATACTTCATCTGCCATGCATTTGCCCACTCACCTAACCTATCCAAGTCACTCTGCAGCCTCATAGCATCCTCCTCGCAGCTCACACTGCCACCCAACTTAGTGTCATCCGCAAATTTGGAGATACTACATTTAATCCCATCGTCTAAATCATTAATGTACAATGTAAACAGCTGAGGCCCCAGCACAGAACCTTGCGGTACCCCACTAGTCACTGCCTGCCATTCTGAAAAGTACCCATTTACTCCTACTCTTTGATTCCTGTCTGACAACCAGTTCTCAATACATATCAGCACACTACCCCCAATCCCATTGCATTAACTTTGCACATTAATCTCTTTTGTGGGACCTTGTCGAAAGCCTTCTGAAAGTCCAAATATACCACATCAACTGGTCCTCCCTTGTCCACTCTACTGGAAACATCCTCAAAAAATTCCAGAAGATTTATCAAGCATGATTTCCCTTTCACATATCCATGCTGACTTGGACCTATTTGTCACCTCTTTCCAAATGTGCTACTATGACATCCTTAATAATTGATTCCATCATTTTACCCACTACTGAGGTCAGGCTGACCGGTCTATAATTCCCTGTTTTCTCTCTCCCTCCTTTTTTAAAAAGTGGGGTTACATTGGCTACCCTCCACTCGATAGGAACTGATCCAGAGTCTATGGAATGTTGGAAAATGACTGTCAATGCATCTGCTATTTCCAAGGCCACCTCCTTAAATACTCTGGGATGCAGTCCATCAGGCCCTGGGAATTTATCGGCCTTCAATCCCATCAATTTCCCCAACATAATTTCCCGACTAATAAGGATTTCCCTTAGTTCCTCCTTCTTACTAGACCCTCTGACTCTTTTTATATCTGGAAGGTTGTTTGTGTCCTCCTTTGTGAATACCGAACCAAAGTACTTGTTCAATTGGACTGCCATTTCTTTGTTCCCCGTTATGACTTCCCCTGATTCTGACTGCAGGGGACCTACGTTTGTCTTTACTAACCTTTTTCTCTTTACATATCTGTAGAAACCTTTGCAATCCGTCTTAATGTTCCCTGCAAGCTTCCTCTCGTACTCTATTTTCCCTGCCCTAATCAAACCCTTTGTCCTACTCTGCTGAGTTCTAAATTTCTCCCAGTCCCCAGGTTCGCTGCTATTTCGGGCAAATTTGTATGCCACTTCCTTGGCTTTAATACTATCCCTGATTTCCCTTGATAGCCACGGTTGAGCCACCTTCCCTTTTTTATTTTTACGCAGACAGGAATGTACAAATGTTGCAGTTCATCCATGCGGTCTGTAAATGTCTGCCATTGCCCATCCATAGTCAACCCCTTAAGTATCATTCGCCAATCTATCCTAGCCAATTCACGCCTCATACCTTCAAAGTTACCCTTCATTAAGTTCCGGACCATGGTCTCTGACTTAACTGTTTCATTCTCCATCCTAATGTAGAATTCCACCATATTATGGTCACTCTTCCCCAAGGGGCCTCGCACAACGGGATTGCTAATTAATCCTCTTTCATTACACAACACCCAGTCTAAGATGACCTCCCCCCTAGTTGGTTCCTCGACATATTGGTCTAGAAAACCATCCCTTATGCACTCCAGGAAATCCTCCTCTACCGTATTGCTTCCAGTTTGGTTAGCCCAATCTATATGCATATTAAAGTCAGCCATGCTGCACTTTTATAGCATGCACCCCTAATTTCCTGTTTGGTGCCCTCCCCAACATCACTACTACTGTTTGGAGGTCTGTACACAAGTCCCACTAACGCTTTTTGCCCTTTGGTGTTCTGCAGCTCTACCCATATAGATTCCACATCATCCAAGCTAATGTCCTTCTTAACTATTGCATTAATCTCCTCTTTAACCAGCAATGCTACCCCAACTCCTTTTCCTTTTATTCTATCCTTGCTGAATGTTGAATACCCCTGGATGTTGAGTTCCCAGCCCTGATCATCCTGGAGCCACGTCTCTGTAATCCCAATCACATCATATCCGTTAACATCTATTTGCACAGATAGTGGAAAGGCTTTGTGGAGTCAAGAAGTGAGACACTTGCCACGTTTCTGGAGGCGGTCATCCCGCAGCTGAAATGTGTGCAGGCAGAGGAGAAGTGGGTGACCACCAGACGTAGTAAGAATACTGGGCAGGTAGTGCGGAGTCCCCCCATGAGTCCATTTCGCTTTCCAACCGATATTCTCTTCTCAGTATCGGTGAGGGCGATGGTGCCTCTGGGGACTGCAGCAAGAGCCAATTCCAAGGCACCACGGGGGGCTCAGCTACACAGCGGGGAGGGACGAAGAATAAAAGACCTCTTGTGATAGGGGATTCTATATTAGGGGAATAGACAAGCGTGTCTGCGGCCATCAACGTGACTCCAGAATGGTATGGTGCCTCCCTGGTGTCAGGGTCCAGGATGTCACAGAGCGGATGCAGGGCATTCTGGGGGTCGAGGGTAAATATCTAGAGGTTGTGGTCCATTTTGGGAGCAATGATATAGGTAAAAAAATGGATTAGGTCCTACAGGCAGGGAGCTAGGAAGAAAATTAAAGGGTAGATCCTCAAAGTTAGTCATCTCCGGGTTACTACCGGAGCCATGTGCTAATAAGTACAATAATAGAAGGATAGAGAGGATGAACACGTGGCTGGAGAGTTGGTGTATGAGTGAGAGCTTTAAATTCTTGAAGCATTGGGACCGTTTCTGGGGGAGATGGGACCTGTACAAACCAGACGGGTTGTACCTCAACAGTGCCGAGCCCAATACCTTCGCGGGGCATATTGCTTGTGCTACTGCGGAGAGTTTAAACTAGCTTGGCAAGGGTTTGCGAACCTGATAACGAATTCAATAGAAAAGGAAGTAAAGCAGAAAGTGGATAGCAAGAATTTAGAAAGTGAATCTGTAAGACAGAGGAAACAAGGGTTAGTAAGTAGTAATCAAGGAGATCTTCCTGTGCTAAATAGTGTATACTTTAATGCAAGGAGTATAGCGAATAAGGCGGATGAGCTAAGAGCTGGGAATATGACATTATAGCTATTACAGAAACATGGCTGAAAGAGGGGCAGGTTTGGCAGATCAGTATTCCTGGTTACAGGATTTATAGACAAGACAGAGAGGGGGGTAAAAGGGGGGAGCATCGTGGTACTGTAAATAAACTATTACAGCGGTGAGGAGGGATCATCAAATGAGGCCATAAGTGTCGAATTGAACAATAAAAAAGGGCGATCACACTGCCGGCAGTGTATTATAGACCCAGAAAAAGTGGGAGGGAGATAGAGGAGCAAATATATAGGCAAATTGCTGTGAAGTCCAAAAACCATAGGGTAGTAATAGTAGGAGATTTTAACTATCCAAATATTGATTGGGACAAATATAGTGTGAAGGGTATAGAGGGAGCAGAATTCTTGAAATGCATTCAAGAGAATTTTTTTAGTCAGTATGTAGCAAGCCCAACACGAGAGGGGGCGGTTTTGGATTTAGTTTTGGGGACTGAAGCTGGGCAGTTTGAAGGGATATTAATGGGAGTGCACTTGGGTGCCAGTGACCATAATTCAGTCAGATTCAAGTTGGTTATGGATAAGAACAAGGACAGGCCTGGAATAAAAGTTCCGAATTGGGGAAAAACTAATTTTGCTAAGTTAAGGAGTGATTTGGCCACGGTTGATTGGAAGCAGCTACTTGTGGGTAAATCAGTGACGGAACAGTGGGAGGCATTCAAGGAGGAGATCCGGAGGGCTCAGGCCAAACATGTGCTCTTAAAGAAAAATGGTGGGAATAATAATTCTAGAGCCCCCTGGATGTCCAGGGACTTACAGGGGAGGATAAAGAAAAAAGGGACGCTTATGTCCTATCCCAACGGCGAAATACTATAGAAACTTTAGAGGGCTATAGAAAGTTTGGAGGCAAAATTAAAAAGGATATTAGGAATGCTAAAAGAGAGCATGAAAAATTCTTGGCTAGTAAAATTAAGGAAAACCCTAAGATGTTTTATAAATATATTAAGAGTAAGACGGTATCTAAAGAAATGGTTGGACCTATTCGAGACCATGAGGGTAATCTTTGTTTGGAGGCGGAAGATGTTGATAAGGTTTTTGATGAATACTTTGCATCTGTTTTCACAAAGGAAAGGGACGTTGCAGATACTGATATCGAGGAGGAACGTGATATTCTGGAATGGGATGCACTTTCCATTAGTAATAAAAGGAAGAAAAAGGAAGCTATCTCCAATGACAGTATGTGTGGTAAACACATTAAGGTAATCAAGATACAGTAGAAGCGGCAAGATCGGGGCGAAGGAGCGGTGAGAGACTGTAGAGGGACGTGATCGGGGCCCAGGAGAGGTGTGAGTTCGGGGCCAGGGGCCCAGGGACAGCACTGGCCAGCCGACACTGTGAAATGTGTGCACATTCGGTCCGTGCAGCAGAGCAGGTCTCCAGTCGTCTTCGATAATTCTTGCCACTGGACCAAGACCTAGCTCTGTCAAGCCCGTGAGGTGGCTGGTGTGCAACGGCCACCACACATTAAAAAAATCCACGCACAGGCATCTTCCACCCTTCAGGATACAGTTCAGGACCTGTAATATTAGGTCTTTCATTGAAACACCTGTGAACTCATCCTTTTTTGGTGTGGAAGCAAGTCATCCTCGCTTTGAGGGACCGCCTATGATGATAACGATGATGATATTATGGATTAAGTAGATATGGTGAGAGAGTAATTATCAAGGAGTTTAGCAGCTTCGAAAGTAGATAAGTCCCCAGGCCCGGATGAAATGCATCCCAGGCTGTTGAACAAAGTAAAAGAAGAAATAGCAGAGGCCTTGACAATCATTTTCCAGCCTTCTTTGGATTTGGGCATGGTGCCGGAGGATTGGAGGACTGCTAATGTAGTACCCTTTAGGAAGGGAGAAAGGGATAGGCCGAGTAATTACAGGCCTGTCTGTCTAACTTCAGTGTTGGGAAAATTATTGGAAAAAATCCTGAAAGACAGGATTTGGAAAGGCAAGGATTAATTAGGGTCAGTCAACATGGATTTGTTCAGGGCAGATCGTGTTTGACTAACCTGATTGAATTTTTTGAGGAGGTAACCAATAGGGTCGATGAGGGTAGTGAGTACGATGTAGTGTATATGGACTTTAGCAAAGCTTTTGATAAGGTCCCAAATGGGAGACTGGTTATGAAAGTTAAATCCCAGGGATCCAGGGCAAAGTGGCAACTTTAATCCAAACTTGGCTTTGAGGTAGGAAGCAAAGGGTAATGGTTGATGGATGTTTTTGTGACTGGAAGTGTTATGTATATAACCCCAGGCAACTTGTATCATACCGCCACCAGTGTATATAAGCAGGCCTCCCATGTTGTACCAGCACTCTGGAGTTTAAATAAAGGAGCAAAGGTCACACTTACTCACTGTCTACAGTACTCAATTGCATTACTTTATTATGAGCATAACAGGAAGAATCTTTCCAGTGGGGTTCCGCAGGGCTCAGTACTGGTATATATTTTGTGGTATATATCAATGATTTAGATTTGAATATAGGGAGTACGATTAAGAAGTTTGCAGACAACACTAAAATTGGCTGTGTGGTTGATAATGAAGAGGAAAGTCATGGGCTGCAGGAGGATATCAATCTACTGGTTAGGTGGGCAGAGCAGTGGCAAATGGAATTTAATTCAGAGAAGTGTGAGGTAATGCACTTTGGGACGGCTAATAAGGAAAGGGTATACACATTAAGCGGTAGGTCACTCAATAGTGTCGATGAACAAAGGGACCTTGGAGTGCTTGTCTACGGGTCCTTGAAAGTAGTAGGCCAGGTAGATAAGGTGGTTAAGAAGGCATACGGAATACTTGCCTTTATTCACCGAGGCATAGAATATAAGAGCAGGGAAATTATGCTTAAATAGTATAATACTTTGGTTAGGCCACAGCTGGAGTACTGCGTGCAGTTCTGGTCGCTCTATTTTAGGAAGGACGTGATTACACTAGAGAGGGTACAGAGGAGATTTACTAGGATGCTGCCTGGAATGGAGAATTCTGCCTGGAATCTGCCTGGAATGGAGAATCTTAGTTGGAATGGAGAATCTTAGTTATGAGGACAGATTGGATAGGCTGGGTTTGTCTTCATTGGAACAAAGGAGGTTGAGAGGAGACCTCATTGAGGTGTGCAAAATATTAAGGGGCCTTGACATAGTGGATAGTAAGGGCCTATTTCCATTGGTGCAGGGGTCTATTACGAGGGGGCATAATGTTAAGGTGGTTGCTGGAAGGTTTAGAGGGGATTTCAGGGTGGCAGGGTGGCTTCTTTACGCAGAGGGTTGTGGGTATCTGGAACTCACTGCTTGGTGGATGCAGAAACCCTCACCAATTTTAAGAGATGGTTGGATGGGCACTTAAACTGACATAACCTGCAGTGTTACGGGCCTAGAGCTGGTAATTGGGATTAGAATGGATAACCTCTTGTTGGCCGGCGCAGATATAATGGTAAGTACTGCAGGGAATCAAATACGGCCAGGGTGATCTCCTGGACTAGTTTCAATTGCCTGGATGGGTCGGAGAGGAATTTTCCCAGATTTTTTCCCCCTAAATTGGCCTGGGTTTTTATTTGGTTTTTGCTTCTCCCAGGCGATCGCATGGCTCCGGTTGGTGTTGAATGTAGAATAATTTAGTTTAAGGGGTGGCTCAGTTGTTTTGGGGTGGACTGGTTGGGCTGGGTGCTCTTTACCTTTCTGCCATTGTTCATTCTTCATAGGTTTATATGTAACCTTCAGGGCTGCTGACCGAGGGCCATGCAGCTCTTTGTCGGCCGGCACGGACACGATGGGTGAAATGACCTCGTTCTGCGCTTTAAATTCTATGTTTCTATGAATACCCAGCCTCTAACCTGCTCTTGTAGCCACAGTCTTTATGTGGGTAGTCCAGTTAAGTTTCTGGTCAATGGTGACCCCCAGGATGTTGATGGTGGGGTACTCGGCGATGGTAATGCAGTTGAATGTCAAGGTCAATGGTTAGACTATATCTTATTGGAGATAGTTATTACCTGGCAGTTGTGTGGCGTGAATGTTACTTGCCACTTATCAACCCAAACCTGAATGTTGTTCAGGTCTTTCTACATGCGGGCGTGGACTGCTTCATTATCTGAGGAGTTGCGAATGGAACTGCACATTGTACAATCATCAGCGAACATCCCCACTTCTGACCATTTGATGGAGGGATGGTGATTGATGAAGCAGCTGAAGATGGTTGGGCCTAGGACACTGCCCTGAGGAACTCCTGCAGCGATGTTCTGGGACTGAGATGATTGACCTCCAACAACCACAACCATCTTGCTGTGTGCTAGGTATGACTCCAACCAGTGGAGAGTTTTCCCCCTGATTCCCATTGACTTCAGCTTTACGCGGGATCCTTGATGTCACACTTGATCAAATGCTGCCTTGATGCTAAGGGCAGTCACTCTAACCTCAAGTCTAGAATTCAGCTCCTTTGTCCACGTTTGGACCAAGGCTGTAATGAGGATTGGAGCCGAATGGTTCTCGCCGACTTGATATTCGAAATTATATTTCTGATTATCCTTAGATTTACATATAATGTGTCAAGCCAACAGATTGAGTGGTGATCTGATAAAGGAGTTCAAAATGATGAAAAATTTGGATCAGATGTATCAGAAAAACGTATTTCCACTTTTTGGCCAACTTAAGACTATCTCCAAAAGAAAAGAGTGCGAGGTTTAGATCTGTTTTATCTATCCTGTAGTGGGATCCTCCTTGTTGTTGTAAAGTGACAAAGTAAAACTACACCTAGCACCAAGCATTGTTTTAGTTTTAATCCCCAAACAGATTTATTAACCATAAATTGAACAAGAGAAGAGCAGCAATAATTTAACACATATTTACAGCATCGTGTTGTAGAAAATAATAATTCACTTGCACGTCCTATGGTAAAACTGTAATTAATATTTTTATGCAGTGATACCTTTAATATTTCCTCAAATATGAGAGTTATCAGTCTCAATGGAACATTTTTAAGTGCCCAGAGAGAGCTAAATTTCCCTGTGTACAATGTACAATGGCTATTGGATTGCCTCAGAACAGTGAGTGCAGGGAAATTGGGGAAGGAGGAGCACAAGCCCCTAATGAATATACCCGAATTTCTGACCATTGATTTAAATGGGCACCACATTGGGCAGGATCCCTTCTGGGCATTTACCCCTCTCTATTTATTCCCCTGTATTCACGGTTCCCAGGTGATTTAAATAAAAACACAGACACGGGAGCAGGCAATTCTGCCCACTATACTCTCTAGAAACGACCCAGAGCAATTTGCTTTGATTTCAAAAGGGCCGACATTAATTCCCTGTTAACTTGAATCGCCAGCCAAGCAGCCGCAACCCTGAGCAATTCACACAGCATGTATGTATTTGAAGTGATTGGATCTCCTCAAACAAACATCCCTGAGAACAACTGAACAATCCTAGTGTGTTCAGAAAAGGTGGGACATGATTTATGCGAGAGAAGTAGATTTTAAACGCTTGTGTAACAGGACAGAATGAAAGAAGTTGACAGCATGGTAAATTGCAGAAAATGATGCTTACATTTCCTTACAGGCAACGTTTGAATCTGTCCAAACCTGCACTGGAAGTTCTGTAAATAGCCTGACCTTTGGGAATTTGAGAAACATAATGGCGAAATGTTCACCTTTACTGCCTGGGCATTAAACAGTCATTGAAATAAATCAGGAAGGTCAGGTGGGTTGTTTAAGGGGTGTGCAAACCAGGCAGTAAAAAGTAATAATTTAACCCCACATCTCTCTAAATCTGCCAACATGAATTGTGGCCACAACTACACAAGGGCAAAATACAGACTTTAGTTTCAATTCGATATTCAGGGGCTGGAGGCCAGTGCAGGTCAATCACACCTCATCAGATGTACAGAGACGCTCTGTAAAAGTAGGAGCAGGAAAGCCGGCCTTCCTTTCTCCCCTTTACCTCATGCCTATTAACCCTACAGCTGCCCAGGCTGTTTGTGAGGTCCCACGGTGTACAGGATAACCGTCTATAAAACAGTACTCACTACGTCCAAATAATTGTACTTGATGCATTTTGAGACATTTGAGAAACATGATGAAATGATTGATATTCAGAAATGGTTAATATTTTGCATTGATTTTATGTTTAATCACCCACCTTACAAACACCAGAGGGCTAATTTACTGACACAACACACCGGGCCCAGAACCTTAGCCGCCACATTGGAAATTCGTGCTTTAACTTCCCAGGCTTAAAATAGTGGATGGAGAAACATGAGTTGATGGCGTGGTTTTACAATCTGTGCTCCTGGGCAGTGCTCAGATCACCAAAGTGGTAATTCTCCTTTACACAGACCAGGGGGGTCCCAGGTTCTATCCCTGGTCTGAGCTGAGTTACCAGGTCTCAGTAGGAACAGCAGTAGAGGGGCTGCAACAGGCCTCCTTACAATGGCCAGCCAACATTCACAGGGAAGGCTCAACCTGAAGACTGGCCAGCAGAGTGTGACATGGGACAGTAATCGTCAATCACTGACCCTGAATCCATTCAGGGAGCTGAAAGGATAGGGTGAGGAAATATGTTTTCAAATCGTTATTTTCATCCTCAAGAGCGTCTGGTTACTGTGGTTACTAGAATTCATGGCCACAATATCTGACTGTTAATTGACAGACCCTGTATTGGCCATCTTTAATATTGAACGGTATGTGATGAAGTGGGTGTTTTTCTGTGGAGGACATTTACTGATGGATAGCAGCATTTAAGCACCCACCCCAGCAAGTTCTGTTACACATACTGAGAACCAGCTGTGTGCAGTTATTGGGACTGGGGAAACTTGGAAGGAACAACACAATTTCTTTACAATTACATTAGGAAAAGGAGGCTGGTCAGGAGCAATTTGGGGCCCTTGACAACTGATAACAGTGATATTGGGACTGAATTCACGCTCCTATGGGTGCGTATGAGGTGCACACATGCCTGTAGGGTTCACGCAAGTTTCGGGTTTAGGCGTCCATTGCACATGCACCTAAACCCGGAACTTGTGACCTGTCAACAATCCTCTCGACAGATCATACGATGCTAACAGAAATGGACATTTTCTGCCAGAGAGTTGGGTTATTTGCCCAACTTCTGTCCATCGAATGCCTATGAAATTCTTACACCTGTGTCAGACTTTAAAAGGACAGGAAAATGCATTTTTTTCAATAATTTAAATATTTAAAAACCTGTGAGATCAGGTAAGTTTATTTTTAGACCTGTTGAAATATATACATTTATTTTTCAAAAATTACATTTTTGTTTCAAATAGCTAATTAAATTCCAGTTTGATTAATTGTAAATGTGATTTAAAATAATTATTTTAAGTGTTTGTGTATTTTTGGGGTATTCCCATTCATACTTGTGGTAATTCCGTACATACTGAACTCACCACAAGTATGAATGGGAACACACCAAGTTTGATTGGTTGGGCAAGCCCACGGGGATGCTTGCAGAATGCCTGCATCCCTGGGATCCGTGAGCCTCTACACAGGCCTATGCCTAGAGGCCCAGGACCGCAAATCGCTGAATCTCCAGGACCAGTAGGTAAGTTCGTACATTTTTTTCAGATCGGGGGCTGACGCCCGCAGGAAACCTCTGACCCCAATTTCTGCACCATTGTAAATGAAAATAAGGAAATAGTGGACATGCTGAATAATTACTTTGCATCATTTACAGTTGAGGGAAACCCCAAAAAATTAATATTGAATCATGGACAGGACTCACCAAAAGTAATGCAAGCAAAATTCGAGGAATGAAGAAAATAATGGAACTAAAGGGTGACAAATCCCAAAGACCAGATCGTTTCCATCTCAGGGCTATAAAGGAAGTAGGTGAGAACATTGCAGATTCTCTAACTATAATCTTCCAATGTTCTCTCGATTTGGAAACCGTTCCTTTAGATTGGAAAATTGTGCATGTCAGTCTGCTATTTAAGAAAGTTGAGAGAGGGAAACCAAAGAATTAGCCTAACATCCGGTGTTGGAAAATTACAAGAGTCAAGAACTAATGATTGTGACTGAACACCTTGAAAATCCTTTTGGTGAGTGGGTCAATAACCAGAGGTCATAGATGCTGATCAGAGAGAGCCAGCATGGCTTTATAAAGGTTAAGTCATGTCTGACCAACTTAACTGATGTTTTTGCAGATGTGGTATTGAACAGAGAAATGTCAATGGATATTATTTGTACTAAGTCTCCCTTCTGCACATGCATCTCAAGCGAGAGTTAGGACAAATATCACCGACTCCGCCCCGCCCAGCACAATTCCGACAAACCTTTTTCTGCGCAATGTCTCCAATTCATCCAACAGCAGCCCCGAGGCCGGAGCAGCCGAAGGTATTCGCTGAGCCTCCTGTAGCCCCGAGCCTCGAGCCGGCCCGAGCCTCCCACAGCGCCAAGGAGAGCGAGAGGTAGGGACAACAAGAAGCGAGGACAACGTTTTTATGTGGGGGTGGGGGGGGGGAAGAGAGAGAGAGAGAGAGAGAGAGAGTGCGAGCTTGGTGGGGGGGCAGAGAGAACCTGGGGGGGGGCGGGTCAGAGAGAGAGAGCTTTGGCGGGGGGGGGGCGGTGCAGAGAGAGAATCTGGAGGAGAGGAAGCTGGGCTGGGTGGGGCGGGGGAGGGGAGAAAGAGCACGGTGGGGGGAGGGGGGTGGGAGAGAGAACGCCGGGGGGGACAAAGAGAGAGGGGGCTTGGGGGGAAGAGAGGGCTTGGCAGGGGATAGAGAGAGCCTGGGGGTGGGTGGGTGGGTGGTGAGAGAGAGAGCTATGGGGGGGGGGAGAGAGGGCTTGGGGTGGAGTGAGAGAGCTATGGGGGGGCGTGGGAGAGGGCTTGAGGGGGCAGATAGATAGGGCTTGGCGGGGAAGAGAGAGAGAGCCTGGGGGGTGGGAGAGAGAGCTGGGGGGCACAGAGAGAGGGCTTGGAGGGGGGGGGAGAGAAAGCTCGAGGGGGCAGGGGAGAGGAAGCTCGTGGGGGAGAGAGAGCTTGGGGACGGGGCAGAGAGAGAGCGAGAGCTTGTGGGGTGGTAGAAAGGGCTTGGGATGGGCAGAGAGAGAGCTTGACTGGGGGGTGGGGGGCAGAGAGAGACAGAGCCTGCGGGATGGAGATTGGAGGGGAGAGAGGGAACTCGGAGAACACAGATCACATTCTTCCAACTCCCTGGTGCGTGCAAGCTCGGTGCGTTTGTTACAAGGGACATTGTTGGAGTGGATGAAATCCAGAAGTCACGATACTGTCACTATTCACTTCATACCCAACAAACATGTTAAGAATCCGCACATAATGCTTCATCTATTGGGGGTGGGGGTAATGTCTTGCGCTTGGGTAAAGGTATTCAGCTCGCTGAATGATTGCTAGGGTAAGGGTCTTCAGTTGGCAGATGGATGCATTTACACTGGTGTAATAGACTTCAGGTAGCGGAGGGATGCCCTTGCGCGGGGGTAAGAGACTTCGGCTGGAACTGGTGGCTTTTGGGGAGATCTATCCTCTGTGGCTTCTGAAGTCAAAATGGATCGAATTACAAATTGGAAATTCACTCAGCCCTTGAGCTGGGTGTTTCCAGTTACACATCCAGAGGAACTTCAAGGTGTGGCTTATCCTCCAAGGGGACCAATCAAAGAAACGACTGCATTTCAGTTCATACAAATAGTTGCATCCTTATTTATATGGACTTCCAAAATGTATTTGATGAAGTCCCTAATAAGAGACTGTTGGATAAACTTGAAGCTCATGGAATTAAGGGCAAATTATTTACCTGGTTAACAAATTGGCTGGGCAGTGAAAGAGATTCGGGATAATGGGCAGCTAATCTAATTGGCAGGATGTGACCAGTGGTGTCCCACAAGGATCTGTGTTTGAGCCTTATCTATTCACCATATTTATCATCATCATCATCATCATCATAGGCAGTCCCTTGAAACAAGAATGACTTGCTTCCACGCCAAAATAAAGGATGAGTTCACAGGTGTTTTGAATGAAGAGCCCGAGCTACATCCTCAAGGCTGGAAAATGCCTGTGCGTGGATTTTTTTTAATGTGTGATGGCCATTGTACACCAGCCACCACACGGGCTTGACAGAGCAAGGTCTTGGTCCAGTGGCAAGGATTACCCAAGACAACTGGAGACCAGCTCTGCTGCACGGACCTAGTGCGCACACATATTGCAGTGTGGGTTGGCCTGTGCTGCCCCTGGGCCTCTGGCCCAGAACTCATGCCTCCCCTGGGCCCCGATCACATCCCTCCACAGTCTCTCACAGCACCTTTGCCCAGATTTCGCTGCTCCTGCTGCATTTGCCCACGCTCCGATCACCAACCTGCACCTTGCTGACGTCATTGTTCGCTGCCGTTGCCCTCCTGCACCAGCTCATGCTGTACCTTGTATTGCACTAGTTATAGCCCCCATAACCAACAATCAGTGTAAGCAGTGAATTACACGGATTGATTTATTAATGACTTAGATAATGAGATAGGAAGCCACATATCTAAGTTTGTTGATGATACAACGATAGGCGGCATTATAAGCAGTCTAGATGGAAGCATAAAATTAGAAAGAGATGGTAATACATTAGTGAATGGGCAAAACTGTGGCAAATGGATTTCAATGTTGGCAAATGTGAGTTCATTCACTGTGGAATAAAAAAGGCTAGAACAGAGTACTTTCAAAATGGTGAAATGCTAGCAACAACAGTGGAGGTCCAAACAGACTTGGGGTCCATGTGCATCGATCATTAACATCATTAAACAGGTGCAGAAAATAATTTAAAAGGCTAATGGAACGTAGGCCTTTATATGTCGAGGATTGGAATACATGGGGATAGAAGTTATGCTGCAGCTGTACACAGCCCTGGTGAGACAACACATGGAGTACTGAGACAACTTCAGGACACCACACTGTTGGAAGGATTTATTGGCCTTGGACGAGTGCAGCACAAATTTACCAGAATGGTACTTGGACTCCAAGGGTTAAATTACGAGGAGAGATTACACAAACTAAGGTTGTATTCTCTGAAATGTATATGGTTACGAGGTGGTTTAATTGAAGTTTTCAAGATATTAAGGGGAACTGATACGGTGGATAGAGTTAATTTCCACTGGTTTGGGCAGTCGAGGACTCGGGGGCATGGTAGAAAAATTAAAGCCAGGCCTATCGGGACTGAAGTTTGGAAACACTTCCACACACACAGTGGCAGATGTTTGGAACTCTCTTCTGCAAAGGGCAATTAAAGCTAGATCAATTGTTTTAAATCTGAGATTGATAGCTTTTTGTTAATCAAAGGTACTAAGGGATATGTGGCAAAGATGGAGCTAGGCCACAGATTAGCCAGGATATGGCAGAACAGGGTCAAGGGGCTAAATGGCCTGCCCCTGTTCCTACATTCCTATCGGGAGTCATGGTCTAAGTTTAGTGCTGTTAATTTGATTTAATTAACTTAATTACCTGAGCAAAGGGATATTTAATCACATTCTTTAATGCAACTCTGAACTTAGTCTGGGCCACTGCATAAATAATCGTGTTGGTGCAAGAACTCAAACGCTGGAGCATATATCCACTGTGTTCCATGATGGTAAAAGGATCTGCGTAATCTGTTCCGAACAATTGAGTATCTGTAATTCGTACACATATTTCATAGAGAGAATTTACCATCCATAACAGGATAAAGCTGCCTGATATTGTGAGCAGTAAAATGATGGATTTCCTTCGGTTCTCCATCTCTGGATCATTGTTACTCTCACCCGTCTTGCTCCCTCGGAGTCCTCTCCTGACTCTACTGGCCTGTACAATGTGCCTGATGGTCAGAGCATTGAGCAGTGCAATCAACACAAATGGAGTGAATGGGGTTAAAATAACGCGAAGCCAGTAGTAAGCCTTCCAAATGGGCAAGGTGTAGAAGGTAGATTTAACAACACAGAACCATTGTATGTTATAAATTATTTCACCAAAATCGTATACAAAGTAAAGTGGAATGTTTAGTAACAGGCTCAGCCCACACACCGTTGTTATGATCACAGCCGCAGTTTTCTCAGTGCAATAATTGACTCTCAGCTTCTGGTAACAAATGGCGATGAATCGATCAAAGGTGAAGGTGACGGTTAACCAGACAGAACAATCAATGGCAGCAAATGCCAGGCTGAAACTGAGACTGCAGATGAGAGTATAGTTCAGGAATGAATGTGGGAAATAAATCCCTTTAATCTCATACAGAATGACATCAAATATCAGGACCAGTAGATCTGCTGCTGCCATGGCCACCAGGTAACGAGAGATACATACGGAGAGACCGCACTTTCCCCGGGAGAGAATCACAATTGTGAATAAATTCGCTGCAATGTAGAATGGGATAAATAAATTAATCATTGTAGTCGTTACAAAATGGCCGACAGGTAATGAGAGTTAATCAATTTACAGCGCATATGTTCCACTAGTCAACTCATGCTCTCTCTCTGACTCTCGATGTATTTCCACAGCTATTATTGATTTTGCCCATCCCTCTGTTTTCCTCACAATCTACGTTTCTCCTGCCTCTCTCTATATGTCTCAGTTTGTTTCTGTGTCGCTCAAATCATCCCTGTCTCTCTCTCTTTAGCTGGGAATTTTCTATTCAGTTATTTTCGGCGTGAATGGCTGAGGTTTAATGTACAGTATTAACCAGAAGCGTGCACTTATCCCCCAGTCTCCTCACTAACATAGCTTGAGCTGCAGATTGGGACAGGTTTGGGAGCACACTAGTGCTGGCATCGGAAAACGGGTACATTCAAATAAAAGGGATGGGAACATGAAACGGGCATGTCAGATTAAGGGGAGAAACATTCTGAGATAATGTGGAGAGTCTCAGAAGGCATCTTCACCCGTTATCCATCTTGGCCAGGGTGCAGGAGTGGAGTACGCATAGAAACATGGAAACATAGAAAATAGGTGCAGGAGTAGGCCATTCAGCCCTTCGAGCCTGCACCACCATTCAATAAGATCATGGCTGATCATTCCCTCAGTACCCCTTTCCTGCTTTCTCTCCATACCCCTTGACCCCTGAACCGTAAGAGCCATGTCTAACTCCCTTTTGAATATATCGAATGAACTTGCATCAACAACTCTCTGTGGCAGGGAATTCCACAGGTTAACAATTCTCTGAGTGATGACGTTTCTCCTCACCTCAGTCAAAAATGGCTTACCCCTTATCCTAAGAATCCCTGGTTCTGGACTTCCCGAACATTGGGAACATTCTTCCCGCATCTAACCTGTCCAGTCTCGTCAGAATCTGATACGTTTCTATGGGGTACTCTCTCATCCTTCTAAACTCCAGTGTATAAAGGCCCAGTTGATCCAGTCTCTCCTCATATTTCAGTCCAGCCATCCCTGGAATCAGTCTGGTGAACCTTCGCTGCACTCCCTCAATAGCAAGTACATACTTCCCCAGATTAGGAGACCAAAACTGAACACAATATTCCAGATGAGGTCTCACCAAGGCCCTGTACTACTGCAGTAAGAACTCCCTGCTCCTATACTCAAATCCCCTAGCAATGAAGGCCAACATACCATTTGCCTTCTTCAGCGCCTGCTGTACCTGCATGCCAACTTTCGATGACTGATGAATCATGACACCCAGTTCTCGTTGCACATACCCTTTTCCGAATCTGCTGCCATTCAGATAATATTCTGCCTTTGTGTTTTTGCCCCCAAAGTGGAAAACCTCACATTTATCCACATTATACTCCAACTGCCATGCATTTGCCCACTTACCTAACCTGTCCAAGTCACCCTGCAGCCTCTTAGCGTCCTCCTCATAGCTCACACCGCCACCCAGTTTAGTGTCATCTGCAAACTTGAAGATATTACACTCAATTCCTTCATCTAAATCATTAATGTATATAGTAAAGAGCTGGGGTCCCAGCACTGAGCCCTGCGGCACCCCACTAGTCACTGCCTGCCATTCTGAAAAATACCCGTTTAGCCAGACTCTCTGCTTCCTGCCTGCCAATGAGTTCTCTATCCACGTCAGTACATTACCCCCAATACCAAGTGCTTTGATTTTGCACACCAATCCCTTGTGTGGGACCTTGTCAAAAGCCTTTGAAAGTCCAAATACACCACATCCACTGGTTCTTCCTTGTCCACTCTGCTAGTTACATCCTCAAAAAATTCCAGAAGTTTCGTCAAGCATGATTTCCCTTTCATAAATCCATGCTGACTTGGACCGATCCTGTCACTGCTTTCTAAATGCGCTGGTACTTCATCCTTAATGATCAATTTCAACATTTTCCCCACTACTGATGTCCGGCGAACCGGTCTATAATTACCTGTTTTCTCTTTCCCTCCTTTTTTAAAAAGTGATTTTACATTAGCTACCCTCCAGTCCATAGGAACTGATCCAGAGTCGATAGACTGTTGGAAAATGATCACCAATGCATCCACTATTTCTCGGACCACTTCCTTAAGTACTCAGGGATGCAGACTATCAGGCCCTGGAGATTTATCAGCCTTCAATCCCATCAATATCCCTAACACAATTTCACGCCGAGTAAGGATATCCTTCAGTTCCTCCTTCTCACGAGACCCTCGGTCCCCTAGTACAACTGGAAGGTTATTTGTGTCTTCCTTCGTGAAGACAGTACCGAAGTATTTGTTCAATTGGTCTGCCATTTCTTTGTTTCCCATTATAAATTCACCTGAATCCGACTGCAAGGGACCTACGTTTGTCTTCACTAATCTTTTTCTCTTCACACATCTATAGCAGCTTTTGCAGTCAGTTTTTATATTCCCGGCAAGCTTCCACTCGTACCCTATTTTCCCCCTCTTAATTAAACCCTTAGTCCTCCTCTGCTGAATTTTAAATTTCTCCCAGTCTCAGATTTGCTGCTTTTTCTGGCCAATTTATATGCCTCTTCCTTGGATTTAACACTATCCTTAATTTCCATTGTTAGCCACGATTGAGCCACCTTCCCCATTATACTTTTACTCCAGATAGGGATGTACAATTATTGAAGTTCATCCATGTGATCCTTAAAGGTTTGCTATTGCCCATCCACCCCCCATCAACCCTTTAAGTATTATTTGCCAGTCTATTCTTGCCAATTCACACCTCATACCGTCGAAAATAGTGCCATGGGATCTTTCATATCCACTTGAGAGATCAGACGGAGCTTCTCTTTAATGTCTCATCCGAAAGACAGTGCAGCACTCCTTCAGCACTGCACTGGAGTGTCAGCCTAGATTTATTTGCTCAAGTCTCTGGAGTGGGACGTGAACCCACAACATTCTGACTCAGAGGCGAGAGTGCTGCCCACTGAGTCACAGTTGACACTCAGAAGAAACAGGCAACTATGTAAATAATGGAAGCCCGAGGTGCAGACATAAGTTGGCAAACCTTGAGGTGTGGCAATAGGGAGAAAACAGTAAATAAGTTAATAAAGCACAGTTACATTTACGGTGCATATTTTAATGGATTCCCAGGATGTGGGCATTTCTGGCATTATTGCCCATCCCCAATTGCCCTTAATGACTTGCTAGACCGCTTCAGAGGGCAATTGGTGTGGGAATTGAGTCACATTTGGATAAGGCCAGATGGATAAGGACAGCAGGTTGCTTACATAAGAAATAGGAGCAGGAGTAGGTCACCTGGCTCCTCGAACCTGCTTCGCCATTTAATAAGATCATGGCTGATCTGATCATGGACTCAGCTCCACTTCCCTGCCCACTCCCCATAGTCCTTTATTCCCTTATCACTCAAAAATCTGTCTATCTCTGCCTTAAATATATTCAGTGACCCAGCCTACACAGCTCTCTGGGGCAGAGAATTCCATAGATGTACAACTCTCTGAGAGAATAAATTCCTCCTCATCTCCGTTTTAAATGGGCAGACCCTTATTCTGAGACTATGTCCCCGAGTTTTAGTTGCCCCTATGAGTGAATTTTAGTTGCCCCTATGAGTAGAAATATCCTCTCTGCATCCACTTTGTCGAGCCCCCTCATTATCTTATATGTTTCGATAAGATCACCTCTCATTCTTCTGAACTCCAATGAATATAGTCCCAACCTCCTGAACCTATCTTCATAAGTCAACTCCCTCATCTCCGGAATCAGCCGAGTGAACCTTCATTGAATAGCCTCCAATGCAAGTATATCCTTTCTTAAATACGGAGACCCAAACTGTATGCAATACTCTAAAACTGCACGCAATACTCCAGGTGTGGCCTCACGAAACCCCTCTATTTATATACTCTATCCCCCTTGTAAAATATATTAATTAATCGGTCGGTTCTTTATGACAACCTACAGATACATGGTCAGCGTATTACTGCAAAGTTTATTTTTATTTCCAGGTATTTTTTTAAACTGAATTCAAATTCTCAAGCAGCCACGGTGGGTTTGAACTCACTTTTTGGGGATTATTAGTCCCTGTCTCTGGATTCCTCGTCCAGGAGCAAAAACCAAACTCCTTGGAAGCAAGTGGAAAAATAATCCAGTGATGTTCCACAGAAGCTGTCAGTTAGCGAGCACCAGTTTTACATCTGGTGATCAGAGTGAAGTTTAATTCTCTGTCTCCCTGAATTTCTTTCTTTGTCTTTTTTTATCCATCTACATCTGACTCTGTCGCTCTCTAACTCTCTCCCCACCTGTTTCTCTATTTCTTACTCTGTCACTCTCTAACTCTCCACCCTGTCTGTTTCTCTATTTCTGACTCTGTCGCTCTCTATCTCTCTCCCTGTCTGTTTCTCTATTTCTGACTTTGTCGCTCTCGAACTCTCTCCCTGTCTGTTTCTCTATTTCTGACTCTGTCGGTCTCTATCTCTCTCCCTGTCTGTTTCTCTATTTCTGATTCTGTCGATCTCTAAGTCTCTCCCTGTCTGTTTCTCTATTTCTGACTCTGTCGCTCTCTAACTCTCTCCCCGCCTGTTTCTCTATTTCTTACTCCATCGCTCTATATCTCTCTCCCTGCCTGTTTCTCTATTTCTGACTCTGTCACTCTCTAACTCTCTCCCTGCCTGTTTCTCTATTTCTGATTCTGTCGATCTCTAACTCTCTCCCTGTCTGTTTCTCTATTTCTGACTCTGTCGCTCTCTAACTCTCTCCCTGCCTGTTTCTCTAGTTCTGACTCTTGCTCTCTAATTCTCTCCCTGTCTGTTTCTCTATTTCTGACTCTGTCGCTCTCTCCCTCTCTGCATGCTTGTTCCTCGAGTTCTGACTCTTGCTCTCTAACTCTCTCCCTGCCTGTTTCTCTATTTCTGATTCTGTCGATCTCTAACTTTCTCCATGCTTGTTCCTCTAGTTCTGTCTCTTGCTCTCTAACTCTCTCCCTGTCTGTTTCTCTAGTTCTGACTGTTGCTCTCTAACTCTCTCCCTGCCTGTTTCTCTATTTCTGATTCTGTCGATCTCTAACTCTCTCCATGCTTGTTCCTCTAGTTCTGTCTCTTGCTCTCTAACTCTCTCCCTGTCTGTTTCTCTATTTCTGACTCTGTCGCTCTCTGCCTCTCTCCATGATTGTGCCTCGAGTTCTGACTCTTGCTCTCTAACTCTCTCCCTGCCTGTTTCTCTGTTTCTGACTTTCGCTCTCTAATCTTCTCTGCCTGCCTGTTTCTCTATTTCTGACATTGTGGGTGAAATAGGTTTTGGACGATAGAGCAAAACAGACAATAGTGTTATTGGCACCAGATTTCTACCAAGCCTGATTGTTTTGATTTAATTTCAGTGGAAACGAAATTGGGCACGGAATAAAATGGGCTCAGATTCGCTGTGAGCCCGTCTCGCACTGCTCCCGAAGACCAGTTTCACAGCCAGAACTGCAAGACTGTAATGAAAGCTATTAAAATTGTTGGTGCTGAAACTCCAGAGACAATTATAATATCCTGGGAATTTCTGTGAGATTATTGCATTAAGGTTTCAGTAGAAATTGATGACATTTAATTGATCTCAATAATATGGGCTATGCAAAAACCCCGTGAAATCAAACAGATCAGAGAATCCACAAGAGCAGTGATACAGCTAAACACCGAGTGACATTGACAACTGATGGTAATGACTTACCAGGAATACCAAACACCGCGAGGATAGGGTAATAAACTGCTTCAATCTGGGCAAGGATTGGCCAATCCATCTGACACAGTGTGGTGCTGCAGGCACTAGATCAGTCTGACAGCAAGGTGATGCCACTTCAAACCAATCATTATTTATATCTGAGAGAAATCTCAAGTGAGACAATTAGCTTACACAATAACTAACATTACTTACGGTCTTTTAGCAACATGGAAACAAAAAAAAATAGGTGCAGGAGTTGGCCATTCGGCACTTCGAGCCTGCACCACCATTCAATAAGATCATGGCTGATCATTCACCTCAGTACCCCTTTCCTGCTTTCTCTCCATACCATTTGGTCGCTTTAGCCGTAAGGGCCATATCTAACTCCCTCTTGAATATATCCAATGAACTGGCATCAACAACTCTCTGTGGTAGGGAATTCTACAGGCTATCAACTCTCTGAGTGAAGATGTTTCTCTTTATCGCAGTCCTAAATGGCTTACTCCGAATCCTTAGACTGTGTCGCCAGGTGCTGGACTTCCCCAACATTGGGAACATTCTTCCAGCATCTAATCTGTCCAGTCCATATATTTCTGAGATCCCCTCTCATCCATCTAAACTCCAGTGAATACAGGCCCAGTCGATCCAGTCTCTCCTCATATGTCAGTCCTGCCATCCCGGGAATCGGTCTGGTGAACCTTCGCTGCACTCCCTCAATAGCAAGAACGTCCTTCTTCAGATTAGGAGACCAAAACTGAACACAATTTTCCAGTTGAGGCCTCACCAAGGCCCTGTACTACTGCAGTAAGACCTCCCTGCTCCTATACTGAAATCCCCCAGCTATGAAGGCCAACATACCATTTGCCTTTTTCACTGCCTGCTGTACCTGCATGCCAATTTTAAATGACGGACGTACCATGACACCCAGGTCTCGTTACACCTCCCCTTTTCCTAATTTGTCACCATTCAGATTATATTCTGCCTTCGTGTTTTTGCCCCCAAAGTGGATGACCTCACATTAATTCACATTATACTGTATCTGCCATGCATTTGCCCACTCAGCTAACCTGTCCAAGTCACCATGCAGCCTCTTAGCGTCCTCCTCACAGCTCCCACCGCCACCCCGTTTTGTGTCATCTGCAAATGTGGAGATATTACACTCAATTCCATCATCTAAATCATTAATGTATATTGCAAATAGCTGGGGTGCCAGCACTGAGTCCTGTGGCACCCCACTAGTCACTGCCTACCATTCTAAAAAGGACCCGTTTATCCCGACTCTCTGCTTCCTGTCTACCAACCAGTTCCCTATCCACGACAGTACATTACCCCCAATACCATGTGCATTAATTTTGCACACCAATCTCTTGTGTGGGACCTTGTCAAAAGCCTTTTGAAAGTCCAAATACACCACATCCACTGGTTCTCCTTTGTCCACTCTATTAGTTACACCCTCAAAAATTCAAGAAGATTTGCCAAGCATGATTTCCCTTTCATAAATCCATGCTGACTTGGACCAATCATGTCATTGTTTTCCAAATGCACTGCTGTTTCATCTTTAATAATTGACTCCAAAATTTTCCTCACAACTGATGTCAGGCTAACTGGTCTATAATTACCCATGTTCTCTCTCCCTCCTTTTTTAAAACGTGGGGTTACATTAGCTCCCCTCCAGTCCATAGGAACTGATCCAGAATCGATCGACTGTTGCAAAATGATCACCAATGCATCCACTATTTCTAGGGCCACTTCCTTAAGTACTCTGGGATCTAGACTATCAGGCCCTGGGGATTTATAGGCCTTCAATCCCATCAATTTCCCAAACACAATTTCATGCCTAATAAGGATTTCCTTCAGTTCCTCCTTCTCACTAGACCCTCAGTCCCCTCGTATTTCCGGAAGGTTATTTGTGTCTTCCTTCATAGAGCCAGAACCAAAGTATTCATTCAATTGGTCTGCCATTTCTTTGTTCCCCATTATAAATTTGCCTGAATCTGACTGCAAGGGACCTACATTTGACTTCACTAATCTTTTTCTCTTCACATATCTACTTTTGCGGTCACTTTTTATGTTCCCTGCAAGCTTACTTTCATACTCTATTTTCCCCCTCCTAATTAAACCCTTTGTCCTCCTCTGCTGAATTCTATATTTCTCCCAGTCCTCAGTTTTGCTGCTTTTTCTGGCCAATTTATATGCCTCTTCCTTGGATCTAACACTATTCTTAATTTCCCTTGTTAGCCACGGTTGAGCCACCTTCCCCGTTTTATTTTTTACTCCAGACAGGGATGTAAAATTGTTGAAGTTCATCCATGTGATCTTTAAATGTTTGCCATTGCTTATCCGCCATCATCCCTTTAAGTATCATTTGGCAATCTATTCTAGCCAATTGATGTCTCATACCATCGAACAAACAGATCTTTTACTCTAATGATTCTTGTCCATTGGGAGCGTGGAACATTTGATCAATGAAACTCTCCGATGAACTTTAACCTATTTGCCCAATATTCCTGTCAGCACTGAATTTACAGACGTGTTAAGCCATTAACACACACAGGAATGTCAAGGTAAATCTGCTACTTGTATTACATGAAGCAACTCCATTAAATTTGTCAGACAGCACTTGCTTTTTACAGATTAATGTGGGTCCTTAATTAATCCTGTTTTTTCAGGGTTGGATCAATGTTATTCAGTTTTATGGCACCAGAATCTGTCACGTGGCCCATCTAATCGATCCCTCCTCTCCCCCGATATCCCTTCAATCCCTCTATTGCATTAAAAAAATCACGGCAGAGTATTTGTTTCCCTTTATCTCTATCACTCAATCTTCTTCCAGAATAAATTGCATGTTCTCTCTTTAAGGAGCTCTATCCATTCTTTTGCTTTTCATCAGTTTCTAAATAACCTTTCGATTTAACTTGACGTTCCTCGCCAACCTTTCTTCAGATTTCTTGTTATCATTTCTTATCTTTTCCCCTTCCCGCCTGTATTTTATAAATTCAGTTACATTTCATTTCCATTAGAGTTGTGGCAGGCTATTTTAACTCTCATTGTAATTTTTATTTAACTACATATTCTAGGAACGCCAGTTTATGATGAGCTACCTTTATTTGTGAGACTATGACGACACTGTACATTAATATGCCCCTGTTTGAATGATTCCCACTGTCTCTGCACTGCCTTTTTTGAAGCGGTTTCCAATTGAAACTATCTTTCCCCAGTTCTGTAACTTTATCTTTGACTGCTCTCCAGTTTTAACATAGCATTTAAATAAATCTTCCTATACTGCATGCACAGCACGAGGACCATCTACATGACTATTCCTTGGAATCTTTAAACCTTGTTATTTACACCTCCTTGACTTCTGTTTTCTTTGAATCTTTACTCTCTTCTCATTAAACGGTATTTTTTGTCCTTCACATCTGTTGCCTCACTGCCAGTATCTCTCCTTGTCATCTATCCCTTTGTGGCCCTTCTCTCAATTATATCTCTCTTTCTACAGATACAGATATCTCGGCTTACAAAAATCAAGCCGTACTCAACATCTTCTATGAAGGGGATCCTTTATTAGCAACACATATTGATATGAATAAATGGAACATTGTGTCCGTTTTGGGAGAATGGGGCAGATGAGGAATATAAATGTGCTCTCCTGTCGCCGACACAATTTTTCTCTGCTACGTGTCTCCAGAAATGTACCACGATGTCAACTTTCCAAGTAGGGTCAACCTCCGACAACTCTACCACTGTTTCTCTGAAGGTCAGCTTTGGGGTATTGACAACTGGAGCTGGGCTCCCAGTAAAATTATTGATTGAGTGCTGTGGTCCCTCGCTCAATTCCTCTTTCCAAAACACTCCGAACAGAGCATCAAAGGCCTTGTCTATATCCTGTCTCTATTTGTCGAGAGACATGCACCTTATAGTCGATCAAAGATGGTCTGGATTGGTCTTCGCATGGTAACATGAACCATACTCTAGGATCTATTATTATTATTGGTGACATGGTATCAGGGGCACTTATAAAATCTAAATATGATTGGACAGAGTCAGCATGGAATTATGAAAGGGAAATCAAGCTTGACAAATCTGTTAGAGATTTTTGAGATTGTAACTATCGGGTTGGATAGGGGACACATGGGAAACATTGTTATTCAGGGGGACATTAATGTCCTTGTACACGAATCACAGTAAGTTAACACGCAGGTACAGCAAGCAATTAGGAAAGCAAGTCTTTTGTTGGCCTTTATTTCAAACGGATTGATGTATAAGTTTAAAGATGATTTAGTAGACTAGGCCTATATTCCCTAGAGTTTAAAAGAATGAGAGGGGATCTCACTGAAACATTTAAAATGTTTCAAGGACTTGACAGGGTTTGATTCCCTGGCTCTGGAATCAAGAATCAGGGCCACAAGCTCAGAATAAGAGGTCGGCCATTTAGGACTGAGATGAGGAGACATTTCTTCACTCAAAGGGTTGTGAATCTTTGGAATTCTCTACCACAGAGGGTTCTGGATGCTCAATCGTTTAGTATATTCAAGACAGAGATCGATTATTTTTTGGATAATAGGAGAATCAAGATCAATGGGGAGAGGGTGGGAAAGTTGAGTTGAGGTAATCGAGCTTATTGATTGGCGGAGCATGAGACCATGGTCTACTCCTGCTCTTATTTCGTATGTTCTTTTGAACTTATATCCCACAGGTGGCACTCACTATAAGCAACTATAAGACAAGGTAGAATATGGCAGCATGAACATGAACAAATGGCTGCACAATTCCCATCATGATATTATACTATTGGGGTAAAAGGAAGACGCTCTCCCTCAAGGTGGACTATGTGGTATAGGTAATCGACACCTTGCCCTCCGTATAACGACAACAACATCAACAAATGAAATCTTCAGTTCAACCGGCTTTATTTCGAGCAAATGCAAGGGAATGTTCAATCATGGAACCTTGAAAATACAAGAGGTTTCAAGTATAATTTATATAGTTTTTGGAGAGGGGATACCCTCCTACAAAATCATCGATAGGTCTGTTGCTGTCAGCGGAGTTACATTGATTTGTCATCTCTTATCAGACTGGCTCTGAGTCGTACATGCAATTGTCCATCTCCCTTCATATGTTAATTCTGTTTGTTCAGTGATTTGCACTTTGCCTTAGTCTATATGATAACGTTTCCAAAATACTGGCTTTCTTATCTCTTCCTCAGAGACAACTAATCAAAATTGTAACTGCTGACTTCTGCTCTCTTGTTATGTGTTACTAAGTTTAAGGATGAATTAACGATACAGTTTTAATTCGTTATAAGTGTGCTATACCTACATAAGCAATAAGCAATTATAATCCATACCATCACCGATTCCTCAGACCCTCCTTATGTAGCTTAGTTCACTACCTTCAGCATTGTGGTCTGATCACCTATCTGTCTGCTCTTTGTCTGTTACAACTCTATATCCCTTACAATTACCCCCTTATGGCCATTGGCTATATGCCCAAGATAGACCACTTCCCAATTAATTCATCATGGATGAGCTTCCAGGTTGTCCCTTCGCTTGGGTAGTGCTACTTCCTGAGCTGCAGGACCTACCTGTTGGCTTTGCCATCAAGGTTATAGTAAATAAGTCCTTTCTGCCGGACTGTCTGATTTCCCTTTATTCAATGTTTTAACTATAGTACGGGCTAGGGCCTGCCTCTTACATAAGTCACACTTTTTACAGGATAATACCGGCAAGATGAGCTCCCTTGCACTACAACCAGTACATTGAGTCTAACATAGTTCGTGTATAAGTCCTTTCTAGCCAACATTTTCTCAGTGTTCGAATTATGTCCCACCTGGGGTATCCTCTGTTTCTTCTATCTTTCCTCCACTTGGGGTCTTCTCTATTCTGCCGAATTTCTGCCACGCCTGGGGTATCCTCTGTTTCTTCTATCTTTCCTCCACCTTGGGTCTTCTCAATGTTGTCGAATGGTGACCAATTCAGTCGAGTTTGTTCCTTATTCAGTTCGGTTTTCCTTGCGGCCCGATGGCCTTCACATAACCTCCTCAGGTAATGGCCATCATTTTCCCATCGATGATTTCCTCCTTTAGTTCCGGCCTTATAATAAACCCATTTACATCTGTCACATCAAGCGGAGTAAAGCAGAAGTCAGTATCCATACTGATGCATGAGGTGTTCCTTTCTTCATTTCCGTTGCCGTGGTGCTCACACATCAATCTCCATTTCCTCGTGGAGCAGCGATAATTTTGTAGTCCTGTGTTCAGAGGTGATATTCAAAGTGCACCCGTCCCTTGTCAGATCCACAGTCATCTTTGATCATTCGTAGTGGATCTCGACATAAAACAACTTGGTTATTTTTATAACAATCATCTATACTGAGACTCTTAGTACTGTTGTTCTCTTCAGTTACATTTCTGGATTGTCATGGTACTGCACGCGAGTTTCTCCTACATTTCTCTCCAACAATCCCTGTAAGGTTCGTGTAAGGGCGTCAACTCAATCATCTATAGTGTTTACCGTTGCAACTCCCACCGTGTATCCCACCGAGTATCCCTCTTTTTCCCCAGTACTGCTATCTACCTGACCCTCTTTCCACATTAAACTTCATGGTTTTTGATTCAGGGCCTTTAAGTGCTCGCAGGGTCAGGTTTCTATATCGGCTTTTGACACGCATAAGTTGGGGGTGGTTATTTAGGAATACAGTAATTATTCACTGACGTACCCAAAGTGTATCTTATCCATGGTCTGTCTTATCAATCCCCATTTTGGCACAGCGTTCATAGTTGAACGTGTTTGTGGTGCTCTGGGTGTGGTGGTCGGAGCCCTGGTCGTGCTCACTGTTGCTAAAGTAGTGGGTGGGGCCATGTTGGTGGGTCTATCTCGGGAGATACCCCTCCACCACCATTCATAGATGTTGAGTGAAATTTGCACCCTCTTCCCCCGGGTGCAGTATCTTTGTCCCTCCTGATTATAAAACACACTGTGGTCTTATTCCCACTAATTTTTGGCCCCATATTACTGGCCCATCTCCAATGTTGTTTACTTTCCTTGTTAAGTTGTTTTATGCCCGTTATTTAAGTCTACTGTTGCTCCGTCCATCACCATCAGTGTTTTTGATTCTTTATCACAACTAATGTCGCTCGAGTCCCTGTAATACAGGCCTTGCCATCCCTTAAAATGTTGCCCTTGATATGAGGCTGCATTACCCCACGCTGTTCCCACGAGCACCAGAGTCCTGCAAAAAAACAATATTTCCTGGTCGTCACTGCTTCGTTAGTGACCATGCTTTTTTAACTGGGTCCAGTGCTACCACTTGCCGATACCCCATATGCAGGCACACATGTCCCTTACCATCCTCACCATCATCTGATTGGTCCCTTTTAAGGTCCTATTAATTCGTTCCACCAATCTAGAGGATTCCGGATGGTATGGGATATGGAACCTGTGACTAATCCCTAATAAAGCGCAGGCCTGTTTCATCACCTTCCCTGTGAAGTGGGTATCTTGATCCGAGTCCAGCTGCAGTGGCATTCCCCATCGGGGTAATATTCCTTCTGCTAGGATCCTGGCCACGGTTTCTGATGAACAAATTCTCGTGGCAAAAGTTTCTACCCACTTCGTAAACTGGTCTATTATAACTAGGCAGTGTGTCTTCCCCTTGTTGCTGAGTAACGGGCCAGTAAAATCTATGTCTCATTCTGACCTTACTTTCCCCCCTGGGTTCTATTTGTATATGTCAGGCACTTTCTACAGTGGTTCTCTATATATCTACCCATTCTCTTCCACCATCTGGACATCGAGCTTATCATGTTGGTTCTACCTGTATGGACATACCCGTGGTATAAATTTAATAGGCTCCCCTGGATGCATTCTGGGGCCACCACATTCCCATCTTTCCTCTATACCCTGGTTGGGCCCCTCTCTGTTTCCATCCCTCCTTTTCCTGTGGAGTAGCTTCTCCCTGTACCTTTAGCATGTTCACTTCCTCAGGCTTGATTGTACATGCTCCGATCTGAGCCTTCCCGGCCAGTGTACCTGTCTCTGCCACTCGCTTGGCTGCCTCGTCTGCCTCATTTCCCTGTTGCTGTTGATCGGTAATCATGTACTACTACAAAAGCATATCGACTGTCAGTATAGATATTTACTCTTTTTCCCCAAGCTAGCCTGAGAGCCTCAGTGGGAGCCACCAATTCAGCCACTTGAGCTGATAGGCTCCCTTCAAACCATCCTTCCCTTCTGACCTGTCTGCTGCTATCTACCACTGCCCATCCCGTCCATGGTGTCCTGTTGATATAGCGCCGAGACCCAGCTACTTATAGATCCATGTCTGCCTCCTCAAGCCTGACTACTTCCCTCGTCTTCTCCTGTTGGCCCACACTGATGCTCCTTTCCCTGCGTAAAGATCCATCCTGCAGGAATGTCTTTTATTTTTACCGTCTCATTAGTCGGGGCTGGGTGGGGTGAGGAGGGTGGGGAGTGTGGGGAGGGAGGATGGTAAGAGCATTGTTTCCTACCTAGCCGTTCGCACATTGGATACCGGTTTTAGCCTTCCTGTGTTAAGCAATTCTATTAAGGTATGCTGGGTACGTGTCCCAACAGTACTATGCCACTGGCCTATACCTGTCCCCATGTAATGATCTTTACTGTGGTGGGTATAGATGTGGAAGGGACTATTCTGCTAGGATAATCCCAGGGCTGGAGCACTTGTGAGAGCTTGTTTTTTCATGCAGTAGTTGAATAGCCCAGTACCTGCCTGATCCCTTTCATGGTTCCTGGCCTGGGCATTGATCGAATTGCTTCCTTTCTGTCCTCGGGCATCTGTATCTTCCCTTGTGCTATGTATCCTAGATATGTTACTTTGCTCCTTCCCACTTGCATCTTCCTAAGATTTATTTTCAATCTCACACTCTGTAGAGCTCCTAGCACTGTAGTTAAAGCTAGTACATATTGTTGTTTTGTGCTGGAGACAATAAGGATATCATCCACATACTGCGACGTCTACCGGTTTCAAAATTCCTGACAGTACACGATGAAATATGCTTGGGCTATTCTGGAATCTCTGTGGCACTCCAGTCCATGTGTATTGTTTTCTCTTTGCGGTGAAGACAAATTTTTCTTGGGACTCTTCGTCTAAGTGAATGGCCCAATATCCATTTGCTATATCCAGAACAGTGAATATCTTATGTTCTGGATCCAGGCCATTAAAAGTTGTGGCTGGACTTGCCACTATTGGGTGTTCTCGGGGAGTCACCTTATTCAGGGCGGTATAATCGATAGTCGGTAAGCCCTGTCGGGTCACACAGGTGAATTAGTGGAGGCTATTACCTGTTTCACTCCCACTTGCTTCTCTAATTCCTGCACTATCTGACAGACCGTTGCCTCAGCGTCGGGTCTTAATGGGTATTGTCGGTGAGCTGTGTGTTCGGGTCCGTGAATTTTGATTTACCTCTAAATTTTCCGTATCCTTTCTTTTGCTGTGGGCATTCTTTCCTGCAGTGACCTTGATTGCAGTTAAAACATATCAGAGGGGCTGCGCGGGGGGCGTTCCTCCTCCCCTTTCGCTTCTGCTGCTAATGTAACTGCTGTTATTTTAGTTATCTTCTCCCGTTGTTCTGACTTTAACTCCTCTACTTTCGGGACTAGGGTTAATAAACATAGAGGAATCCATTCGTTCGAGTGCAGAAATCTAACAAGTGATTCTCAACAGTTAGGTAAGGAAGTCCTTTTTGAACGAAAAAGCTTTTCAATAAGCAACTACGAATGTTTAAATGAGAGACTGTCTTTAAAGGATTTGAGAATAGAAACATCATGCGATCTTGTCTATGATATGCACATGTGACGTAGGCAAACTGCGGTGTGTAAAGGAGCAGGTTTTCAGCAGTTCTTCGGAGAGCTCAAAAAATGCAGAAATGAAAGCTGCTCACGCTGTATACAGTTAGGCCGATTACTGTGCTGTACATCAATAAAATGTGTTCCGTACACTCTACCATCAACTGTCTCTTACTTATTGGAAACGTGCTTTTGTGAACCATAGAAGGACGGAAGTTGAATGCTAACATTTACCACTGAAACGAGTTGTTGTGACTGATTAGTGAGATTGGTCCAATTTCAGGGAGAAATACCATGGGCTTCCGACATGGTGCTGGTGCTAAAGGGTCATGAGTGAGAATGTGATTCAGATCAAACTGTTGTCATGGGTGTCACGGTAATGTTAGGACTGAAAATGCTTAGGATTTAGAAATTATTCAGGTGAAGTTGTTCAGAGTCAGATGTTGTCACCTCTGTACATGACCAGGATCCCAGGCTTGTTCCCAAGCTCCCCCTCCTACTCTGGCTCTGTGACATCAGTCTACTGACCCTGATTTCTTGTGGCATTCATCTAGCACCTCTTCGAAATCAGCGGGTTGTTTGCATAATTGTGTAACATGCTCCATGTCTCTATGCTATAGGAGATTGTGATGACCAGTCCCGCAGTCTATCCAGGCACCTGACACATGCTGTGGATCAGCAGGAGCAGGAATTCTCATCTAGAGTCGCACAAGGAGTCCTTGCATTTGCACTACCTTGGGCTGCTCCTTTCCCTGACCACGTTCTTCGTCCATCCACTTATGTTGTGCTAGGAAGCGGTTCCTTGAAGGTCCAAAGATGCACCCTACTGCCACGTGGCTTTGCCAGCCAGGCAGCAGCTTGTCACCATTTTCCCGGCAGTTTTCGGGAGATAACCGGCAGGTGGCAGACTAATTATTCCCGGCCGTCAAAATCGGCGGAGCCAGTTCGCTGCAACTCCCAGACTCGCACGGCGCTCACTCTCCAACTTTACTTGGTCTGTCGTTTGTGTCCAGCATTTCAGAACATCAGTCCATCTAACTGTTAATCCTTTTTTTTTACCTCCAGCAAAGGCCGTTAATACGTCCAGCAATCTAACATTTCTGTACATCTGTGAAGCTGCTCAGCTGTATACAACTTAGTATATCATGTTATGTACGCATCTGTATGGTCTTCGATCTCACACATAGCATTGATGTATCTTAATATAAATTATCTATGTTATAAATGATAAATAGTGGGGAAAATTCTTGACGTAACTAAGATCTTTAGAAAGCGAACCCATCAAAAATATGTGCCTTTGTTCCATCAAGTGCCTCGCATAAATCTATAACTAAATATACTCAGCTTCAGCAGTCTTGCACCATGACTGCAGTAATGGAGGTGTTGAAATATGTTGTTTGGAATGTATGATGATAATATGCTGGAGTCCTTACTCTTTTAATGGGTAAAATCATCGCAAAATATCTGATCAGGAGCAGTAACTATAACTCGCCCTAATCTGTTTGTTCACATGATTATAATTAATGAGAATTATTGTGTAATGTTCTTGTGTCACTCGAGTTTTATCTCAGGGATAAATAAGAGCTTAGTTTGAAAACAAAAGTTTGCCTGTTCATAACAGTTACAGGTAATGTCACTTCTCTGCGAATATGGGACAGTCGGTAATCATCCAGATAGAAGACATTTACTATCCTATTCTTGTAATAGTTGGTCTTCCTGGCAAGCCGCTTATAATCAGTTAATACTCGTATTTAACAGTGCTTCGCTGTGTTACTGTTGCTGCTATCGCTGTAATGATATTATCTGTTTGTTTTGATGTGTTTGATTTGCAGAGACTGATTACTGGCATCAAATAATAATTCAAATGTCTCCAAGTTTCTATGATTTTATTAATGTAACAAACTGAGAAGGAAGCACATCTTACTCTGACTATATAATTTCAGTAGTTTTTGGGGATGTCTCGGCCTTGGTAGTCAGTCTTGTAGTTCTGTATCTGGGGCAAGTATTAATATCGATCGAGTAGCCAAACCAACAATTCTTAAAGGGATTCATGCAGGCTCCTCAAGAAAAGACACAAAAAAGTAGGACCTCTAAAGTAGTAATCTCAGGATTGCTGCCAGTGCCACGTGCTAGTCAGAGTAGGAATCGCAGGATAGCTCAGAAGAATACGTGGCTTGAGGAGTGGTGCAGAAAGGAGGGATTCAAATTCCTGGGACATTGGAACCGGTTCTGGGGGAGGTGGGACCAGTACAAACCGATGGTCTGCACCTGGACAGGATTGGAAACAATGTCCTCTGGGGAGGGTTTGTTAGTGCTGTTGGGGAGAGGTTAAACTAATATGGCAGGGGCATGGGAGCCTATGCAGGGAGACAGAGGGAAGTAGAATGGGGGTAGAAGCAAAAGATTGAAAGAAGAAAAGTAAAAGTGGAGGGCAAAGAAAGCCAAGGCAAAAAGCAAAAAGGGCCACATTACAGCAAAATTCTAAAGGGGCAAAGGGTGTTAAAAAGACAAGCCTGAAGGTTCTGTGCCTCAATGCGAGGAGTATTCGGAATAAGGTGGACAAATTAACTGCGCAGATAGCAGTTAATGGATATGATGTAATTGGCATCACAGAGACATGGTTCCAGGATGACCAAGGCTGGGAACTCAACATCCAGGAGTATTCTACATTTAGGAAGGATAGATAGAATGGAAAAGGAGGTGGGGTGGCGTTTCTGGTTAAAGAGGAAATTAATGCAATAATTAATGCAATAATTTAAAGGAAGGACATTAGCTTGGATGATGTGGTGGAGCTACGGAATACCAAGGGCAGAAAACGCTAATGGGAGTTGTGTGCAGACCACCAAACATTAGTAGTGAGGTTGGGGACAGCATCAAACAAGAAATTAGGGATGCATGCAATAAAGGTACAGCAGTTATCCTGGGCGACTTTAATCTACATATTGAATGGGTTAACCAAACTGATAGCAATGCAGTGGAGGAGGATTTCCTGGAGTGTATTAGGGATGCTTTTTTAGACCAATATGTCGAGGAACCAACTAGAGGGTTGGCCATCCTAGACTGGGTGATGTGCAATGAGAAAGGACTAAATTAACAATCATGTTGTACGAGGCCGCTTGGGGAAGAGTGACCATAATATGGTAAAATTCTTTATTAAGATGGAGAGTGACACAGTTAATTCAGAGACCAGGGTCCTGAACTTAAGGAAAGGTAATTTCGATGGTATGAGACGTGAATTCGCTGGAATAGACTGGCGAGTGATACTTAAAGGGTTTACGGTGGATAAGCAATGGCAAACATTTAAAGATCACATGGATGAACTTCAAGAATTGTACATCACTCTCTGGAGTGAAAATAAAATGGGGATGGTGGCTCAACCATGGCTAACAAGCGAAATTAAGGATAGTGCTAAATCCAAGGAAGAGGCATATAAATTGGCCAGAAAAAGCACCAAACCTGAGGACTAGGAGAATTTTGTAATACAGCAGGGGAGGACAAAGGGTTTAATTAGGAGGGGGAAAATAGATTATGAGAGGAAGCTTGCTGGGAACATTAAAAACTACTGCAAAAGTTTCTATACATATGTGAAGAGAAAAAGATTAGTGAAAACAAACATAGGTCCCTTGCAGTCAGATTCAGGTGAATTTATAATGGGAACAAGGAAATGGCAGACCAGTGAAACAAATACTTTGGTTCTGTCTTCAAGAAGGAAGACACAAATAACCTTCCGGAAATACTGTGGGACCGAGGGTCGAGTGAGAAGCAGAAACTGAATTAAATCCTTATTAGGCGGGAAATTGTGTTAGGGAAATTGAAGGCTGATAAATCCCTGGGACCTGATAGCCTGCATCCCAGAGTACTTAAGGAAGTGGCCCTAGAAATAGTGGATGCATTGGTGATCATTTTCCAACAGTCTATCGAGTCTGGATCGCTTCCTATGGACTGGACGGTAGCTAATGTAACACCCCTTGTGAAGAAAGGAGGGAGAGAGAAAACAGGTAATTATAGACCGATTAGCCTGACATCAGCAGTGGGGGAAATGTTGGAATCAATTGTTAAAGATGAAATAGCAGCACATTTGGAAAGCAGTGACGCGATCGGTCCAAGTCAGCATGGATTTATGAAAGGGAAATCCTGCTTGACAAATCTTCTAGAATTTTTTGAGGATGTAACTGGTAGACTAGACAAGGGAGAACAAGTGAATGTGGTGTATTGGGACTTTCAAAACACTTTTGACAAGGTTCCACACAAGACAATGGTGTTCAAAATTAAAGCACATGGTATTGGGGGTAATGTACTGACGTGGATAGAGAACTGGTTGGCAGACAGGAAGCAAAGAGTCAGGATAAACTGGTGCTTTTGAGAATGGCAGGCAGTGACTAGTGGGGTGCTGCAGGGTTCAGTGCTGGGACCCCAGCTCTTTAAAATATACATTAATGATTTAGATGAGGGAATTGAGCATAATATCTCCAAGTTTGCAGATGACACTAAGCTGGGTGGCGGTCTGAGTTGTGAGGAGGACGCTAAGAGGCTGCAGGGTGACATGGACAGGTTAAGTGGGTGGGAAAACGCGTGGCAGAGGCAATATAATGTGGATTAAATATGAGATTATCCACTTTGTTGGCAAAAAAACGAAGGCAGTATATTATCTGAATAGTGGCAGGTTAGGAAAAAGGGAGGTGCAACGAGACCTGGGTGTCATGGTACATCAGTCATTGAAAGTTGGCATGCAAGTACAGCTGGTGGTGAAGAAGGCAAATGGTATGTTGGCCTTCATAGCTAGGGGATTTGAGTATAAGAGCAAAGAGGTCTTACTGCAGTTGTATAGGGACTTAGTGAGGCCTCACCTGGAATATTGTGTTTAGTTTTGGTCTCCTAATCTGAAGAAGGACGTTCTTGCTATTGAGGGAGTGCAGCGAAGGTTCACCAGACTGATTCCCGGGATGGCAGGACTGACATAGGAGGAGAGATTGGATCGACTGGGCGTGTATTCACTAGAGTTTAGAAGGATAAGAGGGAATCTCATAGAAACATATAAGATTCTGATGGGACTGGACAGGTTAGATGCAGGAAGAATGTTCCCGATGTTGGCAAAGTCCAGAACCAGGGGACATAGTCTAAGGATAAGGGGTAAGCCATTTAGGACTGAGATGAGGAGAAACTTCTTCACTCAGAGAGTTGTTAACCTGTGGAATTCCCTGCCGCAGAGAGTTGTTGATGCCAGTTCATTGGATATATTGCAGAGGGAGTTAGATATGGCCCTTATGGCTAAAGGGATCAAAGGGTATGGAGAGAAAGCAGGAAAGGGGTACGAAGGTGAAGTCAGCCATGATCTTATTGAATGGTGGTGCAAGCTCGAAGGGCCGAATGGCATACTCCTGATACTCCTGCACCTATTTTCTATGTTTCTATATTTCTAAAAGAACTTTCTGTTATATTTTTGTGAACCCAGGAGAAAAACAACATTGTCCAGTGCCCACAAGTACACTCTAGCCCTGTGTTGTCGTATTGTCGCCTTCGTGGATTACATCCCACCCGCAGACGTAACAAGCTGCCAGATTAGCATCGGAGATGACTGGTTCCCACCTGGTCAGCTGGCCAGCAGCGTGTAAACAAGGCTGAACGCTGGGCCTCATCTGGCATTTCCTGTGTGCGGAACCAACTGTTGTTGCCACTCGAGGTTTTCGGTGTATTTATACTGTAACTCTCGACTATCGTGTAGATTTTGATCTTTACCACCTGGTCATTTTGAATCACTTTGTTGGAGCGCAGAATGGTGCGGAGGAGTTAATCTAAATGTAATTTGGCTAAAATGGGTAGCCAATTTGCGATCGCCAGATTTACGCCATTGCCTAAGACCAATTTCACGCCCATGTTGGCACTAATTTTCCGAGTTGGGACTGGAGCAATGAGTTTTCTCACAGTTACTGGCCATGGGAATCCATGGGTGTTTGTGTTGGTGTCAAACGAGGTCATTGATCACTGGCAACTACTCGGTAATAGAACTTATAGAGCATACTGAAGTGCTCGATACTCTAACTGTGTAATATATTACTTTGCTTTAAGTTGGAGTCAGTTTGTGTTCTGAGGCCGCAAAGAAAAATGGGATATGTGTGACTAAAGTGCGTCCAGCCGCTGCTGCGCTGTAGTAATTTTAAATCCAAGTGGTGATTTCTCCGGTCATCATGTGATAGATTTTAGTCTTTCCATCCGGGGTGTCAGCACCGCCTTGGACCAAGCACAAAAAGCCAATTACGCGGAGTATAGGCTTCCCTAAAAAACAGCGGATTGTTCTCCGCTACTATCTATGGAAGAAATTCGGGCAGGTTCTTTTAACACCTGCAGTCACAGCTGCCAGATTCCCCTTTCTACACACAGGGGTAGAACGGCGCTATCATGTCTGCCTCTCACTCCATCTGATGTTCCTTTCCATTGATTTAATAGAACTTCAAGCCAGGCGTAAATCAGGCGGCCGCTGCATTATTTCATGTTCAACACTACTTCCCAAAACCAGTTTCTACCCTACAGTTTCATCCGATGTTTAATACCCAGGCGATTAAGACTGCAATCTATCTCATGTTTCCTATGCATGGTAGAAGTAGAGTGACTCCAATAGAATTTCCACTGGTCTTCCCCCGATATCTCACCACAGCTTCGATAGAAGATCTTTGTAATCCGGGAGAAACAGTATAAATAGTTGAAGTGACCTCAGGAGATCGGCAGATCTCGCCCAGTACTTGTATTCAATAATGTTGGGGCAGACACAACACTCCTGATGCAGGGATTATTTCCACCTCAATAACGGGATGAAAGTCAGGCGGGGTTTACAATGTGCAGATCATCGGTTCGTCACAATTTCATCCATGTGGTGACAGTGAACATTTCCCTCTTTGCTGGTCCTATCAGCCTATTCGATAAACCAAGAGACAGATAGTTCAAATCAATAAGAGTCTTTAGTCCATCTGTTGGCAGTTTTTAAAAACTTTTATTTTTTACAAAAACGAGAGGAAAGAGAAATCCCGCGTCACACATCGAGCGCAGATGGTTGGTCGATAAAGTGGGATATGATGATTATATAGGATGTCCGTACAGTCACAGGGGTTTCCAATGCTCTCTTTGTACAAAGTACAGTACCCAAAGCTTACATTTCCACTCTTGAGAGATTTGGGTCCCAGTCAAAACCTATTGCTTTTTACATTATTCTTCTCAGCTTGGATGCCAAAGAAACGCTTTTATGCCGTCAAATGGGGGACAGTAATTATTTTGTGGAAAGACCGTCGATCGGAAACGATAACTCTGTTTATCTCTCCAAAAAATCTTTTGAGTATTTTCAGTATTGTCTGGTTTTATTTCAGATTTCTGGCATCCCCAGTGTTTTGCTTACGACAATAATTATATCAGATTCAAATGTTGGTCTTAAAATACATTTAGGATAATGGTTGAGAAATTATTTAGGAGATTAAACATGTCACAGCAGCTATCTGGGGGTCAAATTCCTTGGCTGGAATGGCATAGGCGTCCTGTTATACGTCCTCCCAATGTTCAGTTCCATTCGTCGAAGGAAGTGGACATCGAGCGGACACAGAACGGGAGGCCCGCGCATTACCATCCAAGATAATGCTGGTCCTGTTTGCAAAGCACAGTCATTCTTTTCAGAGCCCCCCTTGATAATAATAATAGTGCACATTACTAATCAACAACATTTCAAATGGGCTTTATTTAAATGTTTGTATCTGAGACAGACCCGCATCGAAATTTCTAAAAGTAATAGCCACAGCAGACGGCCAGTGTGATCTCCTGGACTAGTTTCGATCACCTGGTTAGGTCGGAGAGGAATTTTCCCAGATTTTTTCCCCAATTGGCCTGGGTTTTTATCTGTTTTTTACCTCTCCCAGGAGATGGCCCGGCTCCGGGTGAGGAGAACTCTGCTGTGTGACATCACAGGGAAGGCAGGTCAGTGATTGTGGGGTAAGTTTTACTTTTAAATTAACATATAGCATATAATGAAATACTAAAAACTGACCTTTGTTTAACTAATTTAATAAACTATATCGGGTAAATACTTGATTAATGCTAAACTAATTAATTAAGTAATATAATGTGAAAACAGGAGATGTATTGCTGCTGCAATATGTGGGAGCTTCTGGGCGTTTTGGTTCAGGCGACTACATCTGCGGAAGTGTCTGCGGCTCGATGAACTTTGGCTCCGAGTTGAGGAGCTGGAGTCTGAGCTGCAGACATTGCGAGACATCAGGAAGGGAGAAAGTGACCTGGAATTTTTGCTCCAGGAGGCAGCCACACCCTCCAAATTAAATACATTAGAATTGACACGTGGTCAGGGACAGGCGGGTGTGACTGCGAGTGAAGCAGGTAAGGCGCTCCAGGAGGTAGCATTGCAGGAGCCTCGGTCCCTGCACTTGTCCAATAGATTTGAGGTTCTTACAACACTTGTGGACAAGTGTGCAGACTGCAGGGTGGAGGAGCAGACTGACCAAGGCACCGCGGTGCAGAAAGCCATTCAGGTGCGGGGAGAAAAGAGGAAGGTGGTTGTAGTAGGGGACAGTATAGTTGGGGGGGATAGATAGGTTGCTCTGCAGCTGACAGTGTGTGTCCTGAAGGCTGTGTTCCCTACCCGGTGCCAGGGTAAAGGACATCTTCTCCGGGCTGGAGATGAACTTGGAGTGCAAGGGGGAGTGTTACATGTAGGTCCCAATGACATAGGTAGGACTAAAAAAGAGGTTCTGCTGAGAAAGTTTGAAAAGTTAGGGACGAAATTGAAAAGCAGAACCACAAAGGTAATAATCTCTGCATTATTACCTGAGCCACGAGCAAATTGCCATAGGGTCAATAGAATCCGGCAGATGAATGCGTGGCTCATAGGTTGGTGTGGGAGAAGTGGGTTTCAATTCGTGGGGCACTGGCACCAATACTCTGGAAAGACAGAGCTGGTCCGTGGGGACAGACTACACCTGAACTATGCTGGGACCAGAGTTCTTGTGAACTGAATAACTATGGAGGTAGACAGAGCTTTAAACTAAATAAGGGGGGGGGGGGGTAAGGGGAAGGCGGGGAGAGGACGGTCGCAGTGGAGAAAAATCTAGAATGCTAAAGAGAAAAGAAAAGGAAGCAATGCAGGAAAGTGATTGTGATAAGGATAACCAGATTATGTCAGGAAGGGATAAAGCAGACAAACAAAAGAGTGCAATTACAAAGAGGATACAGGTAAGAAAAAAAAGCGATTTGACAAATAGGGCCATAGAAACATAGAAAATAGGTGCAGGAGTAGGCCATTTGGCGCTTCGAGCCTGCACCACCATTCAATAAGATCATGGCTGATCATTCACCTCAGTATCCTTTCCTGCTTTCTATCCATACCCGCTGATCCCTTTAGCCATACGGCCATATCTAACTCCCGCTTGAATACATCTAACGAACTGGCATCAACAACTCTCTGTGGTAGAGAATTCCACAGGTTAACAACTCTCTGGGTGAAGAAGTTTCTCCTCATCTAGGTCCTAAATGGCTTACCCCTTATCCTTAGACTGTGTCCCCTGGTTCTGGACTTCCCCAACATCGGGAACATTCTTCCTGCATCTTACCCGTCAGAATTTTATATGTTTCTATGAGATCCCCTCTCATTCTTCTAAACTCCAGTGAATACAGGCCCAGTTGATCCAGTCTCTCCTCATATGTCAGTCCTGCCATTCCGGGACATGGTACAAAATAATATTTGGATGTCTAATAATGATAAAAAGACAAATTTAAAAGCATTGTGTCTGAATGTATGAAGCATTTATAATAAGGTTGACAAATTAACAGCGCAAATAGATGTAAACGGATACGATATAGTTGCAATTACGGGGACATGGCTGCAAGGTGTCCAGGGTTGGGAACAGAATATCCAAGGATATTCGATATTTAGGAAGGAGAGGCAAAAAGGAAGAGGGGGTGATGTGGCGTTGTTAGTAAAGGATGAAATCAGAGCAATAGTGAGAAAGGATATTGGCTCAGAACATCAAGATGTAGGATCAGTCTGGGTGGAGCTAAGGAGCAACTGCACCACTATTCAATATCATGGCTGATCATGCACTTCAGTACCCCATTCCTGCTTTCTCTTCATACCCCTTGAACCCTTTAGCCGTAAGGGCCATATCGAACTCCCTTTAGAATATATCTAACGAACTGGCCTCAAGAACTTTCTGTGTAGAGAATTCCACATGTTCACAACTCTCTGAGTGAAGAGGTTTCTTCTCATCTCGGTCCTAAATGGCTTACTCCTTATCCTTAGACTGTGGCCCCTGGTTCTGGACTTCCCCAACATCGGGAACATTCTTCCTCCATCTAACTTGTCCAATCCCGTCAAAATTGTATATGTTTCTATGCGATCCACTCTCATTATTCTAAATTTCATTGAATATAAGCCTCGTCTTTCTTCATATGTCAGTTCGGTCATCCCGGGAATCAGTCTGGTGAACCTTCGCTGCACTCCCTCAATAGCAGGAATGCCCTTCCTCAGATTAGGAGACCAAAACTGTACATAATATTCAAGGTGTGGCCTCACCAAGGCCCTGTACAACTGTAGCAAGACCTCCCTGCTCCTATACTCAAATTCTCTCGCTAAGAAGGCCAACATGCCACTTGCCTTCTTCACTGCCTGCTGTACCTGCATGCCAACTTTCAATGACTGATGTACCATGACACCCAGGTCTCGTTGCACCTCCCCTTTTTCTAATCTGTCACCATTCAGATAATATACTTCCTTCCTGTTTTTACCACCAAAGTGGATAACCTCACATTTATTTACATTATACCGCATCTGCCATGTATTTGCCCTCTCACCTAAGCTGTCCAAGTCACCCTGCAGCCTCTTAGCATCCACCTGACAGCTCACACTGCCACCCAGCTTAGTGTCATCTGCAAACTTGGAGATATTACATTCAATTCCTTCATCGAAATATTTAGTGTATATTGTAAATAGCTGGGGTCCCAGCACTGAAGCTTGCAGTACCCCACTAGTCACTGCCTGCCATTCTGAAAAGGACCCGTTTATTCCTATTCTTTGTTTTCTGTCTGCCAATCAGTTCTCTATCCATGTCAGTACATTACCCCCAATAGCATGTGCTTCAACTTTGCACACTAATATCTTGTGTGGGACTTTGTCAAAAGCCTTTTGAAAGTCTAAATACACCACATCCACTGGCTCCCCCTTGTCCACTTTACGAGTTACATCTTCAAAAAATTCTAGAAGATTTGTCAAGCATGATTTCCCTTTCATAAATCCATGCTGACTTGGACCGATCCTGTCACTGCTTTCCAAATGCGCTGCTATTACATCTTTAATAATTGATCCCAACATTTTCCCCACTACCGATGTCAAGCGAACCAGTCTGTAATTCCCTGTTTTCGCTCTCCCTCCTTTTTTAAAAGGTGGGGTTACATTAGCTGACCTGCAGTCCATAGGAACTGATCCAGAGTCTATAGAATGTTGGAAAATGACCACCAATGCATCCACTATTGCTAGGGCCACTTTCTTAAGTACTCTGGGATGCAGACTATCAGGCCCTGGGGATTTATCAGCCTTCAATCCAATCAATTTTCCTAACACAATTTCCTGACTAATAATGATTTCCTTTAATTCCTCCTTCTCTCTCGACCCTCGGTCCCCTAGTATTTCCTGAAGGTTATTTGTGTCTTCCTTAGTGAAGACATAACCAAAGTATTTGTTCAATTGGTCTGCCATTTCATTGTTCCCCATTATAAATTCACCTGATTCTGACTGTAAGGGACCCACAATCATCTTCACTAATTTTTTTCTCTTCACGTATCTGTAGAAGCTTTTGCAGTCAGTTTTTATGTTCCCTGCAAGCGTACTCTCATATTCTATTTTCCCCCTCTTAATTAAACCCTTTGTCCTCTTCTGCTGAATTATAATTTCTCCTAGTCTGCGGCTTTGCTGCTTTTTGTGGCCAATGTGTATGCCTCTTCCTTGGATTTAACACTATCCCTAATTTCTCTTGTAAGCCACGGTTGATACACCTTTCCCATTTTATTTTTTACTCCAGACAGGGATGTACAATTGTTGAAGTTCATCCATGTGATCTTTAAATGTCTACCATTGCCTATCCACCGTCAACCCTTTAAGTATCATTCGCCAGTCTATCCTAGCCAATTCACATCTCATACCGTCGAAGTTAACATTCTTTAAGTTCAGGACTCTCGTCTCTGAATTAATTGTTTCACTCTCCATCTTAATAAAGAATTCTACAATATTATGGTCATTTTTCCCAAAGGGGCCTCACAAAACAAGACTGCTAATTAATCCTCTCTCAATACACAACACCCAGTCTAGGATAGCCAGCTCTCTCGTTGGTTCCTCGACATATTGCTCTAGAAAACTATCCCTTATACACTCCAGGAAATCCTTCTCAACCATATTGCTACCAATTTTTTTTAGCCCAATCTATATGTAGATTAAAGTCACCCATAATAACTGCTGTACCTTTATTGCACACATCCCTAATTTCCTGTTTGGTACCATCCCCAACCTCACTACGACTGTTTGATGGTCTGTACACAACTCCCACTAGCGTTTTACATAGAAACATAGAAAATAGGTGCAGGAGTAGGCCATTCGGCCCTTTGAGCCTGCACCACCGTTCAAAAAGGTCATGGCTGAACATTCACCTCAGTACCCCTTTCCTGCTTTCTCTCCATACGCCTTGATCCCTTTAGCCATAGGGGCCATATCTAACTCCCTCTTGAATATATCCAATGAACTGGCATCAAGAACTCTCTGCGGTCGGGAGCTCCACAGGTTAACAACTCTCTGAGTGCAGAAGTTTCTCCTCATCTCAGTCCTAAATGGCTTACCCCTTATCCTTAGACTGTGTCCCCAGGTTCTGGACTTCCCCAACATTGGGAACATTCTTCCTGCATCTAACCTGACCAGTCCTGTGAGAATTTTATATGTATCCATGAGATCCCCTCTCATCCTTCTAAACTCCAGTGAATACAGGCCCAGTCGATCCAGTCTCTCCTCATATGTCAATCCTACCATCCCGGGAATCAGTCTGGTGAACCTTCGCTGCACTCCCTCAATAGCAAGAACGTCGTTACTCAGATTAGGAGAACAAAACTGAACACAATATTCAAGGTGAGGCCTCACCAAGACCCTGTACAACTGCAGTAAGACCGTCCTACTTCTGTACTCAAATCCCCTAGCTATGAAGGCCAACATACCATTTAAGTTCTTCACCACCTGCTGTACCTGTATGCCAAAATTCAATGACTGATGTTCCATGACACTCAGGTCTCATTGCACCTCCCCTTTTCCTAAGCTGCCGTCACTCAGATAATATTGTGTCTTTGTGTTTTTGCCACCAAAGTGGATAACCTCACATTTATCCACGTTATAATGCATCTGCCATGCATTTGCCCACTCACCGAACCTGTCCAAGTCATTATGCAGCCTCTTCGCGTCCTCCCCACAGCTCACACCGCCACCCAGTTTAGTGTCATCCATAAACTTAGAGATATACAGTCAATTCCTTCATCTAAATCATTAATGTATACTGTAAATAGCTGGGGTCCCAGCACTGAGCCATGTGGCACCCCAGTTGTCACTGCCTGCCATTCTGAAAAGGACCCGTTTATCCCGACTCTCTGCTTCCTGTCTGCCAACCAGTTCCCTCTCCACGTCAGTACATTACCCCCTACCATGTGCTTTAATTTTGCACACCAATCTATTGCGTGGGACCTATTCAAAAGCTTTTTGAAAGTCGAAATACACCACATCCACTGGTTCTCCCTTGTCCACTCTACCAGTTACATCCTCAAAAAATTCCAGATGATTTGTCAAGCCTGATTTCCCTTTCATAAATCCATGCTGACTTGGACCGATCCTGTCACTGCTTTCCAAATGCGCTGCTATTTCATCTTTAATAATTGATTCCAACATGTTCCCTACTACTGATGTCAGGCTAACCCGTCTATAATTATCTGTTTTCTCTCTCCCTCCTTTTTAAAAAATTGGTATTACATTAGCTACCCTCCAGTCCATAGGAACTGATCCAGAGTCGATAGAATGTTGGAAAATGATCAATACATCCAGTATTTCTAGGGCCACTTCCTTAAGTACTCTGTGATGCAGACTATCAGGCCCCAGGGATTTATCAGCCTTCAATCCCATCAATTTCCCTAACATAATTTTCCACCTAATAACGATTTCCTTCAGGTCCTCCTTCTCACTAGACTCTCGGTCCTCTAGTATTTCCGGAAGATTACTTGTGTCTTCCTTCGTGAAGACAGAACCAAAGTATTTGTTTAACTGGCCCGCCATTTTTTTGCTCCCCATTATAAATTCACCTGAATCTGACTGCAAGGGAGCTACCTCTGTCTTCACTAATCCTTTTCTCTTCACATATGAATAGAAGCTTTTGTAGTCAGTTTTTATGTTCCCAGCAAGCTTCCTCTCATACTCTATTTTCCCCCTCCTAATTAAACCCTTTGTCCTCCTCTGCTGAATTATAAAATTCTCCCAGTCCTCAGGTTTGCTGCATTTTCTGGCCAATTTATATGCCTCTTCCTTGGATTTAACACTATCCTTAATTTCCTTTGTTAGCCACGGTTGAGCCACCTTCTCCATTTCATTTTTACTCCAGTCAGGGATGTACAATTGTTGAAGTTCATCCATGTGATCTTTAAAATGTTTGCCATTGGTTTTTTCTGCCCTTTGGTGTTCCGCAGCTCTACCCACACAGATTCCACCTCATCCACGCTTATGTCCTTCCTTACTATTGCGTTAATCTCCTCTTTAAGCAGCAATGCTATACCACCTCCTTTTCCTTTCAGTCTATCTTTCCTGAATATTGAATGCCCTTGGATGTTGAGTTCCCAGCCTTGGTCACCCTGGAGCCATGTCTCCGTAATCCCAATTACATCATATCAGTTAACAGCTATCTGCACAGTTAATTCATCCACCTTATTACGAATGCTCCTCGCATTGAGACACAGAGCCTTCAGGCTTGTTTTTCTAGCACTCTTTGTCCTTTTAGAATTATGTTGTAATGGCCTTTTTTTGATTTTTGCCTTTGATTTTTCTGTCCTCCACTTCTACTTTTCTCCTTTATAACTTTTGCTTCTCTCCCCATTTTACTTCCTTCTGTCTCCCTGAATATATTCCCATCCCCCTGCCATTTTAGTTTAAATCCTCTCCAACAGCACAGCAAACACTCCCCCTAGGACATCGGTTCCGGTCCTGTCCAGGTGCAGACCGTCCGGTTTGTATTGGTCCCACCTCCCCCAGAACCGGTTCTAATGTCACAGGTTTGAATCCCTCGCTCTAGGCAGTCAGAAATACAGGAACATATGCACAGAGGGATGTGGAAGAAAATCAAGGCTCTCACCAGGTAGCCTTACCCTCAGGTATTTTGGCAGAGCTTCTCCTACCTTGAAGTAAGCCAAGGTCAGTATATTAGAAGGCTCTGCTTCATCAAGTTGGTGGTCACAGAACTCTGCCACTACTCCAAACAGATCTCCAGCCTCAGACAAAGATTACTTAAACCCAGAACCCTTTTGCTCACCACATCCCCATCATACCATCCCTGTATCATGCCATATCACAGAATCCTCCTGCTTCAGTCCTCAGGCTCCTTCTTTTTGTTCTCCTTGCCGAGGCAGCTGCACAGCCAGCAATGTGGAGAATGAGATGCTGCAATTTAAATGAAACTCCACTTGAAGTACTGGGAAAAGCCTGTGGCCATGATGAGTTGAGTTTAGACTGCACCCAGTATTGGTCCACCCTTGTATTTAACGCCTATGAACTGCTACCTTAACATTTGAAATGTGCTCCAATTATTTCTTTGAGCAGAGAATTTATTTTGTTTGCAGTCTAAAGAATTAGCACCTGGTGCTGACTCTCAAACGTTTCTAATGATACCACCCATTACTGGGCTGTAATGAATTTCTAGCCCTTCAATTTATTTTGTTCCAATTATTCCCTGTTTCCACCTTAATAGCTGATGCACTATTATAGTTAAACTCTCTGTCCCTTCCTATCACACTGTGCTTATCTTACCCAAATCGCCACACTGCTCTATGCCTTGTCCTTTCCTTTTAGACTTCTAAATTTGCCCTCACCTGACCACACTCCTCTTACTTTAAAACAATTGGAGGCTGAGGTTGAATGGGACGAAGGTGCTGTCATAGTAACATTGTTAAGTTGTTACAATAGATTGTCTGTACTGCAGGAACAGGGCGCTGATGTTGGCTATTGAATCCAATGTCAGTCCCAAAGGGAACAGATCTGTTGTATGGTATCGATATGCTTGTGTTGTTACAGGTAAACCCATCCAGGCAACTGCAACAATAACCACAACTTGCACTGATACAGCATCTTAAATGTCGTAAAGGCAGGTACTTCATAGGAGTGTTAGGAAAGTATATTTGGCACCGAGCCACGTAAGGAGATTTTAGGAAAGTTGACCAAAAACTTGGTCAAAGAGACATGTTTTAAGGAGCGTCAGAAAGGAGTGAAGAGAGGCAAAGAGCTGAGGGCCTTGGTAGATGAAGGCATAGCTGCCAATGGAGCAATTAAAATCAGGGGAAACACTATCGGCCAGAATTGGGGCAGCACAGAGATCTCAGAGGGTTGTAACACTGGATGAAGTACGGAGATAAGGAGGTGCGAGACCATAGATGGATTGGAAAACTTGATGAGAATTTTAAAATCTAGGCATTGACAGACCGCGAGTCGATATAGGTCCGTGAGCACATGGGTGATGGGTGAACAGGACTTATTGCATGTTAGCATATGGGCAGCAAAGTTCTGGATGAGCTGAAGTTTATGTAGGGTAGCATGTGGGAGACCAGCCAGGAGTGTGTAGGAATAGTCAAGTCTCGAGGTAACAAAAGCATGGATGAGGGTTTCAGCAGCAGATGAACTGAGGCCTGGGCGGAGGTGGGTGATGTTACAGGGATGGAAATAGGTAGTCTTAGTTATCCTGCAGATATATGGTCGAAAGCTAATTTCAGTTGTCAAATCGACACCAAGGTTGCGAACAGTCTGGTTCAGCCTCGGACGGTGGTTGGGGAGAGGGATGGAGTCAGTGGCTCGGGAATGGAGTTTGTGACGGGGACCGAAAACAATTGCTTTGGTCTTCCCAATATTTAATTGCAGAATATTCCTCCTCATCCAGAACTGCATGTCGGACAAGCAGTCTGACAATTTAGAGACCGCGGGTGGGTCAAAATAAGTGGTAGTCAATTACAGCTGGGTGTTAGCAACATACATGTGGTAACTGTCGCTGTGTTGACCACCCACTCAGAACTCCAGCGGACAACTGACCTTCCTAATGCCTGCCCTCAACCAGACATCAGGACTCCTACTATCAAGGGCGCTCTTCGGTGCTGAACTTGCAGCCAACATCTCGCCATAGGCAATTAGGCTCATATAGCAGTGCCTGGTCTCCAGTCATCTTGGTTCCCCTTGCCACTGGACCAAGACCTTGCTCAGCTAAGCCTGTGTGGTGGTTGGTGTGCAACGGCCACCCCACATTAAAATAACTCATGCACCAGTATCTTCCACTCTGTTAACATGAAGTTCGGGACCTGGAACGTCAGGACCCTCATGGACAACTCCAACAGCGACAGGCTGGAATGCTGCACTGGCATAGTTGCCCAAGAACTTAGACACTTTGACATCAACATCGCTGCCCTAAGCGAGACCTGGCGGGCAGGGAAAGGCCAGCTGAAGGAACAAGGTATAGGTTACACCTTATTCTGAAAAGGGAAAACAGAGGAAGAATGCCACCATCACGGAGTCGGCTTCGCCATCAAAAATGAGCTGGTCGACCGCCTCAAAGACTCCCCCTGAAGACTTAATGAACGCCTCATGACTCTTCGACTCACCTTATCCCAGAACCAATGCGCCACCATTATGAGTGCGTACATCCCAACACTCGATGCAACGGATGACACCAAAGAGGGTTTTTATTCCACCATCGAAATATCCCTGTCCCGCCTCCCCATGGGTGACAAACTGATCCTCTTAGGTGACTTCAACGCCAGGGTCAGCAAAGACACAGCCATCTGGGGAGGTGTGATTGGCAGAGAAGGGGTAGGGAAAGCCAACTCCAGTGGTACCCATCTCCTGATAAAATGTCTAGAACAGGAACTTGTCATCAACAACATCCTGTTCCACCAGAGGGACAAATACAAGGCATCACAGCAACACCCTCACTCCAAACACTGGCACCTGGCTTATGTAATCTCCGAGGGATCACAAGGATGTACGCATCACCCATGCCATGACAGGAGCTGACGAATGCTGGATGAACCACCGGCTAATCTGATCCATCATCGACATTAACATAGCCCCAAAGTGGAGGGAACAGCAGAAGCAGTGCCGCAAAAAAGTCAATGCCGGGGCAATTAAACCTGGTGTGCCTTGATGACCCTGAGATACAGAATGCCCACAGCGCTTGGTCTCCCTCCAGGTCTCTATAACCAGTGCCTGCAAAAAGACACTTGTTCACTCAACCAGAAAACACCAGGACTGGTTTGATGAGAATGATCAGGAGATCCAACAACTAACAGATCGCAAGCACATAGCATTTCTGAGCCACAAGCAACAACCCAACTCGGGAGCAGCAAAGCAACATTGCAGGTGGCTCAAGGCTGAGGTCCAAGAAAAAACCCAGGACCTAAAGTACAGGTGGTGGTTGGAGAAAGCACATGAGACTGGCCGACAGCCATGATGTGCGAGGATTCTTCATCGCACTCAAGGCCACCTACGGTCCAAACTCCCAAGGACCCACCCCATTGCTGGCCAAGAACGGGGAAACACTCATCAAGGACACCGAGGCTGTCAGGGCCAGCTGGAAGGAACACCTCGAAGATCTCCTCAATCGAGACTCTGTCGTTGACTCAAGTGTTCTCGACTCCATCCCGCAGTATGCGACCCACTACCACCTCAGTGAAACCCCAACATTGCATGAAGTACGTAAAGCCATAAGTCAGCTCAAGAACAACAAGGCTACAGGAGCGGATGAAATCCCTGCTGAGGTGTTAAAGTATGGTGGAGAGGCGCTGTTGGTGTGGATACATGACCTCATCTCTCTCATCTGGAGGTAGGAGAGCATGCCGGGAGATCTGAGAGATGCAGTGATCATGACCATCTTTAAAAAATGGGAAAAGTCCGACTGCAGCAACTACAGAGGAATCTCCCTGCTATCAGCCACTGGGAAAGCTGTTGCTAGAGTCCTCTCAACCATCTTCTCCCTGTGGCCAAGGAGCTCCTCCCAAAGTCACACTGCAGATTTCGTTCCCTACGAGGCACAACAGACATGATCTTTGAAGTGCGACAGCTGCAGGAAAAATGCCGGGAGCAGCTCCAGCTCTTATACATGGCCTTCTTCGACCTTACAAAGGACTTTGACACTGTCAACCGCGAGAGTCTATGGAGCGTCCTCCTCTATTTTGGATGCCCTCAAAAGTTCATGACCATCCTCTGCCTGCTCCACGACAAAATGCAGGCCGTAATCCTTCCCAACGGATCCATTACAGACCCAATCCATATCCGGATCAGGGTCAAACACAGTCATCGCTCCAACCCTCTTCTCAATCTTCCTCACTGCCATGCACCACCTCACAGTCAACAAGCTCCCCACTGGAGTGGAACTAAACTACAGAATCTGTGGGAAGTTGTTTCACCTTCGTCCCCTCCAGGCCAGGTGCAAGACCACCCCAACCTCTGTCGTCGAGCTACAGTACGTGGACGATGCCTGGTTCTGCACACATTCAGAGGCTGAACTCCAGGATATAGTTGATGTATTTACTGAGTTATACAAAAGCAGGGGCTTTACGCTAAACATTCGTTAGATACCAGCCTGTCCTCACTGCACAGCACTGCGCTCCACTGATCAAGATCCACGGCGTGGCCCTGGGAAATGTGGACCATTTCCCATACCTCGGGTGCCTTTTATCCACAAAAGCAGACATTGATGAGGAGATTCAACACCATCTCCAGTGCGCCAGTGCAGCCTTCGGCTGCCTGAGGAAAGAGTGTTCAAAAACTAGGCCCTCAAATCTACCATCAAGCTCATGGTTTACAGGGCTGTAGTAATACCTGCCCTCCTGTATGGCTCAGAGGCATGGACCATGTACAATAGACACCTCAAGTTCCTGGAGAAATACCATTAGTGATGCCTCCGCAAGATCCTACAAATCCCTGGGAGGACAGACGCACCAAAATTAGCATCCTCGATGAGGTCAACATCCCCAGCATTGAAGCACTGACCACACTTGATCAGCTCTGCTGGGCAGGCCACATTGTCCGCATGCCAGACACGAGAATCCAAAAGCAAGCGCTCTACTCGGAACTCCTTCATGGCAAACGAGCCAAGGGTGGCCAGAGGAAATGTTACAAGGACACCCTCAACGCCTCCCTGATAAATTGCAACATCCCCACTGACATCTGTGAGTCCTTGGCCAAAGACCGCCCTGAGTGGAGGAAGTGCATCCGGAAGAGCGCTGAGCATCTCGAGACTCATCGCTGAGTGCATGCAGAAATTAAGCGCAGGCAGCAGAAGGAACGCGCAGCAAACCTGTCCCACTCTCCCTTGATGACTATCTGTCCCTCCTGTGGCAGGGACTGTGGCTCCTGTACTGGACTGTTCAGCCACCTAAGGACTCATCCTAAGAGTGGAAGCAAATCTCCCTCGATTCCGAGGGACAGCCTATGATGATGGATTTCCGGATGATCTCGCCTCCAGGCCCCACTGCAGTCTGGCGAAAGCTGCTTAATTATTTCATAAGTTTCTGTGGTAAATATCCACTGTGGTTCGGTCCAAAATGGGGGTACAGGAATTCCTGCCAATTCTACACACACTTGATGTTGTTTTTTGATTCACATCAATGAAAAGGAAAATCGGGCGACGTGCATAATTGTCGGCCTATCCGCGCCGTTGGTTTTGAGTCCCCTTCAAAGTTGAATTTCACCTCCGCCATTTCTCATTGTCTTTGCAGATGATGTTCCATAAATCTGCGTTTTTTTTTAACTAATCCTCTTTTGTAACCTTTTGGTGCACACTTCCCCCAGACACAACAGGATTACTCTTTCAGTTATATCTGCGGCTGATGTGGAAGAATAGCAAAAGGTAACTGACCTAAAAGCAGTGGACCAAGTCCCTTTTTATGAATTAGAATTTATTAAGGCTGGTGCCGTGTATTGTAGCGTGACTTTTACATTTTGTGCCTTGTCTTCATTTACTGAGTGCCTCCAGGTGATTGTTTGGAGGCCACAACAAGCAGAGGGCTGACGTGCCAATGTTCTCTTTAGTGAGGTGTAGGCCACTCTCCAGACTATCAATACTATGGGCAAGACTGAGCACCAGTGGTTGATATAGGCACTGTGAAGGGCAGGTTAGACCAAGGGATATTGTACTTGCCTCAATGACCAACCGAAACCTTACAGAGAGCTCTTGTTCCAGGGATTCATCTTCAACAGTAGTGCTGTCCAAACTTCCCAAATATTACCTTGCTTTGGAAATTCAACCATCTTCTATATCTTGGTCTCATCAGTGTCTCCGCTAACTGAAGATACGAATTCAAACATTCTTGTTGCATTGAGAAATATTGGAAGCCGGGAACAGTGCTGTCACTTTCACTTTCCTACAGATAATATGAACAAACGAACAATGCTGGATAGGTAAGGATAGTCTGGTCCATTTAAACTTTCCCACATCATTGTGTATCACAAAAAATAGACTCTCCACCCACCCTAAACCATATGATCTCCTGAGACACAGGAAAAATAATAAAAATAACACAGGCCAAGTTGGTAGAAATAATCTGGGAAAATCCTCTCCGACCCATCTTGGCGATCAAAACCAGTTCCGTTGGTCACTCTGACACTGCATTTCCTGAAAAATCTAATTTTTATAAGAGGTGATATCCAACCCAACCAGAACTTGCTCCACTCCACAGGACACCTTATTCTATTAAGCAACTGGATAACTTGAGTTTATATAATATTATTATTAAGCTGTAAAATATACAGCAGCTGACTTGTTGGTTTCAGTGCTAATTTGTTAATGTTGGGAATTATATTCCAGTATTTAATCCATAACCACAACAAATAATAATTAAAGCTCCCGTGTAATATGGAGGTAACTGAATTGTTTTCGATTATGTCATTACAGGCCGGCGGTAGCCCTGATTTTACCCTACCAGGTGCGGCAGAAATCGGATAGGCCGCCCGATTTGCACCCCGATTTTACTTTCCAATGGCTCCGGCCGCCTACATCCCACGCTCTGGAATGGCCTCCCTCAATCCTCTAATTCTCTCTACTTTACCCTCCTCTTTTAAAATCCTCCTTACAATCCACCACATCCTTCTGAGGCTCCTGTTTTTTTTTAAGCATCTGTTAAGTGTCTTGGATGTTTTATCTACTTTAAAGGCAAGTTGTTGCTGTCTTGAGACATATTGTAGCCATTACAGGTGACCAATGCTGGGAACTGAATATTCAGGTGTATTTCTCCTTTCAGAAGAATAGGCAGAAATGAAAAAGAGGTGGGGTAGCTCTGTTAATAATGGATTAGATCAGTTCAGTCGTGAGAAATTATTTTGGCTCAGAAGATCAAGATGTGGAACCAGTTTGGATGGAGATAAGAACTAAAAGCGAAATAAGTCATTGGTGGGATAGTCTATAGGACCCCTAACAGTATCTAAGCTGTAGCATAGAGTATAACTGAAGAAATAATGAGTGCTTCTAAGAAAGGTACGGCAATAATCATGGGTGATTTTAAACTTCATATTGATTGGGCAAATCAAATGTAGCCTTGAGGAAGATTTCATAGAGTGTATTCGGAATGGTTTCTTAGAACAATATGTTGCGAACCAAACCAGGGAGCAGACTATTTTAGATCTGGTAATGTGTCATAAGGCTGGATTAATTAATGATCTCAAAGTAAATGATCCTCTTGTGACGAGTGATCATACCATGGTAGAATTCAATTAACGGTTTGAGGGTGAGAAAGCTGCGTCTCAAACTAGTGTCCTATACTTAACTAAAGGCAGTTACAGTGGTATGAAGGCAGAGGTGGATAAAGTGGACTGGGAAAATAGATTAAAGCGTTAAGATGGTAGATGTGCAGTGGCAAACATTTAAGAAGTTATTTCAAACTCTCAGCAAATATATATTCCAGTGAGAAAGAAAGATGAACCATCCGTGGCTAACTAAGGAAGTAAAGCTGGTTTCAATTGAAAACAAAGGCATACAATGTTTGCCAAGAATAATACAATGCCACAGGATTGGGAAATTATTAGAAACCAGCAAGGGCAACGAAACAAATAATAGAGAGAGGATAGTTTATGAGAGTAAACTAGCAAGAAATATAAAAACAGACAGTAAGAGTTTCTACATGTATAAACAAAGGAAGAGAGTTTCGAAAATAAAGGTTGGTCTCTTAGAGTATGAGACTGGGGAAATAATAATGGGGAACATTTAAATAGCAGACTTTGAACAAATATTTTGGATCGGTCTTCACGGTAGGAGACATGAAAATAATTACAAAGATTGATAACCAAGGGCTACTGGGAGAGGGGAACTTAAAACAATCACTTTCAATCAAGAAAAAGTATGAGGCAAATTAACGTGACAATAGATGGACAAGTCCACTGGACCTGATGGCCTGCATCCAAGGCTCTGAAAAGAATTGGCTGCAGAGATAGTGGCTGCATTGATTGTAATCTAGCAAAAATCCCTGGAATCTGGAGATGTCCAAACAGATTAGAAAACCACAAATATAATGCCCCTATTTAAGAAAGGAGCGAGACAGAAAGCAGGAAACTATAGACCAGTTAGCCTCAAATCTGTCATTGGGAAAATGCTGGAGTCCATTATTAAGGAAGTAGTAGTTGGACATTGAGAAAATCATAATACAGTCAAGCAGAGTTAGCATGCAGGTGCAGCAGGTGGTGAAGAAGTTAAATGGCATGTTGGCCTTCACAGCTAGGGGATTTGAGTATAGGAGCAGGGAGGTCTTACTGCAGTTGTACATGGCCTTGGTGAGGCCTCACCTGGAATATTCTGTTTCGTTTTGTTCTCCTAATCTGAGCAAGGATGTTCTTGCTATTGAGGGAGTGCAGCGAAGGTTCACCAGACTGATTCCAGGGATGGCTGGACTGACATATGAGGAGAGACTGGATCAACTGGGCCTTTATACACTGGACTTTAGAAGGATGAGAGGAGATCTCATAGAAACGTATAAGATTCTGATGGGACGGGACAGGCTAGATGCGGGAAAAATGTTTTCGATGTTGGGGAAGTCCAGAGCCAGGGGACACAGTCTTAGGATAAGGGGTAGGCCATTTAGGACTGAGATGAGGTGAAACTTCTTCACTCAGAGAGTTGTTAACCTGTGGAATTCCTTGCCGCAGAGAGTTGTTGGTGCCAGTTCATTGGATATATTCAAGAGGGAGTTAGATATGGCCCTTACGACTAAAGGGATCAAGGGGGATTGGAGAGAAAGCAGAAAAGGGGTACTAAGGTGAATTATCAGCCATGATTTTATTGAATGGCGGTGCAGGCTCAAAGGGCTGTATGGCCTACTCCTGCACCTATTTTCTATGTTTCTATGGTTTTATGAAAGGGAAATCATGTTTGACAAATATTCTGGAGTTCTTTGAGGACGCAATGAGCAGGGTGGATAAAGAGGAACCAGTAGTTATTTGGATTTCCAGAAGGCATTTGATAAGTTACCACATAAAGACTATTGCACAAGATAAGAGCTCACGGGGTTGGGGTAATGCATTAGCATGGCTAGAGGATTGGCTAACTAACAGAAAACAGAATTGGGAGAAATGGGTCATTTTCGGATTGGCAAACTGTAACTAGTGGGGTGCCACACCGATCAGTGCTGGGGACTCAACTATTTACATTCTATATTAATGACTTGGATGAAGGGCCGAGTGTACTATAGCCAAATTTTCTGACGATACAAAGATAAGTGGGAAAGTGAGTTGTGAGGAGGATGCAAAAAACCTGCTAATGCATATAGATAGTCTAAGTTATGGGGAAACAATTGGCAGATGGAATATAATGTAGGACAATATAAGGTTATCCACTTTGGTAGGAAAAATAGAACAACAAATTATTATTTAAATGGGGAGAGATTACAAAATGCTGAGGTACAGAGGGATGTGGGGGTCCTTGTAAATTAAACATAAAATGTTAGCATGCGGGTACAGCAAGTAATTAATAAGGCAAATGGAATGTTGGCCTTTATTGCAAGGGGGATGGAATACAAAAGTACGGAAGTCCCTGTACAAGTGTACAGGGCATTGATGAGACTATACCTGGAGTACTGCGTACAGTTTTGTTCTCCTTATTTAAGAAAGGATATACATACATTGGATGCAGTTCAGAGAAGGTTCATGAGATTGATTCCCGAGATGAATACGTTGTCTTATGAAGAAATGTTGAGCAGGTTGGGCCTGTACACATTGAAATTTAGAAGAATGAGAGGTGATCTTATTGAAACATTGACGATTCTGATGGGGCTTGACAGGCTAGATACAGAGAGAATGTTTCACCTCGTGGGGGAATCTAGAAATAGGGGGCACAGTTTCAGAATAAGGGGTCGCCCATTTAAAATGGAAATGAGGTAGAATTTCTTCTCTGAGAGGGTTGTGAATCTTTGGACTTCTCTACCCCAGAGAGCTGTGGAGGCTGGGTCATTGAATATGTTTAAGGTGGAGATAAACAGATGTTTGAATGATAAGGGATTCAAGTGTTATGGGGAGCGGGCAGGGAAGTGGAGTTGAGGATGTTGGGCATGAAGTAAGATTGGAACAGAGGAAGCATTATTTTCCATACCACCTGAGCTTTGAGTGCGTGCTCACTATTTCTGCTGCAGAATCTATGTTCCGCTTGGATGGATATAATTTGTTTCATTCTCTGAAGTCATTACCTATTTATTTGGCTTACCAATTGCAACCAGAGGCTATTAATCATATTCTTCAATGCATCTCTGAATTCCCACTGGGATATTGATAAATAAACCTGTATGTGCAGGAACTCAAAGTTCTAATCTGAATATCAAGCTTTGTCCATGCTGGTGAGAGGATAAGAATAATCTTTCTTTTAATATTGGGCCTCTGTAAATTGCACACATCTGTAATATAGGAAAATTATCCTCCATAAAAGTACAAAATTGCAAGACGTGGACAGAAATAAAATTATAGATTTTCTTCAGTTCCCCAGCTCTAAAACACTATGATTCTCACCCTTCCTGTTTTAAACATAGAAACATAGAAAATAGGTGCAGGAGTAGGCCATTCGGCCCTTCGAGCCTGCACCACCATTCAATAAGATCATGGCTGATCATTCACCTCAGTACCCCTTTCCTGCTTTCTCTACATACCCCTTGATCCCTTTAGCCATAAGAGTTATACTTAACTCCCTCTTGAATATATCAACAACTCTCTGTGGCAGAGAATTCCACAGCTTCACAACTCTCTGAGTGAAGAAGTTTCTCCTCATCTCAGTCCTAAATGGTTTACCACTTATCCTTAGAATGTGATCCCTGGTTCTGGACTTCTCCAACATCGGGAACATTCTTCCTGCATCTTAACTGTCCAGTCCCATCAAAATTTTATCTGTTTCTATGAGATCCCCTCTCATTCTTCTAAACTCCAGTGAATATAGGCCCAGTCGATCCAATCTCTCCTCCTATGTCAGTCCTGCCATCCCGGGAATCAGTCTGGTGAACCTTTGATGCACTCCCTCAATAGCAATAATGTCCTTCACTGCCTGCTGTACCTGCATGCCAATTTTCAATGACTGATGTACCATGACACCCAGGTCTCATTGCACCCACCCTTTTCCTAATCTGCCACCATTCAGATAATATTCTGCCTTCGTGTTTTTGCAACCAACGTGGATAACCTCACATTTATCCACATTATACTGCATCTGCCATGCATTTGCCCCGTCACCTATCCTGTCCAAGTCACCCTGCAGCCTCTTGGCCTCCTCCTCACAGCTCACACCACCACCCAGCTTAGTGTCATCTGCAAACTTGGAGATATTACACTCAATGCCTTGATCTAAATCATTTATGTGTATTGTAAATAGCTGGGGCCCCAGCACTGAGCCCTGTGGCACCCCACTAATCACTGCTTGCCATTCTGAAAAGGGTCCGTTTATCCCGATTCTCTGCTTCCTGTCTGCCAACCAGTTACTACGTTACCTCCAAAACCATGTGCTTTAATTTTGCACAACAATCTCTAGTGTGGGACCTTGTCAGAAGCCTTTTGAAAGTCCAAATACACCACGTCCACTGGTTCTTCCTTGTACACTGTACTAGTTACAGCCTCAAAGAATTCTAAAAGATTTGTCAAGCATGATTTCCCTTTCATAAATCCATGCTAGTTGGACCGATATTCTCACTGCTTTCCAAATGTGCTGCTATTTCATCTTTAATAATTGATTTCATCATTTTCCCCACTACTGATGTCAGGCTAACTGGTCTATAATTCCACGTTTTCTCTCTCCCTCCTTTTTTAAAAAAGTGGTGTTACATTAACTACCCTCCAGTCTATAGGAACTGATCCAGAGTCGAAAGACTGTTGGGAAATGATCACCAATGCATCCACTATTTCTCGGGCCATTTCCTTAAGTACTTTGGGATGCAGACTATCAGGCCCTGGGGATTTATCGGCCTTTACCTCAATCAATTTCCCTAACACAATTTCCGGACTAATAAGAATTTCCTTCAGTTCCTCCTTCTTGCTAGATCCTCTGTCCCCTAGTATTTCCGGAAGGTTTTTCGTGTCTTTCTTTGTGAAGACAGAACCAAAATATTTATTTAATTGGTCTGCCATTTCTCTGTTGCCCATTATAAATTCACCTGATTCTGACTGCGAGGGACCTACGTTTGTTTTCACTAATCTCTTTCTTTTCACATATCTATAGACACTTTTGCAGTCAGCTTTTATGTTCCCAGCAAGCGTTCTCTCATACTCTATTTTCCAGCTCCTAATTAAACACATTGTCTTCCTCTGCTCGATTCTAAATTTCTCCCAGTCCTCAGATTTGCTGCTTTTTCTGGCCAATTTATATGCCTCTTGCTTGGATTTAACACTATCCCTAATTTCCCGTGTTAGACACAGTTGAGCCACCTTCCCCGTTTTGTTTTTACTCCAGACAAGGATGTACAATTGTTGAAGTTCATCCATGTGATATTAAATGTCTGCCATTGCCGATCCACCATCACCCCTTTAAGTATCATTCGCCAGTGTATTCTAGCCAATTCACGTCTCATACCATCGAAGTTACCTTTCCTTAAGTTCAGGACCCTCGTCTCTAAATTAACTGTGTCACTCTCCATCGTAATAAAAAATTCCACCATATTATGGTCACTCTTCCCCAAGGGGCCTCACACAATAAGATTGCTAATTAGTCCTTTCTCATTACACATCACTCAGTCAAGGAAGGCCAGCCCTCTAGTTGGTTCCTCGACATATTGGTCTAGAAAACCATCCCAAATACACTCCAGGAAATACTCCTCCACCGTATTGCTACCAGTTTGGTAAGCCCAATCTATATGTACATTAAAGTCACCCATGATAACTGTTGTACCTTTATTGCATGGTTCCCTAATTTCTTGTTTGATGCTGTCCCCAACATCACTACTACTGTTTGGTGGTCCTCCTGATTCTATTGGCCAGAGCATTGAACTGTGAAATCAACACAAATGGAACAAATAGGGTTTATATGATTTCCAACTAGAAAAATGCTGCCCATATGGCTATGGTCCAGTAGTTTGATTTCACATAGCTTGACCAGCTCTTCACGGTCTGCAAGTCCCCATTGGCAGTTTAGACAATATTATCTTCGGCTGTTCTTGTCTGAGGGTCTGATATTTTGTTCACAGGAAGTAACTGCTGAAAAGAAATTACTTCCTGTCTTGACCAAGGAGGCAGGTCAAATATTTATGTTTCCAGATGTCTTTCAGGCAATCATCACGAACACAAGAAAAACAAAGTCAATATCCTCGCTACCCTGGCTTCCCTTTCAAACAAATGCTGTGGTCATTTCAAGATGTAAGCATTAATGAAATGGAGCTTTAAATAAACTTAAGATATGGCCAGTGAAGTTACTTTTCATTTCAGGCTGAAACCGAATCTTTTATACCCGCCGACTTTCATTTACATTGATGTCAATGAAGAGAAAAGGGGAAAGAGAGAAAAAATTGCAGCCGATTGGCGATTGTGTGTTTTCCACTACGGCCCAAGATTATTTCACCACTTTGGGCAACAGTGAAAATGGAGGTTAACAAAGTAACCGCCCATTATATTGAAGCTGATAAAGATAAAAGCGGGCACGCATAATGGAAAGTCAATTCCATGCTGCCGAATTTACACTAACGCCAGTGTTAACTTAGCACTTACATTGGGAAAAGCCTGCATGTCAGCAATTATAGCTTGTTATTCTCACATTATTACATCATAGAATGATAAAATAATTAATAAGTTCCAATGGAATGATTGCACCAGCTGAGCACCTGCTCCCTGTCAAAATTGGTTAAAAATAAACACCATTAAATTTAAATTCAAACGACCAGTGGGGAACTGATGATATCGAATTGCTCGCCCCTTTACACCCCACAGGAAGTAAAATCGGGTGCAGTGTAAACAGGCGGTTAACTCTCCACTACCCCGGCTGGTTAATATACAATATGTTGAATCGTAGTTTCCCCTGTGTACAACTAATAATTGTATACAATTATTTTGAAACGATGTAAAAACATTGTTGAAGTTAATTAATCAGGAAAGTAATTTCAACTTCCATTGGAAGGTAAGAAAGATAATCTGGCTGAGAGACATTTCCTTGTTTAAAGCACTTGTTCCCTGTGTTGTCTCCCTGATATAGATCTTCACGATAATGAAAGGTTTTGATAGGGTAGGCGGAGAGATAATGTGTCCACTTGTGGTTGGGTTGGGACGGGTCCAAAACTATAGGTCATAAATATAAGATAGTCATTAAAAATCTAATAGGGACTGCAGGAGGAACTTAATTATGCAAAAATTTGTAAAAACGTTGAGTGTGCTACCACAAGGAACAATTGAATCAGACAGCATCGATGGACTTAAGGAAAAGCTGAATAAGCACAGGAGGGAGAAAATTACCAAAAACATTTCTGTGGATATAGGCCAGACCTGGTAAGGACAGGAGCAATCCTTCCAATAGGTCAATACTGCTTTTGACAATTGTACTGCATCATGGTCAGTTTTATTGTTGCCAGCATTTTAACTCCAGCTGATTTATAAAATAATAAACTAAGATTACACTCACAAACTACCATAGTGCGATTGAACTTGCGTTCTCTGGCCAATTACTTTCAGACCTCTGGATTATTACTCCATTAATGTTACCACTATGGCACCATACCTACTGCTGCTCATAAGCATCTGGGGCCTGCTACTAAAGTTGGAGGACCTTTGTTACCAGGAACAGTCTGAAATCGTGAGATTGACTAGACTAAGTCTATATTCCCGAGAGTTTAGAAGAATGAGAGGTGATCGAATTGAAATGTACAAAATTCTAAATTGGATTGATGCAGTAAATGCTGGAAAGAAGCTTCCCCTTGCTGGGGAATCTAGAACTAAGGGTCACAGTCTCAGAATAAGGAGGCGGCCATTTGTGACTGAGAGCATTAGAAATGTCTTCACTCAAAGGGTTATCATAGAATCATAGAAATTTACAGCATGGAAAGAGGCCATTTGGGCCCATCGTGTCCCCGCCAGCCGACCAAGAACTATACAGCCTAATGTCACTTTCCAGCTCTTGGTCCGTAGCCCTGTAGGTTATGGCACTTTAAGTGCTCATCCGAGTATTTTTTAAATGCCTTGAGGTTTTCTGCCTCTAACATCCTTTCAGGCAGTGAGTTCCAGACCCCCATCACCCTCTGGGTGAAGAAATTTCCCCTCAAATCCCCTCTAACCCTCCCCCCAATTACTTTAAATCTATGCCCTATGCTTATTGACCCCTCTGCCAAGGGAAACAGATCCTTCCGATCCACTCTATCCAGGCTCCTCATAATTGTATACAGCTCAATCAGGTCTCCCCTCAGCCTCCTCTATTCCAAAGAAAACAGACCCAGCATCTCCAATCTTTCCTCATAGCCAAAATTCTCCAGTCCAGGCAACATTCTTGTAAATCTCCTCTGCACCCTTTCCAGTGCAATCACATCTTTCCTGTAATGTGGTGACCAGAACTGCACACAATACTGCACCTGCGGTCTAACCAGTGTTTTATACAGTTCAAGCATATTGTCATTGTTCTTTTATTCCATGCCTCGACTAAAACAGGCACGTATTCCTTATGCCTTCTTAGCCAACTTATCTATCTGGCCTGCTACCTTCAGGGATCTGTGGGCCTGCACTCCAAGGTCCCTTTGTTCCTCTAAACTTTTCAATGCTGTAACACTTAATGTTTATTCCCTTGTCTTTTTAGACCTCCCCAAATGCATTACCTCAAACTTATTTGGATTGAATTCCATTTGCCACTGTTCTGCCCACCTGACTAGTACATTGATATCTTCCTGCAATCCATAGCTTTCTTCTTCATTATCAACCACACAGCCTGTTTTAGTGTCATATGCAAACTTCTTTATCATACCCCAGCATTCAAGTCCAAGTCATCGATATATACCACAAAAAGCAAGGGACTGAGCACTGAGCCCTGTGGGACCCCATTGGTTACAGCCTTCCAGTCACAAAAAAACAACCATCAACCATTACCCTTTGCTTCCTGACTTTGAGCCAATTTCGTATCCAACTAACAAGCCGTTTTGCGCTGGATGCCATGGGCTTTTACTTTCGTGACCAGTCTGCCATGTGGGACCTTATCAAAAGCTTTGCAAAAATCCATACACACTACTTCATATGCACTGCCCCCATCGACACTCCGTGTTACCTGCTCGAAAAATTAAATCAAGGTAGTCCAACACGACCTTGCTTTCACAAATCCATGCGAGCTGTCCTTGAGTAATCCAAGTTTTTCCAAATGAAGATTTATCCTCTCCTTCAGAATTTTGTCCTATAATTTTCCCACCACTAAGTTTAGACTGACTGGCCTGTAATCACGCGTTCTATCCCTTTCTCCCTTTTTAAACAAAAGTACAACATTAGCTGTCCTGCAGTCCTCTGGCACCACAGCTGTAGCCAGGTTATGAATCTATACAATTCTGTACCACAGAAGTCTGTTGATCATCAGTCATAGAGCACAGTCAAGGCAGAGATCAATATATATTTGGATATTAAAGGAATTAATGGATATGTGTATAGTTTGCAAGGTGGTGTTGTTGTAGAGGATCAGCCATGATTTTATTGGATGGCAGAGGAGGCTCGACGGGCCGAATGGCCTAATCCTACTCCTAGTTCGTCTGTTCTTATTATGATTATAAAATTTGGTTTCAGAGTGAAAAAGATTACATTGGATCAGTTATGCATTAGCAAATCTTCATCTCTATTGAAGTCAATGGAAAGGAAAAGTGGGAAATGCGGGAAGATGTAATTACAACATAGAAACATAGAAAATAGGTGCAGGAGGAGGCCATTCGGCCCTTCGAGCCTGCACCACCATTCGATAAGATGATGGCTGATCATTCCCTCAGTACCCCTTTCCTGCTTTCTCTCCATACCCCTTGATCCCCTTAGCCGTAAGGGCCATATCTAACTCCTCTTGAATATATCCAATGAACTGGCATCAACAACTCTCTGCGGCAGGGAATTGCACAGGTTAACAACTCTCTGAGTGAAGAAGTTTCTTCTCATCTCAGTCCTAAATAGCTTATCCCTTATCCTAAGACAGTGTCCCCTGGTTCTGGAATTCCCCAACATCGGGAACAAGCTACCCACATCTAACCTGTCCTGTCCCATCAGAATCTTATATGTTTCTGAGATCCCCTCTTATCCTTCTAAACTCCAAAGTATAAAGGCCCAGTTGATCCAGTCTCTCCTCATATGTCTGTCCAGCCATCCCGGGAATCAGTCTGCTGAACCTTCGCTGCACTCCCTTAAAAGCAAGAACGTCCTTCCTCAGATTAGGAGACCAAAAGTGAACACAATTTTCCAGGTGAGGCCTCACCAAGGCCCTGTACAACTGCAGTAAGACCTCCCTGCTCCTATACTCAAATCCGCTCGCTATGAAGGCCAACATACAATTTGCCTTGTTTAACTGTACCTGTGCTGTACCTGTAAGCCAACTTTCAATGACTAATGAACCATGATACCCAGGTCTCGTTGCACCTCCCCTTTTCCTAATCTGCCATCATTCAGATAATATTCTGTATTTGCGTTTTTGCCCCAAAGTGGATAACCTCACATTTATCTACATTATACTGCATCTGCCATGCATTTGCCCACTCACCTAACCTGTCTAAGTCACCCTGCAGCCTCTTATGGTCCCCCTTACAGCTCACACCGCCACCCAGTTTAGTGCCATCTGCAAACTTGGAGATATTACACTCCATTCCTTCATCCAAATCATTTATGTATATTGTAAAGAGCTGGGGTCCCAGCACTGAGCCCTGCAGCACGCCACTAGTCACTGCCTGCCATTCTGAAAAGGACCTGTTTATTCCGACTCTCTGCTTCCTGTCTGCCAACCAGTTATCTATCCACGTTGGTATGTTACCCCCATTTCCATGTGCTTTGATTTTGCACACCAATCACTTGTGTGGGACCTTGTCAAAAGCCTTTTGAAAGTCCAAATACACCACATCCACTGGTTCTCCCTTGTCCACTCTACTAGTTACATCCTCAAAAAATTCCAGAAGATTTGTCAAGCGTGATTTCCCCTTCATAACTCCATGCTGACTTGGACCGATCGTGTCACTGCTTTCCAAATGCGCTGCTATTTCATCCTCAATAATTGATTCCAATGTTTTCCTCACCACTGATGTCAGGTTAACCGATGTATAATTAACAGCTTTCTCTCTCCCTCGCTTTAAAAAAAGTGGTGTTACATTAGCTACACTCCAGTACATAAGAACTGATCCTGAATCGATAGACAGTTGGAAAATGATCACCAATGCATCCACTATTTCTCGGGCCACTTCGTTCAGTACTCTGCGATGCAGACAATCAGGCCCTGGGGATTTATCGGTATTCAATCCCATCAATTTCCCGAACACAATCTCCCGCCTAATAAGGATATCCTTCAGTTCCTCCTTCTCACTAGACCCTCAGTCCCCTAGTACTTCTGGAGGGTTATTTGTGTCTTCCTTCGTGAAGACAGAACCAAAGTATTTGTTCAATTGGTCTGCCATTTCTTTGTTCCCCGTTATAAATTCACCTGAATCCGACTGCAAGGGACCTACATTTGTCTTCACTAATCTTTTTCTCTTCACATATCTATAGAAGCTTTTGCAGTCAGTTTTTATGTACCCGGCAAGCTTCTTCTCGTAGTCTATTTCCCCCCTCTTAATTAAACCCTTTTTCCTCCTCTGCTGAATTCTAAATTTCTCCCAGTCCTCAGGTTTGCTGCTTTTTTTTGGCCAATTTATATGCCTCTTCCTTGGATTTAACACTATCCTTAATTTCCCTTGTGAGTCATGGTTGAGCCACCTTCCCCATTTTATTTTTACTCCAGACAGGGATGTACAATTGCTGATGTTCATCCATGTGATCTTTACATGTTTGCCGTTGCCTATCCACCGTCAAGCCTTTAAGTATCATTTGCCAAGTCTATTCTAGCCAATTCACACCTCATACCATCGAAGTTACCTTTCTTTCAGTTCAGGACCCTAGTTTCTGAATTAACTGTGTCACTCTCCATCCTAATAAAGAATTCTACCATGTTATGGTCACTCTTCCCCAAGGGGTCTCGCACAACAAGATTGATAATTCGTCCTTTCTCACCACACATCACCCAGTCTAGGATAGCCAGCTCCCTGGTTGGTTCCTCCACATATTATTCCAGAAAACCACCCCTAATACACTCCAGAAAATCCTCCTCCACCGCATTGCTACCAGTTTGGTTAGCCCATTCAATATGTGGATTAAAGTCACCCATGCTAAATGCTGTACCTTTATTGCATGCATCCCTAATTTCTTGTTTGATGCTGTCCCCAACCTTACTACTACTGTTTGGTGGTCTTTACACAACTCCCACTAGCGTTTTCTGCCCTTTGGTATTCCGCAGCTCCACACATACTGATCCCACATCATCCAAGCTAATGTCCTTTCTTACTATTGCAATAATTTCCTCTTCAACCAGCAATGCTACCCTGCCTCCTTTTCCTTTCTGTCTATCCTTCCTAAATGTTGAATACCCCAGGATGTTGAGTTCCCAGTCTTGAACACCCTTGAGCCATGTCTCCGTGATGACAATTACCTCATACCCGTTAACTGCTATCTGCGCAGTTAATTCTTCCACCTTATCCGAATACTCCTCGCATTGAGACACAGAGCCTTCAGGCTTATCTTTCTAACACACTTTGCCCATTTAGAATTTTGCTGTAATGTGTCCCTTTTTGCTTTTTGCCTTAGGTTTCTCTGCCCTCCACTTTTACTTTTCTTCTTTCTATCCTTTGCTTCTGCTCCCATTCTACTTCCCTCTGTCTCCTTGCATAGGTTCCCATCCCACTGCCATATTAGGTTAACTCCTCCCCAACAGCACTCGCAAACACTCCCCCGAGGACATTGGTTCCGGTCCTGCCCAAGTACAGACTGTCCGGTTTGTACTGGTCCAACCTCCCCCAGTACCGGTTCCACTGTCCCAGAAATTTAAATCCCTCCCTTGTGCACCACTCCTCAAGCCACGTATTCATCTGAGCTATCCTGCGATTCCTACTCTGACTAGCATGTGACACTGGTAGCAATCCTGAGATTACTACCTTTGAGGTCCTACTTTTCAATTTAGCTCCTAGCTCCCCAAATTCATCTTGTTTGACCTCATCCCTTTTTTTACCTATATCGTTGGTCCCTATATGTACCACGGCATCTGGCTGTTCACCCTCCCTATCACTATAGCTCTCCCACTCTTTTACTGCCCTCCTTTGCAGCAGAGCCACCCATGGTGCCATGGACTTGGCTGCTGCTCCCCTCCCCTGATGAGTCGTCACTCCCAACAGTACCCAAAGTGGTGTATCTGTTTTGCAGGGGGATGACCGCAGGGGACCCCTGCACCACCTTCCTTCCACTGCTCTTCCTGTTGGGCACCCATCCTCTATCTGACTGTGTTCCCTTTTCCTGCGGTAAGACCAACTCACTAAACATGCTATTCATCTCATTCTCAGCATCGTGGATGCTCCAGAATGAATCCATCCGCAGCTCCAGTGCCAGAATGTGGTCCATCAGGAGCTGCAGGCGGATGCACTTGCTGCACACATAGTTGTCAGAGACACCGGAAGCGTCCCTGACTTTCTACATAGTACAGGAGAAGCATAACACGTGTCCAAGCTGTTCTGCCATGACTTAACCTTTAGATTAACTTAATTTGGCAACAAGGCTAAAAGGTTAATTACTGATAAAGAAAAGAAAAAGAAAAACTACTTCCCAATCACCAGCCAATCACTTACCCCCTTGGCTGTGACCTCACCTTTCTTTCTACTTCTTTTTTGCCTATCTGTTGCAGCTGCACCAGCCACGTCTCTGTGACTGACTGCTCGATCTCCCGCTGGCCTTTATAGGCCTCCTGAAATCCCCGGACTCGGGCTGCTCCGAGCTCCCACCTCTGCGACTGCTCGAACTACTGCTGGCCTTTATAGGCCTACCGAAATCCCCGGACTCGTGTTGTTCCGAGCTCCCACCTCTCCGACAAGACATGACAAGTTTACACGGAGAGTTTCCATTACAAATGTAGATATGAAAACTTATATCAGAAATATAGAAAGAAGTACACAATGTAGGTCTTTAAAATCAGGATTCGATAATGTCTGCATCCCCTGACCTGTTAATCTCTCGACTCTAACCCGGCTGCGCCGAAGAACAAATTGGCGGTTAAAAATTATTCTTTTGCTTCATGGCAAGAGGATTGTGTCTTACCCACCACTATTTATACACCTCAACCGATATTCAGTTCCACAGACTTCAATTGAAATGAATTTGTGCAGAAAGTATATGAGGCCCACTATGCAATACCATTCATTTTGTGGTAACAAACTAGTCCAATTGTTAATCATTAGATTTATCTCTCTGGGGTTGAAAGTTGCCACTTTTGAGCCTGATGAACTGGAGAGAAACATAGAAAATAGGAGAAGGCCATTCGGCCCTTTGATCCTGCACCACCATTCAATATGATCATGGCTGATCATGCAACTTCAGTACCGCATTTCTGCTTTCTCTCCATACCCCTTGATCCATTTAGCCGTAAGGGCCACATCTAACTCCCTTTTGAATATATCTAATGGACTGGCCTCAACAACTTTCTGTGTAGAGAATTCCACAGTGTCACAATTCTCTGAGTGAAGAAGTTTATCCACATCTCTGTCCTAAATGGCTTACCCCTTATCTTTAGACTGTGACCCCTGGTTGTCGACTACCCCATCTTCAGGAACATTCTTCCTGCATCTAACCTGTCCTATCCCGTCAGAATTTTATATGTTTCGATGAGATCCCCTCTAATTCTTCTAAATTCCAGTGAATATAAGCCGAGTCAATCCAATCTTTCTTCATATGTCAGTCCTGCCATCCCGGGAATCAGTCTGGTGAACCTTCGCTGCACTCCCTCAATAGCAAGAATGTCCTTCCTCAGATTAGGAGACCAAAACTGTACATAATGTTTAAGGTGTGGCCTCACCAAGATCCTGTACAACTGCAGTAAGACCTCCCTGCTCCTATACTCAAATCCTCTCGCTATGAAGGCCAACATGCCATTTGCCTTCTTTACCGTCTGCTGTACCTGCATGCCAAATTTCAATGACTAATGTACCATGACACCCAGGTCTCGTTGAACCTCCCCTTATCCTGATCTGTCACCATTCAGATAATATTCTGCCTTCCTGTTTTTGCCACCAAAGTGGATAACCTCACATTTATCTACTTTATACTGCATCTGTCATGCATTTTCCCACTCACCTAACCTGTCCAAGTTACCCTGCAGCCTCTTATCATCCTCCGCACAGCTCACACTGCCACCCAGCTTATTGTCATCTGTAAACCTGGAGATATTACATTCAATTCCTTCATCTAAATCATTAATGTATATTGTAAATAGCTGGGGTCCCTACACTGAACCTTGCGGTACCCCACTAGTCATTGTTTGCCATTCTGAAAAGGACCCGTTTATTCCTACTTTTTACTTCCTGTCTGCCAACCAGTTCTCTATCCACGTCAATATATTACCCCCAATATCATGTGCTTTAATTGTGCACACTAATCTCTTGTTTGGGACCTTGTCAAAAGCATTTTGAAAGTCCAAATACACCAGATCCACTGGTTCTCCCTTGTCCACTCTACTAGTTATATTCTCAAAAAATTCGAGAAGATTTTTCAAGCATTATTTCCCTTTCATAAATCCATGCTGATTTGGACTTATCCTGTCACTGCTTTCAAATGCGCTGCAATTACATCTTTAATAATTGATTTCAACATTTTCCCCACTACCGATGTCAGACTAACCGATCAAAATTCCCTGTTTTCTCTCTCCCTCCTTTTTAAAAACGTGATGTTACATTAGCTACCCTCCAATCCATAAGAACTGATCCAGAATGTATAGAATGTTGGAAAATGACCACCAATGCATCCACTATTTGTAGGGCCACTTCGTTAAATGCTCTGGGATGCAGCCTATCAGGCCCTGGGGATTTATCAGTCTTCGATCCCATCAATTTCACTAACATAATATCCTGACTAATTAGGATTTCCTTCCGTTCCTCCTTCTCGCTTGACCCTCAGTGCCCTACTATTTCCTGAAGGTTATTTGTGTCTTCCGCAGTGAAGACAGCACCAAAGTATTTGTTCAATTGGTCTGCTATTTCTTTGTTCCCTGTTATAAATTAATCTGATTCTGACTGCAATGGACCTACATTTGTCTTCACTAATCTTTTTCTCTTCACATATCTATCGAAGCTTTTGCAGTCAGTTTTTATGTTGCCTGCAAGCTTACTCTCATACTCTATTTTCTCCCTTCTAATTAAACCCTTTGTCCTCCTCTGCTGAATTCTAAATTTCTTCCTGTCGTCAGCTTTGCTGCTTTTTCTGGCCAAGTTATATGCATCTTCCCTGGATTTAACACTATCCCTAATTTTCCTTGTTAGTCACGGTTGAGCCATCTTCCCCGTTTTATTTTTACACCAGACAGGGATGTACAATTGTTGAAGTTCATCCATGTAATCATTAAATGTCTGCCATTGCCTATCAACCGTCAACCCTTTAAGTAACATTCACCAGTCTATCCTAGCTAATTCACATCTCATACCATCGAAGTTACCTTTCTTTAAGTTCAAGATGCTCGTCACTGAATTAACTGTGTCACTCTCCATTCTACCATATTATGGTCACTCTTCCCCAAGGGGCCTCGCCCAACAAGATTGCTAATGAATTCTCTCTCATTACACAACACCCTGTCTATGATGGCCAGTCTAGGATATCAGCTGTTTTCAGACCACCCGTCTGAAATTTGGAAGGGGACAATTCTCTATTTCAGATTTTATCCACCGATATTCCTGGACTTTTCACATGAGGAGTTAAGTTGGGAAATTATTATTGGAGAAGTTCAAAATACTGAAGTGTTACGATGAGATACACCAGAGACATTATTTCCACTTTTTGTCCAGCGATTTGCAAAAGGGCAAAAATATATTGTCAACGTCAAATGAATGAACAAAAAGTTTTAAAGATGTTAATTCTATCTTGTGAGTCAGTGGCATTCTCTTTGTCTATGAAAAGCAGCAGAGAAACACATCACAGGGCACTGTTTTTGGCTTAATTCTAACACAGATTTTTGAAGCATTAATAGAACAAGCAAACAGCAGCACTAACTTCAAAGATTTTAAAAGTAGTTGCATCGTGCCATAAAAAGTAGTTATTTGTTTATATTTTTGCGTTAAAATTGTGCTGCAATTTAATTTACTTATGCCACGATACTTTACCTGTAATTAAATAGTCAGACAAGTGGGCAGGATCCTTTCTGGGCATTTTCCACACTTTGCCCTGTTTCCTGTATTCCCAGTTTCTGCAAACAACACAGGCACAGGTGTGGCAGAATCAGCCCACTGTCCCCTATGGAAAGCATCAGAGCTAAGCTCTCTGATTTAATAACCGTATACATTAAACTCCACAAGTCTTCGTAAAGTTTGTGAGGAACTTCAGCTCCGTGTTGATGAGCAGCTTCAAACACTGCGACCATCAGGGAGGGCGAGAGTTTCCTGGATGCTGTGTTCCAGGAGGGAGTTACACCTCTTAAATGGATAATCAAGTGTCTATAGTGGATAATGAAGGGGCTATAGTGGATAATCAAGGTGCTGTAGAGGATACTCAAGGGGCTAAAGGGGCTATACTATCACTAAAGAAGTATTACTTGGTAAAATAATGGACTAAAGGCACACAAGTCCCCTGGACCTGACGGCTTGCATCCTAGGGCCTTAAAAGAAGTGACTGCAGAGATAGTGGATGCATTGGTTGTAATCTACCAAATGTGGTAGGGAAAACTATCATAAGGGGGATAGACACTGTTCTCTGCAGTCGAGAGCGTGAGTCCCGAAGGCTATGTTGCTTTTCCAATGCAAGGGTTACGAACACCTCCTCTGGGCTGGAGAGGAATTTGGAGTGAGAGGGGAAAGATCCATTTGTCATGCTCCACTTAGGTACCAATAACATAGAAAGGACAACGAAATAGGTTCTGATGAGGGAGTATGAACAGCTAGGGGCTAAATTACAAAGCAGAGGTACAAATAATCGTTGGATTACTACCTGAACCATGAACAAATCTGCATAGGGTAAGTAAGATAAGGGAGATGAACGCATGGCTCAAAGATGGGTATGGGAGACATGGGTTTCAATTCATAGGGAACTGGAGCCAGTACTGGAGTAAGATGCAGCTGTTCCATTGGCTTGGACTTCACTTGAACCAGGCTGGGGCCGGAGTCCTGGCAAATCGATTAACTACGGCTGTAGATAGGGCTTTAAACTAAATAATATAAGTCAAGAAATAATAGAGGCGTGTAAGAAAGATACGGCAATAATCACGGGCAATTTTAATCTTCATATTGATGGGACAAATAAAATTGGCAAAGGTAGCCTGGAGGAAGAATTCAAAGAATGTATACGGGATGACTTCTTGGAACAAAACGTTGTGAAAACAACCAGGGAGCAGATTATTTTAGATCTGGTAAAGTGTAACGAGTCTGGATTAATTAATGATCTCATAGTGAAGGATCCTCTTGGGAAATATAATCATAACATGGTGGAATTTAAAATTCAGTTTGATCGTGTGAAAGCTAGTTCTCAAACTAATGTCCTGAACTTACATAAAGTTAATTAAAAAGTTATGAAGTCAGAACTGGTTAAAATGGACTGGGAAAATATATTAAATGATCAGACTAGAAAAGCTGTCACAAGCATTTAAGGATTTCTTTTCGAACTCTCAGCAAATATATATTCCAGTGAAAATCAAGACTCTAAGAGAAGGATGAACCATCCGTGGCTAAGTAAGGAAGTAAAGGATGCTATCAAATTGAAAACAAAGGCATACAATATTGTGAATAACAGTGGAAGACCAGAGGATTGGGAATTTTTTAGAAACCAGCAAAGTACGACTAAAAAAATGATAAAAAGAGAAAAGATAGCTTATGAGAGTTCAGAAGAATGAGAGGGGACCTCATAGAAACGTTTAAAATTCTGACGGGTTTAGACAGGTTAGATGCAGAAAGAATGTTCCCAATGTTGGGGAAGTCCAGAACCAGGGGTCACAGTCTGAGGATAAGGGGTAAGCCATTTAGGACCGAGATGAGGAGAAACTTCTTCACCCAGAGAGTGGTGAACCTGTGGAATTCTCTACCACAGAAAGTAGTTGAGGCCAATTCACTAAATATATTCAAAAGGGAGTTAGATGAAGTCCTTACTACTCGGGGGATCAAGGGTTATGGCGAGAAAGCAGGAAGGGGGTACTGAAGTTTCATGTTCAGCCATGAACTCATTGAATGGCGGTGCAGGCTAGAAGGGCTGAATGGCCTGCTCCTGCACCTATTTTCTATGTTTCTATGTTTCTAAACTAGCAAGAAATATAAAATCAGACGGTAAGAGCTCCTACAGGTATATAAAAAGGAAGTGAACAGCTAACGTAAACATGGATCCAATAGAGGATGAGACTGGGGAATTAAAAATGGGAAACAGAGAAATGGCAGACACTTTGAAAAAGTATTTTGTATTGGGCTTAGTGAAGACACTAAAAGCTTCCCAATAATTGATAATCAAGGGGCTATTGGGGGGGGGGGCATAAAACATTTAATTTCGTTAGCAAAAAAGTACTAGGCAAACTTATGGGACTGAAGGTGGAAAAGTCCCCTGGACCTGATGGCCTGCATCCTAGGGTCTTAAAAGAGATAGTGGATGCAGTGGTTGTAATCTACCAAAATTCCCTGAATTATGGAGAGGTTCCAGACAACTGGACTACCGCAAAAGTAATGCCATTAGTTGAGAAATGAGGGAGACAGAAAGCACCAAATTATAGACCAGTTAGTCTAACATCTGTCAATGGAAAAATGCTGGAGTCCATCATTATGGAAGTAGCAGCTGGACATTTAAAAAATCATAATGCAGCCAAGCAGAGTCAGCGTAGTTTAATGAAAGGGAAATCAGGTTTGACAAATTTTCTCAAGTTCTTTGAGGATGTAATGAGCAGGGTGGATAAAGGGGCACCATTAAATGTCATGTATTTGGATTTCCAGACAGCATTGCATAAGGTGCCACATAAAAGGTTACTGCACAAGATAAGAGCTCACGGGGTTGGGGGTAATATATTAGCGTTGATAGAGGATTGGCTAATTATCAGAAAGCAGAGAGTTGGGATAAATGGGTAAGTTTCAGGTTGGCAAACTGTAACTAGTGGGGTGCCACAGGTATCAGTGCTGGGGCCTCAACTATTTACAATTTATATCAATGACTTGGATGAAGGAACCGAGTGTAATATAGCCAAATTTGCTGATGATAAAAAGATAGGTGGGAAGCAAGTTGTGAAGAGGACGCAAACAATCTACAAAGGGATATAGATACGCTAAGTGAATGGGCAAAAAATTGGCAGATGGAGTACAATGTGGTAAAATGTGAGGTTATCCACTTTGCTACGAAGAATAGAAAAGCAAATGATTATTTAAATGGGGAGAGATTACAAAATGCAGTGGTATAGAAGGATGTGGGGGTCCTTGCACATGGAACACAAAAGTTAGCATGCAGGTACAGCAAGTAATTAGGAAGGGAAATGGAAAGTTGGCCTTTATTGCAAGGGGGATCGAGTATAAAAGCAGGCAAGTAAAGCTACAACTGTATGGGGCGTTGGTAAGACCGCACCTGACATCCTGCTTACAGTTTGGTCTCCTTATTTAAGGAAGGGTATACTTGCATTGGAGGCTGTTAAGAGAAGGTTCACTAAGTTGATTCCTGAGATGAAGGGGTTGTCATATGAAGAAAAGTTGAGCAGCTTGGGTTTGAGTTTAGAAGACTTAGATGTGATCTTATTAAAAATATAAGATACTGAGGGGTCTTGACAGGGTAGATGCAGAGAGGATGGTTCCCATCGTGGGGGAATGGAGAACTAGGGGGCATAGTTTCAGAATAAGGGGTGGTGCATTTAAAACAGAAATGAGGAGGAATTTCTTCTCTCAGAGGGTCGTGAATCTTTGGAATTCTCTACCTCAGAGAGCTGTGCAGGCTGGCTGATTGAATGTATTGAAGGTGGAGATAGACAAATTTTTGAAAGATAAGGGTGTCATGCGTTATTGGTAGTGGGTGGGGGAAGTGTAGTTGAGGCCAGGATCACATCAGTCATGATGATCTTATTGAATGGCGGAGCAGGCTCGGGAGTCCAAATGGCCTACTCCTGCTCGTACTTCTTATGTTCTGTTCTTATGTTCTTAAACTTAACACAAACATTCCTCAAACCCTTAACATTAACACAAACACCCTCCCCGAACCCCTTAAATTAACACAAATCTGCCTGACCCAACAAATGAGGAAGAGTCTCCGAGGAAACAACAATGGTGAGATTCATAGTGATTCAGAGATAGTTAACCAAAGAAAATCTATCCTTTTACTTCTGTCCACCTCTTGAAGTTTTATACGTTTATGGAGGATAATTCTCCTATATTACACAAGTGTGCAAGTTACAGATGCTCAATATTAAGAGGGATTAATCTGATCCACTCACCATCATTGAAGAAACTGTATAATAAGATTTTATCTTTGAGTCACTGCAGAAACAGATTTATTTATCAGTATACCAGTGGCAATTCAGAGATGCATTGAAGAATATGATTAATCGTCCCTGGTTGCAATTATTAAGCCCTTTAAATCGGTAATGACTTCAGAGAATTAAATACATTATATCCATCCAAGCTGAACAGAGATTCTGCAGCAGAAATAGTGTGCACACACTCAAAGCTCACGTGTCTTGGAAGCTGAGAGAGGAAACGTCATTGTTTACTCCCGCGAGTTTGAGAGGCTAATACTTGCTCCACCTTCTCACAATAAGGTGAGCTTTGATGCTATTTAGCTGATATTTGCCTAAAACAAGTAAATCATTAGCATAAAAAAACCTGAGACAGTCAACCTGTGTCCTGAAATTACAAAAACTCCAATAAAGCCTGTTGTATTTATATTCAGCATTGGAACGAAGCAAAATGTCGATTGTAAATATTCAAGCTTAATGACTTGCTTCTAGCCTGGGCAAACTTTGAGAGGAAACCTTCAGTTTGGAATCAGCTAATGCATCAGCAGCGTCAGACTTTCTGGAGGAAATTTTAAGGAGCAGTGATTTGAAAGTGTTCGAATAAATTTAAAACAAGACATCATCCTGTAACTGTAAATTTGTAAATCTCCAGGACTCCCCATTATTGTTTTATTTAACTCCTGTGTATTTATTGGTTGTATCTACAAAATCTGCTGTAATAAATTTGATATAAAATAAAACTCGAACAAAGATGCGGTAACAGTCATAGTTATGATTTATCCAATGAAACATATATTTGTTGTCAAATACATGTGAGCCGAAATACTAGGCTAAACCATTTTTACTTGGAAATGTATAAGGACAATTCTCAAATATTATTTGTGAAAGCACGGACGTTTCCCAATCTCCACCATTGTTATTTCAAGTGACAATGCTACGTGGCTTAGCCCACACATTTCCTTCCTACAGCTCCCTCTCTCGTGCCGAGCATGTCATAACATTCTGTGACGAAATCCCCAGTGTCACATTCTTCGCACTGAATGGATTTTAAGCTGCTTAGTTGATCACCTCACTTTTATAATGGCTGTAAGAGTGCAGAAAGCGTTTTAAAGAACAGAAATACGATCAACATGCTTCACATTTAGCTTGCTCGTTAAATCTCATAAAGAAAACACATGCTGACCATTAATGAGGAATTGAACATCTTGACATTCAGCAATATGTTGGTGTGAAAATGATGATATGATGTTATTCATCGATTATAGATCACACTCAATTTCCTTTCCATTGAAGCCAATGGAATGGTAAAGTGGGCGGGACTATGAAGGGCGAACAATTGGATATCATCCATTTTACACCATTGGCCAAAGTTAAATTACTGCCTGCATTTTAATGCATATATTGGTATTTGTATTTTTCACATATAAAGGAAAACTGCTTTCAGCTGCAAGACAAATCGATAATAAAAAAGGAATGTCTAGGATTTATATCGAACCTTTCACGACCACCGGACATCTCAAAGAGCTTTGCAACCAATAAAGTACTTTTGAAATATAGTCACTGTTGTAATGTGGGAAACGCGGCAGCGAATTTGTGCACAGCAAGATCCCACAAACAGCAATATGATAATGAACAGATAATCTGTTTTGGTTAAGTTGATTCAGCGATTAATATTGGCCCAGCACACCGGGGAGAACTCATGTGTTCCTCTTCAAGGTAGTGCCATGGGATATTTTCTGTAGATGGGGCTGAAAGACGACACCTCTGACATTGCAGCACTCCCTCTGCACTGCACTGGAATGTCAGCATAAGTACATGCGAAATAACAGATACAAATCCGAGGCCAATTTGGGAGAAATATTCTGGGATCTTCCTCTCCGACCCATCGAGGTGATCGAACCTAGTTCCATTGATCGCTCTGACCCTGAATTTACTGAAGTACCTACCTTTTGTAAGAATGATATCCGTCCCAACCAGAAACAGCACCAGTCCATTTGAGTCCTTCTGCTCTTTCACAAAGATTAATACATATTATTCTTTGCTTGTTTGTGTGCCATACTGCATTCTTATTTGAGAAAAGAGATGTCTCAGGACACCAACAACTTTCCTTTACATAGTGCCTATAAAACAAGACCCTTGATAGAGGCTTAAAGAAAAGCAGCAACCAGGAGCCACAGAAGGAGATATTCAGAGGATAGTCGAAAAGCTTCATCGATGTGGTAAGTTTTAAGGAGGGTTTTAAAGGAGCAGGTGGAAGTAGAGAGAATGAAAGGATTGAGGGAGGTCATTTCAGAGTGTGGGCTGAGGTAATGGAAAGTAAAATCGGGCGGGGTCCTAAATGGGCGGCCATCCGATTTCTGCCCCACTGGGTAGGTTAAAATTAGAGCTACCGACCGATTCAGTTACTTCCATATTATACAAGAGCTTTAATTGTCATTTATTGTGGTAATGGATTAAATACTGGAATATAATTCTCAACATTAGCAAAGTAACACTGAAAGCAACAAGTCAGCTGATCTTTATGTTACAGCTTAATAATAATATTGTACGAACTAACTTTGTTCAGTTGTGAATGAGAATGTGGACTCAGCAGGACTGGACATGTTTCTGGTGAAGGCCGATATAACCTTTCACAAAAGGTAGGTACTTCAGCAAATTCAGGGTCCAAGCGATCAACTGAACTAGTTTGTACCGCCCACATGGGTCAGAGAGGAACTTTCCAGGTTATTTCTCGGAAATTGGCCTGTTTTATTTAATGCGTTTTTTTCCGCATGTCCCAGGAGATCACATGGTTTGGGATGGGTAAAAAGTGTATATATTGTGGTACACGAGATATCACAATCGTATGAGGAAGTCTAAATGGACCAGAGGATTTTTACCTCTCCGTCATTGTTCATGTTTTCATATTATCTGAACGAAAGTGGAAGTCACGGCACTGTCCCTTGCTTCCAATATCTCACAATGCAGCGTGAAGATTTTGATTCATATCTTTCAGTTACTGGAGACACTGATGAGACCGAGTTTTATCGAAGATGGTTGAACTTCCAAAGCACGGTAATATTTGGGAAGTTTGGACTGCACTGCGTTGAAGATGAACCCCTGGAACAAGAACTCTCTGTAATGTTTCGGTTGCGCATTGAGGCAAGTACAATATCCCTTGGTCAAATCCACCGCTCACAGCGCCTATATCAAGCAGTGGTGCCCAGTCTTGCCCGTCGTATCGAAAGTCCAGAGAGTCTGAGCCTACACCTCACTAAAGAGAACCTTAGGCAAGTCAGCCCTTTGCTTGTTGTGGCCTACAAACAAACACCTGAAGGCACTCAGTAAATGAAGACAATGTACACAACGTGCAAGTCATTCTACAATAATAAAATCACACACCACCGAAATAATGATTTCCAAATCATACAAAGACACTTGGTCCACTGCTATTGGGTAAGTTACTTTTGCTACTCTTCCACATAAACCTCCAACACCGCAGATATCACTGAAGGAATAAATCTGTCGTGTCTGGAGGGATATGTGCACCAAATGGTAACACAAGAGGATTAGTTTAAACTAAAACATGCAGATTTACGGAACATTGTTTGCAAAGACAACGAGAAATGGCGGGGAGAATTTGAACTTTCGTGGGTCACAAAACCCGCAGTAGCGGATTGTCCACCATTTGTGCACCTCACTCGATTTTCCTTTCCATTGATGTGAATCAAAAAACAACGCCAAGCGGATATCGACCGGACGTGATTTCCTATACCGCCCATCTTGTGTGCAACTACAGTGGAAGTTAATCTGCTTAAACGTCTGTAATAATGAAGCAACCTTCGGCAACCTACAATGGGACCTCCTTGATACACCTCCTTGGCGTTGCCATTGTTGAAAAGTTAAATTGGAATATCATATTAACACCGTGGTTTCAAGAGCAGGACAGAATATCTCGAAGTCTGCGAACAATGCAAAGTTAGGTGGGAAATTAAACAGTGAGGAGGACACAAAGACCCTGCAAGGTGCAGGTCGCTCTCCAGTCTATCGATACGACGGGCAAGATTGAGCACTACTGGTTGATATGGGCGGTGTGAACGGTAAATTCGACCAAAGGATATTGTATTTGCCTCAATTCCCAACCGAAACATTACAGAGAGCTCTTGTTCAAGGGGTTAAGTGAGTGGGAAATAAAGCGGCAACTGCAGGATATGTGGGGAAATGTGAGATTATTCACTCTGGTAGGAAGAATAGAAAAACAGAATAATTTATAAATGGTGAGAAACTATTAAATGTTGGTGTTCAGAGATATTTAGGGGTCCTCGTTCAGGAAACACATAAAGTTAATATGCAGGTACAGCAAGCAAACAGGAAGGCAAATGGTATGTTGGCCTTCATTGCAAGGAGGTTGGAGTAAAGAGTAAGTCTTCCTACAATTTTACAGGGGTTTGGAGAGACCAAACCTGGAATAGTGTGCACAGCTTGCGTCACGTTATCTGAGGAAGCAAACAACTGCCTTAGAGGCAGAACAACAAAAGGTTCACTATATTTAATCTTAGGATGAGATGATTGCCCGATAAGGATAGAATGAGTAGATTGGGCAAATACTCTCGAGAGTTTAGAAGATTGAGATGTGATCTCATTGAAACATATCAAATTATGGTGGTGGTGGGGGGGATTGACAGGGTAGACATTGAGCGGATGGCTTTCTTGGCTGGAGAATCTATAGCTAGGGGCACAGTCTCAGGATAAAGGGTCGACCATTTAGATCTGAGGTGAGGAGAAATTTCTTCACCAACAGGGTTTTGATTCTTTGGAATTCTCTACCCCAAGGAGCTGTGATTGCGGAGTCATTTTTTAAAAAAGATGAAGAGAGAAAACAGGGAATTATAGACATCGGTAGTGGGTAAAATGATGGAATCAATTATTAAGGATGTCATAGCACCGCATTTGGAAAGAGATGCCATGATAAGTCCAAGTCAGCATGGATTTGTGAAAGGGAAATCATGCTTGACAAATCTTCTGGAATATTTTGAGGATGTTTCCAGCACAGTGGACAAGGGAGAACCAGTTGATGTGGTGTACTTGGACTTTCAGAAGGCTTTCGACAAGGTCCCACACAAGAGATTAATGTGCAAAGTTAAAGCACATGGGATTGGGGATAGTGTGCTGACGTGGATTGAGAACTGGTTGGCAGACAGGAAGCAAAGAGTAGGAGTAAATGGGTACGTTTCAGAATGGCAGGCAGTGACTAGTGGGGTACCGCAAGGTTCTGTGCTGGGGGCACAGCTGTTTACATTATACATTAATGATTTAGACGAGGGGATTAAATGTAGTATCTCCAAATTTGCAGATGACACTAAGTTGGGTGGCAGTGTGAGCTGCGAGGAGGATGCTATAAGGCTGCAGAGCGACTTGGATAGGTTAGGTGAGTGGGCAAATGCATAGCAGATGAAGTATAATATGGATAAATGTGAGGTTATCCACTTTGGTGGTAACAACAGAGAGACAGGCTATTATCTGAATGGTGACAGATTCGGAAAAGGGGAGGTGGAACGAGACCTGGGTGTCATAGTACATCAGTCATTGAAGGTTGGCATGCAGGTACAGCAGGCGGTTAAGAAAGTAAATGGCATGTTGGCCTTCATAGCGAGGTGATTTGAGTACAGGGGCAGGGACGTGTTACTATAGTTGTACAGGGCCTTGGTGAGGCCACACCTGGAGTATTGTGTACAGTTCTGGTCTCCTAACTTGAGGAAGGACATTCTTGCTATTAAGGGAGTGCAGCGAAGGTTCATCAGACTGATTCCCGGGATGGCAAGACTGACATATCAAGAAAGACTAGATCAACTGGGCTTGTATTCACTGGAGATCAGAAGAATGAGAGGAAATCTCATACAAACGTTTAAAATTCTGACGGGTTTCGACAGGTTAGATGCAGGAAGAATGTTCCCAATGTTGAGGAAGTCCAGAACCAGGGGTCACAGTCTAAGGATAAGGGGTAAGCCATTTAGAACCGAGATGAGGAGAAACTTCTTCACCCAGAGAGTGGTGAACCTGTGGAATTCTCTACCACCGAAAGTTGTTGAGGCCAATTCACTAAATATATTCAAAAATTAGTTAGATGTAGTCCTTACCATTAGGGTATCAAGGGGTATGGCAAGAAAGCAGGATGGGGTACTGAAGTTGCATGTTCAGCCATGAACTCATTGAATGGTGGTGCAGGCTCGAAGGGCCGAATGGCCTACTCCTGCACCTATTTTCTATGTTTCTATGTTTCTATTATATTCAAGGCTGAGAAAGATATATTTGTCACTTCATAGAATCAAGTAACCTGGGGATTGGACTGGACGGTTGAGGCAGAAGATCAGCCATGATCTTATTGTATGATGGAGTAGACTCCATAGCCCGTATGGCCTAAACCTGCTCCTTATACATATGTTCTTATGTTCCTATAGATTAAATGATGTTGGAAACCATCTCCTTCACGTTCCCCTCCAAGTGCAACACTATTCTGATATGGACATATTTCACCATTCCAGAATTAGCTACCACACCCCAGTGTGGTCACACCATCACCATGGGTTCCAGAGGTCCAAGCAATACCACGTTATCAATAAATCCACAGCTGGTCAATATTTGCAGCGTAAACAGTATTACTCATATATCAACAACTGAAAAAAAGGAACGTGATCCGGAACGCTTATTTCTCAAAAACTTCAGACTTTCACCCAGACATACTTAGCACCTGTCGAAAAGAATACACTACAGCTATAGCAATATGAAAGGCATAGCATGTTTCTTGCGCTCCAAATCGAGTGGTAGCTCATCAGGTGTCTAATTCCAAGTTCACAGCACGGGGCTTTATATATACTCAGCCGACTGTGCAGTGAATGCTGATTCAGGGCAGCATGCAACTTCCGACAGGTCTCCATACCTTACTGCCGTAATATTGGGCTCCTCCATTCATTGCTATATATATGTGTAAGAGCAGTTGTATGAGCTGTATGGATAGCATTAAACCATCCAAACCTTCTAATGCATATAACTCTTCACCTTTAACTCTCGCAGTGTCCAGCCACAAGTGAAACATGGGGACTTGAATTTGTAGGACGCAGTATACAAAACTGGTGACCAAGAATCGCCAACCCATTTTACACTCTGCTCCATTTCCTTTCCCACCGAAATGGAAAGGAAAATGAGGTAGAGTATAAATTGCGCTGTTAATTTGCTAGCACCCGTTTTACGCTTCTGCTCAGGATGCATTTCAACCCAATTGTTCAATAGACTTATCTTCAGATTCTGGGCATTTCGTCCGTGGGCTGCACACCTGCTAAATTTGGGCACGCTTTGCCGCGATAATCCACACATTAATTTCATGGACAGAAAATCAGGCATGGCCCATGCAGGATTCTACGTTGGGCATTCCCAACAGACAGTTCCTACTCCTTAATTCTGATGGAGAAATGTTGGTAAAGTTATTTCCAGGATGCCTCATGGAGCTTAAACACTGTGGAGCAAATTGGAAGAAGAAGCAAGGAAAGTACCGAGCTCAAATGAAGATAGTGATATACTAGCATCAATAGGCACACCTATTTCATCAAATTCTTCATACATCATTGAAAATGTGTGACTTGCTTTGCTTGTGAGTCCTGTCCAGGAAGGATCTACACCAGAACTGCAGAAGTACACTCCCTAAAATACTTTATTTCCCAAATAAATCAATGTCAAATTCTAGACTTTAATATTCTTGCTGTGCTGCTGGAAGCTGTGAATGTGAAACAGCCACCTCCCCCACTCTCTGGTGATTGGAGGAGGGGCAGCTGCCTAACCTGTTTGTTCAATGACTGTGACCAATGTTAGTAATTGGGTAACCTGATTGCTTATAAAACAGTGATTGCTGTGAAGCCATTGCATCGACTTCTCAATCAGACCAACTAGCAAGATCACTGCTCCTTGAAAATGGGATGGCCAATAATTGTGCAGATAGAAGCAATTTTCTACCCCATTCTTGCAGCGATTGGTGTTCCTGGTAAGTCATTCTGATCAAGTGTTAGTTCCCCTTACTGATGGTTAACTGCATTATTGCTCTTGCAGTCGAGGAACATTGAGTTTGGTCTTGACTTTGAGCGATGGAGTAAAACGGGTGATAGGGAAGGAGCCGTCAGCTTAACATCTCTCCTGGTTTTTATTTCCATTGACTTCAATTGAATTAAAAATCGGGAGATGGAAATCCGGCTTCTGATTCGCTATCATTCGTTTTACACCATCGCACTACATCAATATCTGCTCCAATATCTATTTACGTTACCATATTCATACTCAGTCAGTAATTATCGCTCTCGTTCTATTAAAGTCAATGGAAGGGGGAATCGGATGAGGTGTATAATGGAAGGTGATTTGGATATCCCCCTGTTTACACCATTACTCAAAGTTAATATTACACCCTGCCTGATTTCAGTTTCCATTGGGTGGAGTTTTGTTTTTAGTTACGAAAACAAACTGTAGCATATTGGCCGCTCATTTTACAATTCGCTAGATTTTCGTTTACTTTGCAGTCAAAGGAAATGAATGTCCAGGGCTGTGTAAAACATGCCGCTGATCACTAAAAGCCTGTTTCTGCCCGGCAGTAAAAGTGAAAATTCACTCCTGGTGCAGTCTATCGGAAGCATAATCGGGTGGGGTGCAAAACTGGTTGCTTCAGTTCCAACTCCGCAAATTATTTTAACATTTACCCAAAGTGACATCCACAAATTGACCAGATGCCGCATCATAACCTGTGGCACTACCCCTGTACGGGACAGGCTCAATACATCAATCTTACACTGGGTGTCCATGAGGGTCTGTGGTCACAGTGCCAGTGAAATTGTTTGCCACCACAGTTTCTAACCTCATGGTATGGCATATCCCTCATTCATCCTTCACCATCCAGCCAGGAGACCAACCAGGGTTTAATGCTGTGTGTTGAGAAACGTGCGTCAGGAACTCTACCAGCATCTGATGTGGGTGATGCTGGAAAGGCCACATTTACTACCCAGTCCTAGTTTCCCCGAAAATCAGCTATTGGGCAACATCATGGCAGTGATTTGAATGAAGATTATTTCAACATTGATGAAAAAGTGAGCAAAGTCGAATTGACTTCCCATTATGTGCTCGCCAGATTGCACTTCCATTGACTCCGGTGTATAACGGGTGGATAATTTGATAGGGTCCATTTTGCATTGTGATCCAACGTTAATATGGACCCCGATGTGTTTTTACTTCGAGCAGATGGATTATTACACTGTGAATCCTCACGTCGTTAGTTTACAGACCATTATCAATCAGATTATTTGTAATAAAGGAAGTTGGTCCACTACAATGCGATACAGTAAACACTGGTGAAGTCAGTGAAATGAAATATCGGGAGAGCTATATATCGGACCACGGATCCGCTTTTGCCTGTTTCGCACTATCGCCCCAGTTAAAATTATCGCAGTGTTCACTGAATCGCTGGTGACGATCGTTGCAATGAAGTCGATATAAACTGATGCAATCTGGAGACAAATACTTCATGCCACATCAGTTTATTGTTTCCTTAAATCATTCGCAGAATAAATTGGACAGTGTATGATGATACTGTGACCTCGTTGCCAGGATTTGCACTTGTACACACTGTGAGAAAAACAAGGATTCAGCGACACGAACAGAAATTCACAAATCGGTGTGATTTTACAAACGGTGCCCATCCTGTCTTAGATCTATAATCTTCGCTTCTTTTCTCTTGCAGCTAATTTATTGACGATTGTGATTCTCTCCCGGGGAAAGTGCGGTCTCTCCAAATGCATCACTCGATATCTGATCGCCATGGCAATCGCGGATCTCCTGGTCATGATATTTGACGTGATACTGTATGCGATCAACGATATTTATTCCCCATATTCATTCCTGAACTATACTTCCGTCTGCAGAATCAATCTCTCTCTGATTTATTGTGTCATTGATTGCTCAGTCTGGTTCACAGTTACTTTCACCTTTGATCGCTTTGTTGCCATTTGTTGCCGGAATTTGAGAACTAAATATTGTACCGAAAGAACCGCAGCTATCGTTATACTGACAGTTTGTGGACTGAGCTTTTTGGAAAATGTTCCCATTTATTTTACTTACGAACCCTGGGAAATAATTGACAATACCTGCTGGTTCTGTACTGTTCAGTCCAGCTTCTATACCTCTCCCGCCTGGATGGCCTATCTCTGGTTGGACAGCATTTTAACCCCATTTGCTCCATTTGTTTTGATTTTCCTCCTCAATGCGTTGACCATCAGACATATTTTAGCAGCTAATATTATCCGCATGAGAATGCAAGGCAACAATACTGACAATCACAATGATCCCGAGCTGAGTAATCGAAGGAAGTCGATCATCTTACTGCTCGCCATATCTGGTAATTTTGTATTGCTGTGGATGTTAACTCTTATATATTACATTTGTGTACAAATTGCAGATTCGCAGTTTTTACAGACAAATTTCACCGACCCGTTCACCGTCATGGAAAAAACAGGGTATCTGCTTCAGCGGCTCAGTTCCTGCACCAACACCTTTATTTATGCAGTGGCCCAGACTAAATATAGAGAGGAGTTAATGAACACGGTTAAAAGTCCATTCACTGTAATTATAAACTTAATGAAACATTGATGTGAAGACGTTTGTTTCATGGCTGACTAGAACACACATTTGTTCACAATCTTACCTTCACAAAACAGAGCAACTTGCAAAATAAAGGGTAGCTTTTTAATTGAAAGAAATCCCGTTCGATACTGGGAGGGTGATCAGTTCCATCACTCATCACCCACGCGGTGAAAGTGTAAATCTACCCGAGGACTCACATTGTAGACTCAGAATGTTGCTCTTCCAAGAAGGGACGATAGATAATCTGCACCTCTTTTACACCATCCCTGATTTTCATTTCCACGTAAATTTGGTGCCTGTATCACCTGCCAGTCACTATCACCCGTTTCCGTTTACTGGTAAAGTCAAATTTCTTCCCCCGAATTTGTGTTCACAAAATATTCCTTTACACTGAACTTTATCAGCGGTGTAAATCTCTTCAGGGTATCTCTTTCCTCTCATTCAAGACGTCAGAAGCTCTTAGAGAACAGGAGTGACTCAGTAAGGGATGTGCACTGAGTTGGGACGAAGGCTTTTGCAGTCGGCACAATGTTAACCTGCCTCGCCTGGCGAGCAGTTCACGGAATCGGTGGAACACCGGGTTTACAACTCGCTCGATAGTACTCTCTGTTGACTTTAGTATAGCTTACATAGTTGTGCATAAAACCAGCGTTGAGCCCAATTTGATCAGTTTCCCGTTGGGCAGGTCACATTAAAATTGCAGTTGAGCCCAGATTCGGAGGGGCAATACCAGTTTCGCTTCAGTGACTCTCATCGGCGCCAAAGTTCCAATGTAAATGTAGCTTTAGAAATTCCCTTATCCATAGACTCTTAAAAACAAATGTATTTCACCGCAATCTTTTTTTCTTTTCCATCAGATGAACATTTATTCAGTAATTTTTTAACTATTGAACCAGCAGTGAAATGTTAATGGGCGCACTGAGAAAACCTTCACTGGGATATTACAGCTTATTCCAAGTTGTGTTGCTACCAAAAGCAATTTTGATTCAGGAAAAAGTAATCCTGGTCTCAATGTTACATTTGCTCAAGCCTTTCGGAGCAATATGTGTCCTGCTCTGATAACAACAGGACAGAAAAGCAAGGGGGGATAATTTTCACTGTTGACAATTTAAAACTCTTGATATCAGACACCCCGTTATGCACATCACCCGAGTTTCTTGTCGATTGAGTTCCGTGGAATGGAAAATCGGGAGGGTGAATGATATGCAGCCGATCCACTGGCATCTGTTTAATATTATTACCAACAGTTAAACATTTCACAAATTAGGGATAAAATAACAAGAGGCAGAAATTGGACCTCGTGTCCGTTTTACAAGCACAAGGAGGGCCAATTTCAGAGAGCCACGTCCTGCGTCAAATCAGGACCAGAGGTACAGGTACTGCCGTATTTGCAAAGTTGGCTGACCAAGCGCCTGGTGCGCCGGCCTAAAACACGCGTGAAGGCCGGTACATAAGTAATTGCAGGCCTAATGTCAGTTTCAGGACACGTGCACCAAATTGGACGTAATGTGTGGATCAATCTCTGCACTTTCTCTACTGATGATCCTTCCAAGGCCGCTGCGGCCTAAGCAGATACCATCAAACACAATTTGCATTGCTGTGGCACTTTAACATAGTAAAACTTCCAAGGCTGCTACACAGGAACAATTATCAGACACAATGTGACGCCAAGGCACGTAACGAAATATTAGGACAGTTGAATAAAAGCATGTTGAAAGGTAGGTTTTAAGGAGCGTCTCAAAAGAAGAGAGCGTTGGAGAGGCGGGTAGGTTAGGGAAGGCATTCCAGAGCTTAGTTTATCGGCGAAGCCATTACAGTTACTTTCTGACCCGCCCTCCTAGGACTAACATTCGGGCAGCTGCTCACAAGCCTCTGAACATGTGATAAGTGCCGGCAGCTCGCCTGTTTCAGGTCACGACTCTATGCTGTCTGTGCCCAGAAACATGTAACAAGCAATTTTTAGTCCAAATCCTTGTAAGTAACTTTTTGAATGTTGCACAGCAATGAATGTAGCCTGAATTCATAGCTGTAGTTAGGATTGTGGTTTGGTAAGTTCAAAGGATGCAAGTGGTCGCCACTGGAGCTTGCAAACACCATTCTGGTTTCCACTTAATCGAATATCTAACCCTATCAGAGTGAGCAACTCCCTCCAGTAAATCTGATTGTGTTCCCCTTTTAGATGAAATGACCAACATAGGTCTAAATTAACAACATCAGTTTATGTTAGTGCGAGTAAGAAATGACCTGCAACTGACGATGGGTTTGCGGTATAAATACATTCGGCAGATTGGATTCAGTGGGGAGTGAACAATATAATGATTGTAAGAAATCATGAATCCCACGAAATTGCGAGTTATAAAAGAAATAACGAAGAAGTACGTATGAGCGCAGCAGACATAGAGACCAAGGTTGTTATGAAGTCAGGACCCGAGCAATAGGCCTTCCAGCAGACATGATCAACTGATAACGGAGGTAGCAAGAAGCCGTAGGATAAGCAAACTGTCTATAGGAGAACAAGAAGACATTTAGAACAGATATCAGGACAAAGCTGACTTCATGAGATGAGAGGGGGCTGTTAGAGGTACTCACTCTCCTGTAATTGGACCAAGAAATCGATAAAAATGATTGATGCAAGGTATCCACCGGCCCACCGAAATAAGGTATAAAAAGTGGCAACCGAGAGAGAGAAACAGGCAGACTGAGGAGAGAGTTATCTAAAGGAGCTTGCTGGCTTCGGCCTAACACCTCCACTAACTCGGGATCCATTCCAAGACCATCCTTCTGCCTTAACTTCCATCCGATATGTTCTGCGCCATATAGCATTCTCATCTGTCATGGGTTGTATGTTTACTCTCTATCTTAATCGCGTATTGTATCTAATTATCCTTGTAACTGCAGCTCCCTAATAAAACGCCTTACAACTTCTAAGACCCTTGAGTAATTTGTGTGTGAACTGCGATGCAAATCTTACATGCTGTAATATTGACATGTCATTGTCAGATTCGCCCATATCCCGTCGATATACATGATCTGACTGTAGGTGTTATTCTTTATCAGAGGCCGGTTGGTATTCCCGAGCTGGACCATCATCATGCTCCACATGACTACTCACTGAAGTTTGCAGGTGCTTTCCCTGACCTTAACTGGCTGACATTCTGGACCTGACGCACACTGTCATTCACTGCCTTGCTGCGCCGTCATACACAAACTAATCACTGTGGCCAAACCAGACAAAATTCAACCATGTTGTTTGTTGCACTTTAGCGATTTAGCTTAAGTACTGTGAAAATAAGTAAAAGTTTTAGACTTTAAGAGTAATTCACAAAATGACTGCTTTAACAGAAAAATATTGGATGAATGCATAAAGCGATTTATGATGGTTAAAGGATTCGGTGCAGTAGATAGGAACAAAATATTTCCCCTCAGCCTTCTCTTTTCTGGATATATAATCCCAGCATGCTCAGCGTTTCCTGATAAGTATAACCTCTCCGCTCTGGAATCATTATTGTAAATCTTATCTTTTGTGCCATCTCCAGTGCCTCTTTACAATCTTTTTACCATAACTGTGCGCAGTTAAGTGTTGTCTTACCAAAGTTAGCTGGATTCTCTGCTTGCATTCTATCCACCTACAAGTAAACCCAGTGATTTGTTTATATTCCACCTACAAGTAAACCCAGTGATTTGTTTATATTTTTATGGCCTTACCAACTCTTGTCATTTTTTTTAATGATTTGTGTATCTGTAGCCCTAGGTACCTGTGCACGCTTACCTCATTTGGACTCTTAAGTTCCAAGCAGTATGTGGCCTCCTTATTCCTCTTACCAAAATGTAACACCTCACACTTATCTATATAGAATTTCATTTTCCATTTTATGTCCATTCTGCAAGATTATTGATGTCCTCTTGTAGTTCATCGAAGAATTACACAGTATTAATGATAACCCCGATTTGGTGTTGTCCGCAAATTTTGAAATTGTACTTCTGATTCTTGAGTCCGAAATCGTTTAAGTAAATTGTGAGCAAATGTTGTCCCAGAACCAATCCTTGTGGAACACCACTTCCTGCCTTTTGCCAGTGTGAGTAGCTACCCTGAACCCTTACTCTTTGTTTTCTGGACAGTAGCAAGTTTGATATCCATTCTGCTCCTTGTCCTTTGACACCACATGCTCTGATCTTCATAGTGAGTCCAGCATGCAGTACATTATCTAAGGCCATTTCAACATCCAAGTATATTACATACACAACAATACCCTTGGCTAGTAATTCTGTGACTTCTTCACAGAATTCATATAAGGCTGTTTTTCGATTACATATTTCATCAAAAATTCCAATTATGCATCTTATCTGGTCTATTGATCCATGGACATGTTCTAGTTAAATATAGGTAAAATATTAGATGTTGCATGTCTTCTGACTCGATTTCCTTTTCTAAAGAACAGTGTGGTTTAGCCTCAGACAGTTGCCAGTGAGAGGGATGGAGTCAGTGATTCGGGAATAGCGTTTGCAGCAGGGACCGAAAACAATGGCTTCACTCTTCCAAGTATTCAACTTGAGGTAATTCCTGCTCATCCAGTACGGGATCTCATACAAGCAGTCTGACAATTTAGTGACAGTGCAGGGGCCTAGAGAGGTGGTGGTGAAGTAGAGGTGGACATTGACAGCAGACATGTGAAAACTGAAGCTGTGTCTTTAGATGATCTCGCTAAGGGGCAGCATGTAGATGAGAGAAATAGGAGAGGTCAAGGATAGATCCCTGCGGGGACTCCAGAGGTAACAATGCAGGAATGGGAAGGGAATCCTTTGCAATAAATTTGCCGGCTATGACTAGATAGATAAGAATGGAACCAGGCGAGTGCAGTCCCAACCAGCTGCACAACAGTGGAGAGGCGTTGGAGGAGGATGGACTGATCAACCGTGTCAATGGCTGTAGACAAATCATGAAGGATGAGGAGGGATAATTTACGTTTATCACAGCCACAAAAGATGTAATCTGTGACTTTGATTATTGCCGATTCGGAGTTTTGACAGGGGGTGAGCTGGGGAATAAAATGATTGGAGGGATTCAAACATTGAGTTCTAGGAAAGACGAGCACAGATTTTTTTAGGCGACACATTCAACGACTTTGGAGAGGAAAGGGATGTTGGATATGGGGCAGTAGTTTGCAAGGATCGAAGGTTTGATTTGTTGAGGAGAGGGGTGATAACGGAAGATTTGAGGGAGAGGAGGACAGTACCTGAGGATAGAGAGCCGTTAACAATGTAGGTTAACATGGGAGCCAGAAAAGGATGTTGGATGTTCAGCAGTTTGGTGGGAATTGGGTGGATAAAGCAGGACAAGGTTCTCATGGACAAGATAAGCACAGAAAGGTCATGAGGGATGGTTCACAGTGGAGCATAGAAGCCGGGGGTTATCTTAGCATTTCAGAATGATGTTGGAATAGTGACCAGTTTTGGGAGTCGAGAGCAGGACCCGATAATGCGTTTTCAGCCGGATCTAGTGGTGAATGGCTAAACTACTTGTCCGCCATATCCTTTCTGACTTGCATCCCTTGGATTTAAGTGAGCGGAGATGAGGACTGTACCGGGGGAACAGACAGGGTGCGAGAGAGAGAAACGGGACAGGTGAAGATTTGGCACCATCTAATTCCCTCCAGTCACACACCATCCAGACTTGGAAGGATATAATCATTCCTGGATCTTCGCTGCCTGAAAATCCTGGAACTGCCTCCCTAACAGTACAATGGGAGTATCACACAGACTGCAGTGATACAAGAAGGCGGCTCACCAAAGGCAATAAGGGATGGGTAATAAATGCTGGCCTTCACAGCAATTGTCAAATTCCATGAACTAATAAAAAAAAATTCTTCAGTGCAAATGCGGCATTTATTTCCAGATGTACTTGCTTCATACATAACAAATCACATTTGCACACTGGTACCTCAATATCTTGACAAACGTGTCATCCAATACAAGCCATTCTTGGGCTTTCAGTTTATCTTATCAAAATATTGTACTCATCTGGAGATCTGTTCTCATCTCCCACGACATCGTCCCAATTGTTGTGGTTGTGAGCAGTTTATTGAAAGGTACATAGGCAAGGACACAAAAGTGAAAGCTATACATTTACTATCCGTACCTACACTTCCATGACTTTCAATTGAAAACTAGGACAATTCAATTTGGCAATGTAATTTTCCTGTTTCTATCTGCACTGCAAGTGGGGTGTCCCATTAATTCCATTCTATCTGAGTCATAAGCCCTGGAGGGAATTTACTGTCCAATAAAATATTAAAGATAGAAAACATAGCTGAAAATTTCCCATTTGGTCAAGTTATTTCAGCAGATGTCTGCAGATAACTTCATAAATTCTTAAAACTGCAGAATCTCTTGCTACACCGTGATTATTAACTTGAAATAAAACATCATGGGGCAGAAATTCCTCTGGGGGTCTTCCCGCAGGCAATTGCCTCTTCGCTGGAGATTTTTTACGAATTTACCTGGTAGTCTAGGAGGCGCCCCGATTTTTATTGAGGAGGCCTTCTCCTCCCACGCTGCAAAGCGCGCTCCCAGCCAGAGGGTTCCCATGCAGAAGATGCAGTCACGCGCATATCTATGAGTTCTCAGTGCTATTAATGGGAACAAAACCAATCACACAAAATAATAAAAAATAAAAAACAGACCACACATATTTAAAATTAATTGAAATTAAAGTTATTATGTTTGATAAAAATATAATTTTTTCTCGATTTTTAAAAAGTTTTTAAAATTATGGTTAAAAATAAACTTTCGGTAGTGGGAAGGGATTTTAACAATAAACAATGTGTTTATAATTTTATTTTACAATTGTTTCTGAGTGTTTTAAAACACTTGTGCCTGTAAAAGTAGGCTATGCGCCTGCTTTTTCAGATGCAAGATTTTTGAGGACATTTGCTGGGCAAGATATGGCTGAATAGCCTAATCTTGCCCGTACAAATGTCCTCGCTCCCGATCTGCCATCCTTGCTCCCGATCTGGCTACGATCTGTCAAGCTCCAGATCGGAAAAGCTGCTTTTCAGCGCATGCGCAGTGTGTGCTGAAAACTGGCTTTTCTGATACCTTCCCGGGTCCGTAGAAACTTCATACGGACCAGTGGCATCGGAATTTCCATCAGGGAGGACAGCATTTTTGGAAGACACAAACCCAGTAAATTAAAACATATTTCTCTTTGTTCTTTCTTCATTAGCTTTTTCAAATGATTAAAAAAATATAGAATAAAATTGGAGAAAAATTAGTTTTCACATTTAAGCAAATCAAAGCAAACTGCTTTGGAAATTGCTTTAGAAACTGCGACTCCAAGAACATAAGATCATAAGAAATAAGAGCAGGAGTAGGCCATTTGGCTTCTTGAGCCTGCTCTGCCATTTAATAAGATCATGACTGATCTGATCATGGACACAGCTCAACTTCCCTGCCTGCTCCCCATAACCCTTTATTCCCTCACTACTCAAAAATCTGTCTATTTCCGCCTGAAATATATTCAATGACCCAGCCTCAACAGCTCTCTGGAGCAGAGAATCCCACAGATGTGCAACCCACTGAGAGAGGTAATTCCTCTGCATCTCAATTTTAAATGGATGGCCCCTTATTCTGAGATTATGTCCTCTAGTTTTAGTTTCCGCTATGAGTGGAAATATCCTCTCTGCATCCACCTTGTCAAGCCCACTAATTATCTTAGATATTTCGAAAAGATCACCTCTCATTCTTCTAAACTCCAATGAGTATAGGCCCAACCTACTCAAACTATCTTCATAAGTCAACCCCCTCATCTCCGGAATTAACTGAGTGAAGCTTCCCTGAACAGTCTCCAATGCAAGTGTATCTTCCTTAAATATGGAGACCAAAACTGTACACAGTACTCCAGGTGTGGCCTCACCAATACGCTGTACAGTTGTAGCAGGACTTCTCTGCTTTTATACTCCATCCCCTTTGCAATAAAGGCCAACATTCCATTTAACTTCCTGATTACTTGCTGTACCTACCTACTAACTTTTTGTGTTTCATACACAGGACCCCAGGTCTCTCTCTACTCCAGTACTTTGCAATTTTTCTCCATTTAAATTATAATTTGCTTTTCTAATATTTCTGCCAAAGTGGATAACCACAACTTTTCCCACATTATATTCCATCTGCCAAATTTTTGCCCACTCACTTAGCCTGTCAATATCACTTTGCAGATTTTTTGTGTCCTCCTCGCAATTTGCTTTCCCAACCATCTTTGTATCATCAGCAAACGTGGCTGCATTACATTCGGTCCCTTCACCCTTGTCATTAATATAGATTGTAAATAGTTGAGGATCCAGCATCAACCCCGGCGGCACCACACTAATCACTGTTTGCTAGCCAGAAAATGACCTATTTATCCTGACTCTCTGTTTTCTATAGGTAGCAATCCTCTATCCATGCTAATATATTACCCCAAACTCGTGAGCTTTTATCTGATGCAGTAACCACTTATGTGGAACCTTATTGAATGCCTTCTGGAAATCAAAATACACCATGTCCACTGACACCACCCACTTGAACAACATCCCGTCCTTAATGCTGATGTCAGCAGAGCCAAAGGGACCTTCTATTACCTCCCCCTTCTTCCTACCTGGTAGGACGAGCTTGAGAATGGGGTCCTGTGCCTGTTTAAGGTCCACGGCTAGAGCGATCCCTGGTCTGCCTCCCCTGTCCCGGATGGCTGTTCCTGTGTCGCTTTCCCCAGATCCCACAGCATTCCCTCTATAGTTCCAATTCGTCTGCCGTCAGGTTCCACTCTCCACGGGGTTCTGTATTTGAATGGGGCTTTACCTTGTGGATGTAATATCCCCTCTATTCTTCGTGGCATCTAAGATTTTGTGGAGCAACCATGCTGTGACCAGGGGTCTCCCATCGGTGGATTTAAACCCTGGCCTTGCTCAGAACGCCAAACATTCAGTGCAAGAGTTGCACGTAAACATTGAATCTGAGCAAATGGTATTTGGAGGGGGGAACTCTTTGGGGTGAGTCAGCACATAGGCCATGGCCACCAGTTCAGCATGCTGAACGCTCATGGTGTTGGCAAGTTTTATGACTTACTCTACCTGAGCAGTTGGGTCATAAATCCCGCAACCTGTGAGCCGCTCCCCGTTGAACACGGTACTGGAACGATCCATGTAGATGTCCCGGCCCATCGGGTGTATCCCAACCCTGAGTCCCTACTCCGCATCCCATACCCCTTCAACTGTGCATGTGTGCACCTTCCCAGCATACAGGTTTCCTGAAAGTTTCGGCTCAGTCAACTCCTGCACTCTGAGATTTACCTGTGAGAACAGTAGGGTCCAGCGAGCAATGCGGGCACTGCTCATTGTCCCGTCCTTAATCCGCCCATCCAAAAACATCTGGGTTGGCGTGTGAATAGTTAGGAGGACGAGCGGGGAGGATGCCGTGAAACCCAATGTGTGGCTAAAAGGTGCCTTTCAGAATTGGAGTATCCTCTCCCCACATCTGTGAGCACCCTGGAGGAATGCACCACATGTCTCAACTTGCCGTGTCCCTCCTGAATCAACACCGAGCTCAAGCTGTCCCCACTGGCTTCTACCTCTGGAGAGAACTCTTCCCTCTGGTTAATCACACTCAATGCAGGTGCCGTTTGTAGGTCCCTTTTCAGCTCCATGAATGCGGCCTGGCAGTTGGAATCCCAATCAACTCCCTTGTGGAGAAGCTGAAGAGAAGGGGCTTTTATGGCTGCATATCCCTCGATGAAATCCCAGCAATACCCTGTGAGCCCCAGAAAAGACCTCACCCCTGACACCGTCTTGGGGGCTAGGAGTTCCTGTACTACCTTTCATCGGGCATCATCGATCGCCCTTTCACCTGGTCAGATAGTCAGCCCGAGAAATTTTAATTCCTTCTGACCGACGTAGCATTCGTTTGGTTGACTTTGAAACATGCATCCCTGAGTAACTTCAGCAGGTCGCTCACCAGTGGCCCGTGCTCCTCTCTATCACTAGAGAGCAAGAAAATGCCATCCACATAATGAATGATCTGCTGGGGCCAGGTAACATTCTTCAGAGCATTAGCCATGCTCTGGTGGAAGATGGAGGGGCTGTTATGAAACCCCTGGGGAAGACACGTCCAAGCATACTGTTGGTCCTTAAATTTAAAAACAAACTTATACTGGTCTTCCTGTCAAAGGGGAATCAAGCAGAACCCAGTTGAAATATCCAGCATCGAGGACATGGTTTCGGTGACTGGAATATTTCCAATTAGGTCAGCTACAGCCGCTGGGCACAGGCTGGGATATTATTGTTGAGGACCCAATAGTCCACCGTGGCTCTCCATGACCAGCCGGGATTCTTGACCGGCCAAAGGGGACAGTTCACATGGGTGGCAATCGGCCTCAACAGATCCTACATTACCAGAGAACCCAGTGCCGTCTCCATGTCTACCTCCGCTTCCCTGGGAAAATGATACTGTTTTTGGGGCCTAGACATGGGATCCCCTTCTACTCTAACCTCTACCCCAGTCACACGTCCGCAGTCATGCTTGTGGGTGGCAAAAGTATCTAACTTGCTCCGCACATCTGTCTGGTACTGGAGCAGGGCATTACTGACCAAAACCCCTCGGTCGTAACTACCCCGGGGGCTTCATGCTTCAGATGCTCCCACATGCCCCCTTGTCTCTGCGTATTACCCACTACCTCATACACCTTATCGGAACGCACTGCTCCCCACAAGCAGTGGTTCCTAAAATGTACAATGATCACATAGGCCAACATAAAGTCGGACCCAAGGAGTACCAACCCGGACTGATCCCACTTCAGGAGAATTTAGTGGTCAGGGAACCTAGTTTAATGGTAAGGGGAGTAGACCTTACTCGCACCTGCTCATCCCAGGTGAACCCCATCAAATTGAAGGAGACTTTATTGGACCAGGGTGAATGGGCCGGGTCCTTGGAAAGGATCACCATGCTCGAGGCTCTGGTGTCCACTAGGTACTACCGCATGACCGGTTCCACCCCCATCCGCATGGAGAGCATGCCTCACTCATTGTAGATGAGTGGGCACAGGCACTCAGCCTGAGCACACTCTAGTCAGGATGGCGGGGGACACACTGGAATGCTCGGTGTGACCTTACTGTTTGCAGCATCAAGTCTACCGGTGTCCTTACCCATCACTGTGTGGAGGGCAGCCATCAGGACCTCATATCCTGACTGCTGGCTGGTCTCCCTCGTGCCTGTATTTGGGGACTTCTTCCTGGGAGCCCCTCCTTGGCCAGGTACCCCTTTCTGGGTTGGACACTCCCGCCTCCAATGCCCCATCTGTCCACACTGAAAACAACCTTTTGACACACAAGTGTGAGGCCCTTCCTGACGTCATTCCTTCCTTTTCCCCTTACCGGCCTTCATCTCACTGACAGTATCCCGTTGTTTCGCCTCATCCTCCCCCAGGGGCTGGAAAGCCATGTGAGCTTTCTAAGCATCCCAGCCTCGGTGTTAGCGAGGTCCTCGGCACTGAACCAGGCATCGGCCTTGGCTCAAAAAACTGGGAGGCTTTTCGCAACCAGTAATTATATTCTGGTTAATAATTACTGGCTGCGAAAAGTAAGTATTTACTTAGTCCGTAATTATGGACCTCCCCCAGCAGTTGCGCTCGGTCCTGTCTGCCCACTATTGCCTAAGCGTAGATGGGCCAGAGCCTATCGGCAAAAGCAATCGGCACTTCTCCAGGCATCTGCAGGGTATTCTCAACTAGGGAAAATGGACTCCCCTGTGTATGGCCCATGGCTCGTAAGATTTTCTCCTTGAGCCGCACTAAAGTGCCTCGTCCCACCTTAGAGGCAGTGGACAGGCTTTGGTATAGTGTCCCTTCTAAGGAGAATAAAAGGAACACGCGTTTCTGCGTCATTACACTCCTTTAAGCCCCCTATCTGTTCTACCTTAGCGAAATGACTGTGGGGTCCCCTTTGATGCTAAGTTTTGCCAGTCCCTCCATCATCGTTTGGAGCTGTGGAGTCGTGAATGGGACCACGTTGTCATTTTGGAGCGGGCCCTCATCTCCACTGCTGCAATGGACACATGGGTCCCGGTTGCTCCCTGCCCACTGGTGGAGCTACATCTGCTTGTACTGCTACTGGATCTTCTGCTTGGGGCCTATCCTCTTCCCGGTCTAACTGGGCTCCACCTGGTGCCATTAAGCACACCATGCATCTAGCCCCAGCCAAAGCCTTTTGTAGCTTCCTGATCGTTTCCTCGCACTGATCGTGATTACAATCCTCAAAGCCCTTACTCCTAGTCACCCTGTAGGTGGTCTTCAGTCATTAAACTTGCTTTCCAGCCCTTTCGCTTCCGCTGCTGGTCGGAAAATTTCTTCTCGGAGGACTTGCTCATGGAACTTAGCCTCGGTAACCTGGCATGTAAATATTCCCTGGCCGTCCGGGAAGACTTTTCTACAGCCCTCCTTTCCTGCTTTTCTATAGCTAATTCCTCCACCAACTGCCGACGTACTATACCCCATGTGTCTGATTCCCTTTCAAACTCCTCCAGCTGCCCCTGAAGCCTGTTTACCTCCATCTTTAACAGCTGAATCTTTTCCTCGCCCTGATCATGAATACAAGCCTCAAAACACTTATTCCTAGCAAGCATATGAGCCAAATTGCCTTTTCCTTGGACTTCTTATGCTCCTTTCCCCCTGTCCACTCAGCTTCCCTAACCTGAGCACTGTCTGAGTGTAACATGTCCAACCACACTGCTGGAACACATTAATTTTGGTGAACATGTAGGATGCGATCCTATCTTCCAAACCTGACCGAACCATTTCAAACTTAAAGTGAATTGAACTACCCACGCCCTCGCGTCCTGGTGCAGTAGCCATTTCTGTAGGGTGTTTTGTGTGCCCCATGTCTCTATGACTCTCCCTTCAGTAGAACCATGCTGTAAAACTCCCCGGTTTGGTGTTTCCCTTTGGATGGCAGGAGCTTTTGCCAATAGTTCCTGCTTAGCCCGTTGATTAGTGGGTAAACACAGAGAGAGAGAGAGAGAGACCAAGGTCAGATAGATCTTCTCCTATGCCCGATGTGCAGCGTCAGCAGCAGGATTACTGTGTAACCCCGGCCATGAGCGGATGGCACCCGGTTGGTCTTCCGTGCACCACAAGCCCCACAACCCCCAAGTTCGGACCCAAGGAGTTGCTATGGATTGATTATAATTCACTCAGACAAAACGAAATGGTTCAGATTGTTCAAAGATCGATTCCTTTCATTACACTCACAAAACGACAACCACTACTCATCTCGCTTGCGGCTTAAAGACAAGGTGACTGTGAACACTAGCTTAAAACCTTAGACTAAATACCCACCCTGTCAGTTACGCTGAACCAACCTCCTTCCCTAGAATCTAAGCCTAGATAATGGAAACCCTTCGAACTAAACCCCTCTCCCAGTTTGGTCAGAACCCACACTTGGAAGCCTCCTCACACATGCATGTGTTAGCCTGCGTCTTGGAAACCTGCAGTTCCTTAGCAGCCAAACACGCTGGCGGTTTTGGGGATTTCCAGAGGTATATGCTTTTTACCAGCCCTTATCGTTGCTTCAAGTGGCCCCGTGTCCGTTCAACTCGAAAGACAAAACCATGACTAACAGAGGCATGCGATGAGGCCTAGAGAGTTATGTTCAGGCGGTATGGCAAGGCTCTCACTTCGGGCATTCCTAGAGAGTTAACGGACACGTAGCCATGTGGGAAACCCCATTCCAGATGGTAGAGAAAAGTGAGCCACTGAATCCCCCAAAGTTCAACTTCTTTATGCCCCATATTATACATAAAACTGGCTGGGCGATTCCTGGTTACGATGGTCACAGAGATGCTAGTTGGTTTTCTTGGTGACGTCTCTGTCCTGGATTGGTTAACTTGACGAAAACATTGGTAGGCCATTTCTGTAGATGAGCAGTTCTCGAAGTGCTAACTGTTTGTTGAGTTCCTGGCTGCTCCTTCATTGAAAGAGTCCAGAGGTGTTACATTTGGCCTGAAAACCTCATTGGCCATCAGACATACTGGCTCCATGGACATAAGGAGTTTTTCCACAAATCACACAAAGTTCGTGACGTCGGCTTTGAAACTGGTGCCGTGGCAACCCAAAAGACAGTCAGCTCCTGCTATACTTCACAGAAAGCAAAAATCAGTCCTTTTAAAGTCCAAAAGCCCAAACTCCATTTTGAAATGCAGCCCGTGTGCATCTCCATTTTAAAAGGCTATAGATCCATTTTAAAAGTCCAAACATCCTGCCGGCCCATACAAATACTGATGTTGGCATCGGCCAAATCCTATACTCCCCATTTAAATAATAATTTGCTTTTTTATTCTTCCTACCAAAGTGGATAACCTCACATTTTCCCACATCATACTCCATCTGACAAATTTTTGTCCACACATTTAGAACATAAGAACATAAGAATTAGGAATAGGAGTAGGCCATCTAGCCCCTCGAGCCTGCTCCGCCATTCAATAAGATCATGGCTGATCTGGCCGTGGACTCAGCTCCACGTACCCGCCCTCTCCCTGTAACCCTTAATTCCCTTATTGGTTAAAAATCTATCTATCTGTGACTTGAATACATTCAATGAGCTAGCCTCAACTGCTTCCTTGGGCAGAGAATTCCACAGATTCACAACCCTCTGGGAGAAGAAATTCCTTCTCAACTCGGTTTTGAATTGGCTCCCCTGTATTTTGAGGCTGTGCCCCCTAGTTCTAGTCTCCCCTACCAGTGGAAACAACCTCTCTGCCTCTATCCTGTCGATCCCTTTCATGATTTTAAATGTTTCTGTAAGATCACCCCTCATCCTTCTGAACTCCAACGAGTAAAGACCCAGTCTACTCAATCTATCATCATAAGGTAACCCCCTCATCTCCGGAATCAGCCGAGTGAAACGTCTCTGTACCCAATCCAAAGCCAATATATCCTTCCTTAAGTAAGGTGACCAAAACTGCATGCAGTACTCCAGGTGCGGCCTTACCAATACCTTATACAGTTGCAGCAGGACCTCCCTGCTTTTGTACTCCATCCCTCTCGCAATGAAGGCCAACATTCCATTCGCCTTCCTGATTACCTGCTGCACCTGCAAACTAACTTTTTGGGATTCATGCACAAGGACCCCCAGGTCCCTCTGCACCTCAGCATGTTGTAATTTCTTCCCATTCAAATAATATTCCCTTTTACTGTTTTTTTTCCCAAGGTTGATGACCTCACACTTTCCGACATTGTATTCCATCTGCCAAACCTTAGCCCATTCGCTTAACCTATCCAAATCTCTTTGCAGCCTCTCTGTGTCCTCTACACAATCCGCTTTCCCACTAATCTTTGTGTCATCTGCAAATTTTGTTACACTACACTCTGCCCCCTCTTCCAGGTCATCTATGTATATTGTAAACAGTTGTGGTTCCAGCACCGATCTCTGTGGCACACCACTAACCACCGATTTCCAACCCGAAAAGGACCCATTTATCCTGACTCTCTGCTTTCTGTTCGCCAGCCAATTCTCTGTCCATGTTAATACATTTCCTCTGACTCCACGTACCTCTATCTTCTGCAGTAACCTTTTGTGTGGCATCTTATCGAATGCCTTTTGGGAAGGAGTTAGCCTATCTATAACTCTTTGCAGATTATTTTCATCCTCCTCACAACTTGCTTTCCCATCTATCTTTGTATCATCAGCAAATTTGGCTACATTACACTTGGTCCCTTCATCCAAATCATTTATATAGATTGTAAATAGTTGAGACCCCAGCACTGATCCCTGTGGCACCCCACTAGTTACAGTTTGCCAACCGGAAATGGATCAAGTTATCCCGACTCTCTGTTTTCTGTCAGTTAGCCAATCCTCTATCCATGCTAATATATTACCGTCTATCCCGTGAGCTCTTATATTGAGCTTTTGTAAATCCAAATATACGACATTTAGCAGGTCTCCTTTATCCACCATGCTCTTTACATCCTCAAAGAACTCCAGCAAATTTGGCAAACATGATTTCCCTTTCATAAAATCATGCTGACTCTTCTTCACTGCAATATGCTTTTCTAAATGTCCTGCTACTACTTCCTTAATACTGGAATCCAGAATCTTCCCAATGACAGATGTTAGACTAACTGGTCTTTAGTTTCCTGCTTTCCCTCTCCTTCTTTCTTAAATAGGGGCGTTACATTTCCTGTTTTCCAATCCGCTAAGACCTCTCCAGAACCAGGGAATTTTGGTAGATTACAACCAATGCATCCATTATCGCTGTAGCCATTTATTTTAAGACCCTACAATGCAGGCCATCAGGTCCAGGGCACTTGTCCACCTTTAATTCCATTAGTTTACTGAGTACATTTTCTCTGGTGATAGTGGCTCTTTTAAGTCCCCCCCCCCCGCCCCCGACATACACAATAGCCTCTTGATTATCAATTTTTTATGATTTTAGTGTCTTCTACCATGAAGACCGATAGAAAATATTTGTTCCAAGTCTCTGCCAATTCACTGTTTCCCATTATTAATTCCCCAGTCTCATCCTCTAAGGGACCAACGTTTAGTTCAGCTTTAGAATATAGAATGTTCAGCCATTTCCCACTTGGCCTGATTTTCGTTTCCACTGACTTCATATCTCTATGATCATTTTTATTGTTTGGATACGATTTCCTGTTTGCTGCCGGTGCAGATCAGTGTTTCAGCAAGCAATTCCCAAAATATCCGTGCTGTCCCCTGCCGGTAAGACATTGGTCCATTGTTACATTCCTGCTGGTGGGTTGCTTTTAATAACCTGAGATAAATGTTCCTCACAGTACACCCTTTCTGGACTTTATTGTTTGGCCTATTCTCAGCCGAACTCGCTTCCCAACCCCCATCAGTCGATATTTGTGCCCATTGTGTTCTCTTCTGCCAAATTCGCTCAATATTGCAGAATCAGTCTGGAATGAAAGATAAATTCCAGCTTCTCTTCTCCACTGCTAACCATCTTTTTAAACCTCCCCAGTCTTCACCCTTATCTCTGAAAATACATGTGAGGAGCTCATGGACTTCTTTATCTCTAAGATTGAGACCATTTGTCCAGCTACCGCTGCATATTCCCTGCCTTCCCCTATCACACTGGGCCAAACTTCCTCGAAGGATCGCCCCTGCCCTAGCCCTGACCTAACATCTTTCTCCAGCTTCTCTCCAGTCTCCTCTCATGACCTTTCTGAACTCATCCTGTCCATGAGACCCACTTCCTGCTCCCTTGACCTTGTTCCCACCAAACTGCTAATCATCCAGCTTACTTTTCTGGCTGCCATGTTAGCTGTAATTGTTAACGGTTCTCGCTCATCAAGTACAGTCTCGCTCTCCCCCAAATCTGCCATCATCACTCCTCTCCTCAAAAAACAACTGTCGACCACTCCGTCATTACAAACTACCGCCTCATCTTCAACATGCCTTTCCTTTCCAAAGTCCTTGAACATGTTGTCAGCTCCCAAATCCGTGCCCATATTTCCTACAATTCCATGTTTGAATCCCTCCAAACCAGTTTCTGCGCCAGCCACAGTATCCAAACAGCTCGCATCAAAGACACAAATGCCATCCTTTCTGACTATGACAAAGGCAAACTATCCCTCCTCGTCCTTATTGACCTGTCTGCAGCCATTGACACGGTTGAGCACTCCATCCATCTCCAACGCCTCTCCACTCTCGAGCAGCTGGGTGGAACAGCACGCGCCTGGTTCCATTCTTATCTATCTAATATTTCCCAAAGAATCACCTGCAGCAGCACCTCTTCCCACTCTCACGTGGTTACCTCTGGTATCCCCCTCCTGTTTCTCATCTACATGTTGCACCTTGGCGACATCATCTGAAAACACAGCATAAATTTCAACATGTACGCTGATGACACCCAGCTCTATCTCACTACCACTTTCCTTGAGCCCTGCACAGTCTCTAAATTTACAGACTGTTTGTCCGACATCCAATTCTGGATGAACAGAAATTTTCTCCAATTGAATATTGGGAAGACTGAAGCCATTGTTTTTGGTTGCCACCATAAACTCCGTTCCCTAGCCACTGACTCCCATCCCTCTCCGCAACTTCTGTCTGAGGCTGAACCAAACTGTTCATAACCTTCGTGTCATATTTGACCCTGAATTAAGCTGTCGACCATCTTTCTGCAGCATAACCAAGAGCACCTATTTCCTCCTCCGTAACCTTGCCAGCTTCCGCCCTTGCCTCAGCTCATCCGCTGCTCTGGCTGAAACCATCATCCTGTCTTTATTACTCTAGACTTGTCTATTCCAATGCACTCTTGGGTGGTCTCCTACATTCTACCCTACGTAAACTAAGGTGGTACAAACCTCGACTGGAAATGTCCTAACTCGCACCAAATCCTGTTCACCCATCAACCCTGTGTTTGCTGACCTATATTGCCTTCTGGTTAAGCAATGCCTCATTTAAAACAATTATCATCCTTATTTTCATATCCCTCCAAGGTCTCGTCCCTCCCTATCTCTGTAATCTCCTCCAGCCCCACAACCCACGAGATGTCTGCACCTCTCTAATTATGCTGTCGTGAGCATACCTGATTATAATCGCTCAAACATTGGTGGCTCTGCCTTGAGTTGCCTAGGCCCCAAGCTCTGGAACACCCTGCCTAAAACGCTCCACCTCCCTACCTCTCTTTCCTCCTTCAAGACACTCCGAAAAAACATACCTCTTTGACCAACCTTTTGGTCACCTCCACTAATTTCTACTTCTGCGGCTCGGTATCAAATTTTCATCGCACAGTACTCCTGTGAAGCACCTTGGTGTGTTTCACTACTTTAAAGGTGCTATATAAATACAAATTGTTGTAGTAGTACTTCTATATCCCTTTGATCTTCTCCCCCTTTCAGTTCCTTACTTTTTTAGTTTAGGGGTTGTATATATTTTCCCGACCAAACTCCATTGCCACACAATTATTTATGTTAAAGATAATTTTTACTAACTGCCCAGTCTGCAAATTAGTTTAATATTGGTTGAATTGTGTATACCTTTCCATATATTGAATCCATTTTTACAAATTAGGTAGAAGCAAAATCAATGTAAAAACGTATTTTAAGTTAATTTTCCAGAAAGATAATTACAACTTCCTCCATTATATCTATAATTGTCTGCCCTTTTAATCTTTTGTGGAGCCGGGGCGGAGGAGAGGCTGGAAGCACGTGAGACAGTTGCACCGACCAATGGGCGATAAGGGCCCGGCTGGCCTCGAAGCCAATCAGGGCGGAGAGCGATGGGTCTGCTTCAGTGAGGAGGCGGCAGGGCCAATGGGCGCGGGCACGGGGTCAGTGCCTCCCCGGGCTTTGCTGCAGAACCGAGAAGAGCTTGTGGCTTGAGCGTGAGAGAAAGAGAAATGGGCGGAGAGAGAGGGAAGGGAATAGAGGGAGTGAGAGGGAGGGGAGAGAGCGAGGGAGGGAGGTAGAGGGTGGGAGGGAGAGCTGGTGGAAGGAGAGGGATAGAGAGGGTCGAGAGCGAGAGAGTACGAAGGGGAGAAAGAGGGACAGTGTTTGGGGGAGGGACAGGGAGAGTGGGAGGGGAAGGAGATTTAGAGTGGGAGGTGGAGGGAGAGTGAGAGAGGGAAAGCAATGAATGTAGAGAGAGGGAGGGAGCAAGTGGGAGGGCGAGAGAGGGAGAGAGGGCGTGGGAGAGACAGTGGAGGGAGAGCGGGAGAGAGGTCAATGATTGCCTTTACATCTATACTTTTTAAAACAAACCTTCATTCATTTACGTTGCGGTTTAGCCCCTTCTGCATCGCAATATTCACAAGCCATCCGCATAAAACATTTTACAGTTTTCATTGAACCATTGAAATAAAATGATGCCATGAGCGGTTATGTATTTATTCACCATTTGTCCGTTGAAGCAGTCAGTTGTTGGTAAAGTCTGTTACACTTTATTAATTTTCAATGAACCGATGGCTAGTCGCTCACTTCAGTATCTACAGAAAGATTTCTGACAAAGCTAATTTCACAATCATGGGCATACACCGAAATGTTGTCAAATCCTGGGATCCTTCGACTCCCACCAATGGTGCCATAGACCTTGTATACCCCACCAGAAGACAGAATACACTCACCACTTCTGCAGGGTTCCGGTTCTACCACTACAGTACAGCCAGGGACCAATTCTCCCAGTTCGGCTTAAAGCCAACGACCCTGCCCCTTGTGTCCATTAACCTCCAGACCTGTTACTGCAGCGCTGTAGAACCCGAGGCTATCATATTGTCGTGTCACACCTCAGAACACTCATTCCATAACTGCTACCATTTAATCCTCGATCCTTAATCTGATTTTTCAAAATCTAAATATCGTGTCCCAGCATTACTAATTGCCTATTGCCTATAGGGTGGGGTGAAAGGTGAGGAGGAGATACTCTCTCATGGTTCTGAGAGGGAAGGGAAGGGGTGAGAGCAGAGGTGCGGGAAATAGAACAGACATGGTTGAGGGCCGTCTAAACTAAGGTGGAGGGGAATCCTCTGTTGAAAAAAAAGGAAGACATGTCAGAGGCACTCGTTTGAAATATGGTGTCCTCAGAGCACATGCAATGGAGACAGAGAAAATGGGAGAGAGGAATGGAGTTCTTACAGAATACGGGGTGGGAGGAAGAGTAATCCAGGTAGCTGTGGGGGTCAGGGGGTTTATAGAAACATAGAAACATAGAAAATAGGTGCAGCAGCAGGCCATTCGGCCCTTCGAGCTTGCACCGCCATTCAATGAGTTCATGGCTGAACATGCAACTTCAGTACCCCATTACTGCTTTATCACCATACCCCTTGATTCTTGATACCCCTAGTAGTCAGAACTACATGTAACTCCTTTTTGAATATATTTACTGAATTGGCCTCAACAACTTTCTGTGTTAAAGAGTTCCACAGGTTCACCACTCTCTGGCTGAAGAAGTTTCTCCTCATCTCGGTCCTAAATGGCTTACCCCTTATCCTTAGACTGTGATCCCTGATTCTGGACTTCCCCAACATTGGGAACATTCTTCCTGCATCTAACCTGTCTAAACCCGTCAGAATTTTAAAAGTTTCTATGAGATCCCCTCTCATTCTTCTGAACTCCAGTGAATACAAGCCCAGTTGATCCAGTCTTTCTTGATATGTCAGTCCCGCCATCCCGTGAATCAGTCTAGTGAACCTTAGCTGCACTCCCTCAATAGCAAGAATGTCCTTCCTCAAGTTAGAAGACCAAAACTGTACACAATACTCCAGGTGTGGCCTTACCAAGGGCCTGTACAACTGTAGGAACACCTCCATGCCCCTGTACTCAAATCCCCTCGCTATGAAGGCCAACATGCCATTTGCTTTCTTAACCGCCTGCTGTACCTGCATGCCAACCTTCAATGACTGATGTACCATGACACCCAGGTCTCGTTGCACCTCCCCTTTTCCTAATCAGTCACCATTCAGATAATCATCTGTCTCTCTGTTTTTACCACCAAAGTGGATGACCTCACATTTATCCACATTATACTTCATCTGCCATGCATTTGCCCACTCAACTAACCTATCCAAGTCACTCTGCAGCCTCATAGCATATTCCTCGCAACCCACACTGCCACTCAACTTAGTGTCATCTGCAAATTCGGAGACACTATATTTAATCCCCTCATCTAAATCATTAATGTGCAATGTAAACAGCTGGGGCCCCAGCAAAGAACCTTGCGGTACCCCACTCGTCATTGCCTGCCATTCTGAAAGGTACCCATTTACTCTTTGCTTCCTGTCTGCCGACCAGTTCTCAATCCACGTCAGCTCATTACCCCCAATCCCATATGCTTTAATTTTGCACATTAATCTCTTGTGTGGGTCCTTGTCGAAAGCCTTCTGAAAATCCAAATACACCACATCAACTGGTTCTCCCTTGTCCACTCTACTGGAAACATCCTCAAAAAATTGCAGAAAATTTGTCAAGCGTGATTTCCCTTTGACAAATCCATGCTGACTTGGACCAATCATGTCACCTCTTTCCAAATGCGCTGCTATGACATCCTTAATAATTGATTCCATTATTTTACCCACTACCGATGTCAGGCTGACCGGTCTATAATTCCCTGTTTTCTCTCTCCCTCCTTTTTTAAAAAGTGGGGTTACATTGGCTACCCTCCACTCCATAGGAACTGATACAGAATCAATTGAATGTTGGAACATGACTGTCAATGCATCTGCTATTTCCAAGGCCACCTCCTTAAGTACTACGGGATGCAGACCATCAAGCCCTGGGGAATTATCGGCCTTCAATCCCATCAATTACCCCAGCATAATTTCCCGACTAATAAGGATTTCCCTCAGTTCCTCCTTCTTACTAGACCCTCTGACCCCTTTTATATCCAGAAGGGTGTCGGTGTCCTCCTTCGTGAATACCGAACCAAAGTACTTGTTCAATTGGTCTGCCATTTCTTTGTTCTCCGTTATGACTTCCCCTGATTCTGGACTGCAGGGGACCTACGTTTGTCTTTACTAATCTTTTTCTCTTTATATATCTATAGAAGCTTTTGCAGCCCGTTTTAATGTTCCGTGCAAGCTTCCTCTCGTACTCTATTTTCCCTGCCCTGATCAAACCCTTTGTCCTCCTCTGCTGAGTTCTAAATTTCTCCCAGTCCTCGGGTTCATTGCTATTTTTGGCCAATTTGTATGCCACTTCCTTGGCTTTAATACTATCCCTGATTTCCCTTGATAGCCACAGTTGAGCCACCTTCCCTTTTTTATTTTTACGCCAGTCAGGGATGTACAATTGTTGCAGTTCAATCATGCGGTCTCTAAATGTCTGCCATTGCCCATCCTCTGTCAACCCCTTAAGTATCATTCACCAATCTATCATAGCCAATTCACGCCTTATACCTTCAAAGTTACCCTTCCTTAAGTTCTGCACCATGGTCTCTGAATTAACTCTTTCATTCTCCATCCTAATGTAGAATTCCACCATATTATGGGCACTCTTACCCAAGGGGTCTCGCACAACAAGATTGCTAATTAATCCTCTCTCATTACACAACACCCAGTCTAAGATGACCTCCCCGCAGTTGCTTCCTCTGCATATCGGTCTAGAAATTAATCCGTTATGCACTCCAGGAAATCCTCCTCCACCGTATTGGTTAGCCCAATCTATGTGCATATTGAAGTCACCCATGATAACTGCTGCACCTTTATTGCATGCACCCCTAATTTCTTGTTTGATGCCCTCCCCAACATCACTACTACTGTTTGGAGGTCTGTACACAAATCTCACTAACATTTTTTGCCCTATGGTGATCTGCAGCTCTACCTATATAGATTCCACATTATCCACTTTTGTAGGGAATAACAAAAAAGGCAGCACATTTTTTGAATGGCGAGAGTCTGGGAAATGTTTGCAGTCAGAGGGACCTGGATGTCCTTGTACCTGAATCATGGAAAGTTAACATGCAGGTACAGCAAGCAATTAGGAAAACCAATGGTATATTAGCTTTTGTTACAAAGTGATTCGAGTATAAGACTATGCTGCTTGTTCTGCTGAGATTTCCAACATTTTCTGTTTTTATTTCACATTCCTGCATCCGCAGTATTTTGCTTTTGTATTAGTGTTTGATTCGCTGCCACTTCCCTTTTAGAAATGTCAATCGTGAAGAAGGCCAGCTCTTCCCTTAGACGGGATTTTCGTTTGTGTTTTTTACCTTGTTCATCTTATTTGCTTTCTGTTTCCCTTCTCGTCTTTGATCAAATATCTACTAAGACTGGCTTTCACAGCCACATCTCTTTCCTCAGTAAATATCTCCACCGCAGACTTAATCCGCTTGGATTTCAACTGAAATTCCACTCTTCATGTTTTGGATCCACCCAGGATTACAATATATCTCTGAGATATTCAGCGTTCCTCCAACCACTGCTAACATTGAATCCTGGGCTCCGTACTCAATCCTATGCGCCACATGCACACTCTCGATCTCTCTGTTCAGCAGCACTGACTCACTATATCTCGAAGCTGTTCTGGTCTGCAGTTGCATTTCAACCTTCGCCTCCTCTCCGGCGCTTTAACCAAAAAAATTTTTCCTTCCTTTTAGGTGTCAAGAATTGTAAACTTCAACAACTCTTGGACACCAAAGTCCCTCCAGAACCTTCTTCCCCCATACTTCCCTCTGATCGCATCCCTTCTTCCAATCTCACCCCCTGCCGTGTTTTCACTATCCCCTCTGACCTTCCCCTCTCTGATCCCGAACGATCAGTCCTCAGCAACGGCCTGAGCTTCATCCACTAATGCACCACCTCAGTGAATTTCGAGCTCAGCACGATGCTGAGCTCTTTTTCCACCGCCTTCACCGCCGTGCTCTCTTCTTTGGCCAGGAGTCTTCACCCTGCACAGCTGACCCTTTCTCCCATTTTCAGAATTTTCGCTGTACCTGGACCCCTACCTTTGGCCTCTTACCCTCTCTAGACCTCTTCATTGCAAACTGCCGCCAGGACATCGGCCATCTCAATTTATCTGCTCCTTTTCCTCTTTACATATAGAAGCTTTTGCAGTTCATCTTAATGTTCCCTGCAAGCTTCTGCTCGTACTCTATTTTCCCTGCCCTAATCAAATCCTTTGTCGTCCTCTGCTGAGTTCGAAATTCCTCCCATTTCCAGGGTTCTTTGCTATTTCTGGCCAATTTGTATGCCACTTCCTTGGCTTTAATACTATCCCTGATTTCCTTTGATAGCCACGGTTGAGCCACCTTCCCTTTTTTATTTTTATGCCAGACAGGGATGTACAATTGTTGTAGTTCATCCATGCGGTCTCTAAATGCCTGCCATTGCCCATCCACTTTCAACCCCTTAAGTATCATTCGCCAATCTATCCTAGCCAATTCACGCCTCATACCTTCAAAGTTACCCTTCTTTAAGTTCTGGACCATGGTCTCTGAATTAACTGTTTCATTCTCCATCCTAATGTAGAATTCCACCATATTATGGTCACTCTTCCACAAGGGGCCTCGCACAACGAGATTGCTAATTAATCCTCTCTCATGACACAACACCCAGTCTAAGATGGCCTCCCCCTTGTTGGTTCCTCGACATATTGGTCTAGAAAACCATCCCTTATGCACTCCAGGAAATCCTTCTCCACCGTATTGCTTCCAGTTTGGTTAGCCCAATCTATATCGATATAGTGGATACTGGTCATGAAGCCTATCCCCAGAGATGGAGATGGAGAAGTCGAGGAATGTAAGGCAAGAGTAGGAGAGGGACCATGTGAAGGGGAGGGAAGGGTGGAAATTGAATGCAAAGTGAATGAAATTTTCAAGTTCATGGTGAGAGTAGAAAACGGCACCGATACAGTCATCAATGTACCAGAAAAAGAGGTGAGGAAGGGGAGCTATGTAGGACTGGAACAAAGAATGTTCCGCACATCCCATGAAAAGGCAGGCATAGCTAGGACCCATGCTGGTTCCCGTAGCAACACCTTTAATTTGAGGAAGTGAGTGGAGTTGAAGGATAAGTTGTTCCATGTGAGAACAAATTCAGGCAGGTGGAGGAGGGTGGTCGTGGATGGCGACTGGTTGGGCCTCTGCTCGAGGAAGAAGCGGAGCGCCCTCAGGCCATTCTGGTGGGGGATGTAAATGTAGGGCGATTGGAGGTCCATGATGGAAAGGAGATGGTTGGGGCTGGGAAACTGGAAACTGTTAAAGTGATGGAGGGCGTTGGAGAATTCACAGATGTAGGTGTCAAGAGAGTGGACAAGGGAAGAAAAAATAGAGTTGAGATAGGAAGAAATAAATTCTGGCAGGAAAGAACAGCTGAAATGATGGGTCTACCGGGGCAGTCCTGTTTGTGGATCTTGGGAAGGATGTAGAAGTGGACTGTGCGAGGTTGGGGAACTGTGAGGCTGGTGGCTGTGGAGCAAAGATCTCCAGAGGAGATGAGGTCAGTGACGGTCTGGGAAATTATGGTTTGATGTTCAGTAGAGTGGTTATGGTCCAGGGGGAGGTAGGAGGAGGTTTCATAGAGTTGGTGATCAGCCTCTGCAAGGTCGAGGTCGGTTCGCCAAACAACAACAGCGCCACCCTTGTCAGCAGGTTTGATGACAAGGTTAGGGTTGGATCTGTGGAGCAGATAAATTGAGACGGCCGATGTCCTGGCGGCAGTTTGCAATGAAGAGGTCTGGAGAGGGTAAGTGGCCAGAGGTAGGGGTCCAGGTACAGTGCGAATTCTGAAAATGGGAGAAAGGGTCAGCTGTGCAGGGTGAGACTTCTGGCCAAAGAAGAGGGCACGGAGGTGAAGGTGGTGGAAAAAGAGCTCAGCCTCGCGCTGAGCTCGAAATTCACTGAGGTGGTGCATTAGTGGATGACGCTCAGGCCGTTGCTGAGGACTGATCGTTCGGGATCAGAGAGGGGAAGGTCAGAGGGGATAGTGAAAACACTGCAGGGGGTGAGATTGAAGGAAGGGATGGGATCAGAGGGAAGCATGGGGGAAGAAGGTTCCGGAGAGACATTGGAGTCCAAGAGTTCTTGAAGTTTACAATTCTTGACACCTAAAAGGAAGGAAAAATGTTTTTGGTTAAAGCGCTGGATGAGGCGAAGGATGAAATGCAACTGCAGACCAGAACAGCTTCGAGATATAGTGAGTCAGTGCTGCTGAAGAGAGAGGTCGAGAGTGTGCATGTGGTGCAAAGCATTGAGTACGGATCCCAGGATTCTGTGTTAGCAGTGGTTGGAGGAACGCTGAATATCTCGGAGATATATTGTAATCCTGGGTGGATCCAAAACATGAAGGGTGAAATTTCAGGTGGAAACCATGCAGATTAAGTCTGCGGTGGAGATATTTACTGAGGAAAGAGATGTGGCTGTGAAAGCCAGTCTTGGTAGATATTTGATCAAAGACGAGAAGGGAAACAGAAAACAAATAAGATGAACAAGGTAAAAGACACAAACGGAAATTCCGTCCAAGGGAAGAGCTGGACTTCTTCAAGATTGGGATTCCTAGAAGGGAAGTGGCAGCGAATCAAACACTAATACAAAAGCAAAATACTGCGGATGCAGGAATGTGGAATAAAAACAGAAAATGCTGGAAATCTCAGCAGAACAAGAAGCATAGTCTTATACTCTAATCACTTTGTAACAAAAGCTAATATACCATTGGTTTTCCTAATTGCTTGCTGTACCTGCATGTTAACTTTCCATGATTCAGGTACAAGGACATCCAGGTCCCTCTGACTGCAAACATTTCCCAAACTCTCACCATTCAAAAAATGTGCTGCCTTTTTTGTTATTCCTGCAAAAGTGGATAATGTGGAATCTATATGGGTAGAGCTGCAGATGACCAAAGGGCAAAAAACGTTAGTGGGAGTTGTGTACAGACCTCCAAACAGTAGTAGTGATGTTGGGGAGGGCATCAAACAAGAAATTAGGGGTGCATGCAATAAAGGAGCAGCAGTTATCATGGGTGACTTTAACATGCATATAGATTGGGCGAACCAATAAGGTGGAGAAGGATTTCCTGGAGTGCATAATGGATTAATTTCTAGATCAATATGCAGAGGAAGCAACTGCGGGGAGGCCATCTTAGACTGGGTGTTGTGTAATGAGAGAGGATTAATTAGCAATCTTGTTGTGCGAGACCCCTTGGGGAAGAGTGACCATAATATGGTGGAATTCTACATGAGGGTGGAGAATGAAACAGTTAATTCAGAGACCATGGTGCAGAACTTAAGGAAGGGTAACTTTGAAGGTATGAGGCGTGAATTGGCTAGGATAGATTGGTGAATGATACTTAAGTGGTTGACAGTGGATGGGCAATGGCAGACATTTAGAGACCGCATGGATGAATTACAACAATTGTACATCCCTGTCTGGCGTAAAAATAAAAAAGGGAAGGTGGCTCAACCGTGGCTATCAAGGGAAATCAGGGATAGTATTAAAGCCAAGGAAGTGGCATACAAATTTGCCAGAAATAGCAGCGAACCTGGAGACTGGGAGAAATTTAGAACTCAGCAGAGGAGGACAAAGGGTTTGATTAGGGCAGGGAAAGTAGAGTACGAGAGGAAGCTTGCAGGGAACATTAAAACGGACTGCAAAAGCTTCTATAGATATGTAAAGAGAAATAGTTTAGTAAAGACAAACGTAGGTTCCCCGCAGTCAGAATCAGGGGAAGTCATAACGGAGAACAAAGAAATGGCAGACCAATTGAACAAGTACATTGGTTCGGTATTCACTGAGGAGGACACAAACACCCTTCCGGATATAAAAGGGGTCAGAGGGTCTAGTAAGAAGGAGGAACTGAGGGAAATCCTTATTAGTCAGGAAATTATGCTGGGGAAATTGATGGGATTGAATGCTGATAATTCCCCAGGACTTGATGGTCTGCACCTGTAGTACTTAAGGAGGTGGCCTTGGAAATAGCAGATGCATTGACAGTCATGTTCCAACATTCGATTGATTCTGTATCAGTTCCTATGGCGTGGAGGGTAGCCAATGTAACCCCACATTTTAAAAAAGGAGGGAGAGAGAAAACAGGGAATTATTGACTGGTCAGCCTGACATTGGTAGTGGGTAAAATGATGGAATCAATTATTAAGGATGTCATAGCAGCACATTTGGAAAGAGGTGATATGATAGGTCCAAGGCAGCATGGATTTGTGAAAGGAAAATCATGCTTGACAAATCTTCTGGAATTTTTTAAGGATGTTTCCAACACAGTGGACAAGGGAGAACCAGTTGATGTGGTGTACTTGGACTTTCAGAAGGCTTTCGACAAGGTCACACACAAGAGATTAATGTGCAAAGTTAAAGCACATGGGATTGGGGGTAGTGTGCTGACGTGGATTGAGAACTGATTGGCAGACAGGAAGCAAAGAGTAGGAGTAAATGGGTACTTTTCAGAATGGCAGGCAGTGACTAGTGTGGCACCACAAGGTTCTGTGCTGGGGCCCCAGCCGTTTACATTGTACATTAATGATTTAGACGAGGGGATTAAATGTAGTATCTCGAAATTTGCAGATGACACTAAATTGGGTGGCAGTGTGAGCTGCGAGGAGGATGCTATGAGGCTGCAGAGTGACTTGGATAGGTTAGGTGAGTGGGCAAATGCATGGCAGATGAAGTATAATGTGGAGAAATGTGAGGCTATCCACTTTGGTGGTAAAAACAGAGAGACAGACGATTATCTGAATGGTGACTGATTCGGAAAAGGGGAGGTGCAACGAGACCTGGGTGTCATGGTACATCAGTCATTGAAGGTTGGCATGCAGGTACAGCAGGCGGTTAAGAAAGCAAATGGCATGTTGGCCTTCATAGCGAGGGGATTTGAGTACAGGGGCATGGAGGTGTTCCTACAGTTGTACAGGCCCTTGGTAAGGCCACACCTGGAGTATTGTGTACAGTTTTGGTCTTCTAACTTGAGGAAGGACATTCTTGCTATTGAGGGAGTGCAGCTAAGGTTCACCAGACTGATTCACGGGATGGCGGGACTGACATATCAAGAAAGACTGGATCAACTGGGCTTGTATTCACTGGAGTTCAGAAGAATGAGAGGTGATCTCATAGAAACGTTTAAAATTCTGACGGGTTTAGACAGTTTAGATGCAGGAAGAATGTTCCCAATGTTGTGGAAGTCCAGAATCAGGGGTCACAGTCTAAGGATAAGGGGTAAGCCATTTAGGACCGAGATAAGAAGAAACTTCTTCACCCAGAGATTGGTGAACCTGTGGAATTTTCTACCACAGAAAGTTGTTGAGGCCAATTCAGTAAATATATTCAAAAAGGAGTTAGATGTAGTCCTTATTACTAGGGGGATCAAGGGGTATGGCGAGAAAGCAGGAATTCGGTACTGAAGTTGCATGTTCAGCCATGAACTCTGAATGGTGGTGCGGGTTCAAAGCGCCGAATAGCCTACTCCTGCACCTATTTTCTATGTTTCTATGTTTCACATATCCCCACATTGTATTTCATTTTCCTGGTTATTGTCCACTCAATGAACCTACCTAAATCTCTCTGCAGCCTCTTTGTGTCTTCCTCACAGCTTACTTTGCATTTTCAGCAAACTTGGATACGCTACACTCTAAGCCATTAATATAGATTTTAAATAGCTGAGGCTATTGTTGTAATGCAGTACCCCGCTAGTTACAACAGCCTGCCAAACTGAAACAGCTGTGTTTATTCATACTCTCTGTTTTTTGTCCATTAGCCAATCCTCAATCCTTGCTAATATATTGTCCCCAACATATGAGTCCGATTTTTGTGTAATCACCTCTTATGTGCCACCTTATCGAATGCTTTTTCAAAATCCAAATCCTTTATATTCACTGTTCCCCCTTATCCATCTTATTAGTTACATCTTCAAGTATCTCTATCCAATTTGTAAACACGATTTCCCTTTCAGAAAGCCATGATGACTCTGCATCATCATATTCCGATTTTCTAACTGCCCTGTTACCACATCCCTCATAGCAGATTTTAGCATTTTTCCTACTACTGATGTCTGGCTAACTGACCTATTGTTCCCCGTTCTCTCTCACCTCCTTTCTTAAATAGCGGGGTTATGATTACTATCTTGCAATAAAGGGGGACTGTTCAAGAATCTAGGGAATTTTGGAAGATTAATATCAGTCCATCCACTAATTTTAAGTTCCTCATTCACTTTAGATCCTTTGTTCCCCATTATTTGGAAAAAAAACATTTTGCATCAACTTCTGTGAAGACAGATACAAAGTATTTGTTTAATGTCTCTGCTATTTCCTTATTGCTGATTATAATTTCTCCTCTCTCGGTCACTAATGGTCCCACATTTACTTTCACGAATCACTTCCCATTTATATACCTCAGGAAATTGTTGCAATCTGTTTTTACGACTCTTGCTAAATTACTCTCATAGTTTTGTTTCTATTTCCTTATCAATTTCTTGGTCCTCTGCCGAATTCTAAATTCCTCGCAACGCTCATGCGAACCACTCTTTCTGGCAATATTGCAGGCCTCTTCCGTGAGTCTAATACTATCTTTACCTTTTCTTGTTAGCCACATTTCATGTGGGTTTTTATACCTTAAAGGCATGTATATTTGTTTTAAATTATGTATTAGAGACATAGAACATAGAAAATAGGTGCAGGAGTAGGCCATTCGGCCCTTCTAGCCTGCACCGCCATTCAATGAGTTCATGGCTGAACATTCAACTTCAGTACCCCATTCCTGCTTTCTCGCCATACCCCTTGATCCCCCTAGTAGTAAGGACCTCATCTAACTCCTTTTTGAATATATTTAGTGAATTGGCCTCAACAACTTTCTGTGGTAGAGAATTCCACAGGTTCACCACTCTCTGGTGAAGAAGTTCCTCCGCATCTCGCTTCTAAATGGCTTACCCCTTATCCTTAGACTGTGACCTCTGGTTCTGGACTTCCCCAACATTGGGAACATTCTTCCTGCATCTAACCTGTCTAACCCCGTCAGAATTTTAAATGTTTCTATGAGGTCCCCTCTCATTCTTCTGAACTCCAGTGTTAATTATTTAAATGGTAGCCATTGTTTCTCCAACATCATACCTTGTAATGTCTTTTCCCAATCGCCTTAACTAACTTGCCCCTCATACCTACATAGTTAGCTTTGTTTAGATTTGTAACCTATTTCGTACTTAACTAAATTACTTTCAAGCTCAAAATAAAATTGTATTATATTATGGTCAATCTTCCCTAAAGACCCATTTACAACAAGATTATTAATTAACCCTTTCTTATTGCACAATACTAGATGTAAAATAGCCTATTCACGAGTTGGTTCGTCAACTACTGACCTAGAAAATTATGTTGTATTCATTCCATCAATTCGTCTTCCACACATTTACTGCAAATTTGGTTTGCCCAGTCTATATGTAGATTGATGTCCCCCCTGATTACTGTATTACCCTTGTTATATGCGCCTTTCATTTCCTGATTGATACTCTGGCCTACAACTACATTTGGGGGGCCTATAAACAGCTCCCATCAATGTTGTCCTTTTCTGTAACTTGCTGTTTCTTCGCTCCATTCAAGCAGTCCTGATTTCCCGAGCTAATATCTTTTATCTCCACTGTCTTGATCCCATCCTTTATTATCACGGCTAACCCTTCTCCTTTATCATTTTGCCTATCTCTTCTAAAAGTTAACTATCCTGGAATATTTAGTTCCCAGCCTTGGTCAGCTTGCAACCACGTCTCTGTAATGGCCATTAGATTAAACCTATTAGTTACTATCCGTGCTATTAATCTATCTATTTTTTGTGAATACTTCACACGTTCAGTTTCTATGGCTTTAGCTTTGACCTTTTTTTATTCCCCTGATTTCACATTAGTCTGTGATGCCCTATTACATTTGTTACTCTCTCAGTCCCTTCCTCACCCACTCTCCTTTTTATCCCAAATTCTGCTCTGATATGGAGCATTTACAATTCACTTGCTGCATTTTGATTTACTCTTTCCTGAATCCTCCCAACCTCCACCTCCCATCGTCATTAGTTTCAAGCCCTGTCTACTGCTCCGCTTATCTGATTCGCCAGGGCATTGTTTCCAGCCCAGTTTAAGTGGAGTCATCCTAATGGAACATCTCCTTCTTTCCCCAGAACTGGGGCCATTGCCCTATGAGACAAAATATTTGTCTACCACACCAATCATTGTGCCACGCTTTTCACTTTCGAATCTGCTTATCCCTAGGCCAATTGGCGCATGGCTCAGGTAAAAATGTAGATATTATTTCCTTTGAGGCCCTGCTTTTAAATTTGGACCCCAACTCCTCAATCTCTCTCAGAAGAACCTCATTCTTAGTTTTAGCTATGTTGTCAGTTCCTATATGGACCACGACAACCGGATCCTCCCTTTCCCACTTCAATTTCTTCTCCAACCACGTGGCAACTTCGTTAACCCTGGCACCAGGCAGGCAACATAACCTTCAGAAGTCCTGGTCGTGCCTGTAGAGAATTGTGTTTGCCCTTCTGAATATCCTGTTCCCGACCACAACTACATTCCATTTCACTACCCCAAGTAAATGGCCTCCTGCACCGTGGTTCTAAGGTCAGCTTGCTCATGGATCATGCAGCATTTTCCTTCTTTCACACGGGCAGCATAAACCTCATACACGTTGGATAATGACAGCCGTCGAAGCTCCACCAGCACTGCACCTGGGGTCCCCTTACCTGCCTGAGTTACAATCACACCCTCCTGCCACTGACCAGTAACCAGCCCTGTACCATTACATATCTCAAGGGGTGTGACTGGCTCCTTGGATCAAAATGTCCAGATAACTCTCCCCATCCTTCATAGAATCATAGATACATAGAAATTTACAGCATGGTAGGAAGCCATTTTGGCCCATTGTTTCCATGCTGGCTGAAAAAACCTACCCAGCCTAATCTCGCTTTGCAACTCTTGATCCGTAGCCCTGAAGGTTATGGCACTTCAAGTGCATCTCCACCTACTTTTTATACGTGGTAAGGTTTTCTGCCTCTACCATCCTATCAGGCTGTGAGTTGCAGACCCCCGCCATCCTCACGGTGAAGAAATTTCCCCTCAAATCTTTTGTAAACCTACTTTAAATCTATGCCCCCTGGTTATTCACTGCACTGCTAATTGAAATAAGTCCTTCCTATCCACTCTGTCTAGGCCCCTCATAACTTTATACACCTCAGTCAGGTCTCCCCTCAAACTCCTCTGTTCCAAAGAAAACAAATACAGCCTATCCAATCTTTCCTCATAGCTAAAATTCTCCAGTCCAGGCAACATCCTCGTCAATCACCTGTTTACCCTCTCTAGTGCAGTCACATATTTCCTGTAATGTGGCGACCAAACTGCACACAGTGCTCTAGTATTGGCCTTACTAGTGTTTTATACAGTTCATGCATAACCTACCTGCTCTTGTATTCCATGCCTTGGCTAGTAATGGTAAGTATTGCGTATGCTTTTTTAACCACCGTATCTGCCTGGCCTGCTACCTTCAGAGATCCAAGGTCCCTTTGTTCCTCTACATTTCTCAGTGTTCTCCCACTTAATGTGTATTTGATTGCCTTTTTAGCCCTCCCCAAATGCATTACCTCACACTTATCTGGATTGAATTCCATTTACCACTGCTATGCACACCTGAGCAGCTTCCTGCAGTCTACAGCTTTCATCTTCATTATCAACCACACAGCCGATTTTAGTATCATACCCCCTACATTCATAGATATATACCACAAAGATCAACGGACCTAGTACTGAGCCCTGTGGAACCCCACTGGAAACAGCTTTCCAGTCATAAGAAAACTCATCAATTATTACACTTTGCTTTTGCCTTTGAGACAATTTTGGATCCAACTTGCCACTTTACCCTGAATCCCATGCGCTTTTACTTTCGTGAACAGTCTGCCATGTGGGACCTTAACTAAAACCTTGCTAAAATCCATATATACTACAGCAATAACCTCATCGACCCTCCATGTTACCTCCTCAAAAATACAATCAAGTTAGGAAGACACGACCTTCTCTTAACAAATCCATGCTGACTGTCCTTGATTAATCCCTGTCTTTCGAAATGAAGATTTATCCTGTCCCTCAGAATTGTTTACAATCATTTTCCCACGATTGAAACTGACTGGCTTGCACTTACTCGGTCTATCCCTTTCTTCTTTTTTCAACAAAGGCACCACGTTAACAGTCCTCCAGTCCTCCGGCATCACACATGTAGCCAGAGAGGATTGGAAAATGATGGTCAGAACCGCTGCTATTTCCATTTTTGCTTCTCTTAATAGTCTGGGGTACATTTCATCCGGTTCTGGAAATATATGCACTTTAAATGCTGTTAAGCCCTTTAATACGTCCTCTCTCACTATGTTTATTTCATCTACTATTTGACACACTTCCTTCCCCATTTTTCTAAACTATTGCCATTATAAACCTGGTCTGATCAATCTTGCAATGTTAGGCTGTTGTGTGATGAAACTGTAACACAGGTCTCCAAAATTTGGCAGCAAGCACATGATGCTTATGAGGAGCAAAATGTATAGCACCATAGTGGTTATGTTGCCGGAGTAGTAAAGCAGAGGTCTGAAACTGATTGTCAAGTGTACGCGAGCTCAAATCACACTATGATAGTTTGTGAGTTTAATCTTACTTTATTATCAATAAACTGCTGGAGTTAAAATGTTGGTAATAGTAAAACTTACAATGACACAGCAGAATTGTCAAAAACACTATTATCCTATTGGAAGGATAACATCTGTCCTTAACAGGTCTGTCGTATAGGTGACACCAGTTGCAAATCAAAGTAGTTGAAAATGTTCTCCCTCCTGTGATTATCCAGCTTCCCCTTAATCGTGTCGATGCTATCTGGTTCAATTGTTCCTGGTTTTAGTGCTTTCCATGTTTTCATCAATCTTTGCATATGTAAGTTTCTCCTGGATTCTGGATAACATTTTTTGTGATTATTTTATATTTATGATCTCTAGTTTTGGAACTGTCCCCAATCGACACACAAGTAGAAACAGTTTTTATATACTTACCATATCAAAATCTTTCATTATCCAAAAGACCTCGAGCAGTTCACCGCTCAATCTTCGCTTTTCTGGCAAAAAGAACCATATAACATAGAAAATAGGAGCAGTAGTAGGTCACTCGAGATTGTACCACCATTCAATATGATCATGGATGATCTTCTATGTCAACACCATATTCCTGTTTTTTCCGCATATTCCTTGATGCCTTTTGTTTCTAGAAATCTAACTATCTACCTCTTAAATATATTTAGTCACTTGGCCTCCACAATCTTCTGTGGTAGATAATTCCACAGGTTCACCAGCCCCCGAGTGAAAAAATTTCTCCTCATCTCGGTCTTAAATTTCCTACCCCGTATCCCCTGACTGTGACCCCTTGTTCTAGATGTCCAGCCAAAGAAAACATTCTCCTCACATTCAGTCTATCCAACCTAGTCAGAATTTTATACGTTTCAATGAGATCCCCTCATTCTTCTAAACTCTAGTGAATACAGGCCTAGTCGACCCAATCTCTCCTCATACGACAGTCCTGCCATCGTAAGAATCAGTCTGCTGAACCTTCGCTGCACTCCCTCTATGGCAAGGATATCCTTTGTTAGCTAAGGAGACCAAAACGATACACAATACTCCAGGTGTGGTCTCACCAAGGTCCTCTCTAACTGTAGTAAGACATCCTTGCTCTTCGACTCAAATCCTCCTCCAATGAAGGCCAACATACCATTTGCCTTCCTAACTACTTGCTGCAACTGCATGATTGCTTTCAATGTCTGGTATACAAGGCCACCCAGGTCCCACTGCACATCAACACTTCCGAAGCTATCACCATTTAAATAATACTTTATCCTTATTTTTTTCCTACCAAAGTGGATAACTTCACATTTATCCGCGTTATAGTCCATCTGACATGTGCTTGCCCACTCACTCAAACTATCTAAGTCGCCTTGCAGCGTCTTTGCATCCTCCTCAAATCATAATCAAAATCATAGTTTTGTGTCGTCAGCAAACTTGTAAATATTACATTTGGCTCCCACATCCAAATCATTTATATATATTGTGAATAACTGGAGCCCAAGCACTGATCCCTGTGGTACCCCCACTAGTCACTGCCTGCCACCCCGTTTATTCCTACTCTCTGTTTCCTGTCAGTTAATCAAATTTCAAATCATGTCAATACATTACCCCCAATCCTATGTTCTTTAATTTTGCACACTAATCTCTTACATGGGACTTTATCAAAGGCCTTCTGAAAATCCAAATACACTACATCTACTGGATCTCCCTTATCTATTCTATTAGTTGCAATCTCAAAAAAACTCTAGTAGATTTGTCAAACCTGATTTTCCTTTCATAAATCCATGTTGACTTTGTTTAATCCCGTTGATATTTTCTAAGTGTGCCGTTATCACATCCTTTATAATAGACTCTAGCATTTCCCTACTACTGATGTCAGGCTAACCAGTCTGCAGTTCCCTGCTTTCTCTCTCCCTCCTTTTTTAAATAGTGGGGTTACATTTGCCACCCTCCAATCTGTAAGAACTGTTCCATAATCGATAGAATTTTGCAAGATGACAACCAATGCATCTACTATTCCCATGGTTACCTCTTGTACTACTCTGGGATGTAGAACTTCAGGCCCTCGGGATTTAGCTGCCTTCAGTCCCATTATTTTCTCCAGCATTATTTTCTTACTAATGGTAATTTCCTTTAAGTCATCTTGCTCACTAGACCCTTGGTTTAATAGCATTTCTGGATTGTTATTTGTGTCCTCTTTCATGAAGACATAATCGAAGTATTTATTTAATTGTTTTGCCATTTCCTTGTTCCCCATTACAAGTTCTGCATTTCTGTCTGTAAAGGGCCTAAGTTTGATTTCACTAATCTTTTTCTTTTTACGTACTTGTGGAAACTTTTGCAGTCGGTTTTGATGTTCCTTGCAAGTTTGCTCTCATACGCTACTTTTCCCATCTTAATCAATCTCTTGGTCTTTTGTGCTGAACTCTAAACTGCTCCCAATCCTCAGGCTTGCTACCTTTTCTGGCAACTTTGTAAAACTCCTCTTTGGATCTAATACTATCCTTAACTCCTTTTATTAGCCATGGTTGGGGCACTTTTCCTTTTGTGTTTTTATGCCAGAAAGGGGTATATAACTGTTGCAATTCATACATTCGTTCCTTAAATTTTAGCCATTGCCTACCAACCATTTTGCCTTTTAATGAATCTTCCAATCTATCATAGCCAATTCATTCCTCATAACTTCGTAGTTTCCTTTGTTTAGATTTAGAAACCTAGTTTCGGATTGCACTACTTCACTTTCCATCTTAATAAATAATTCAATCATGTTATGGTTACTCTTCCCTAAAGGACCCCGCACAACAAGACTGTTAATTAACCACTTCTCATTACACAATACCCAATCTAGGATAGCCTGTTCCCTAGTAGGCTCCTCAACATACTGATCTAAAAAAACATCTCGTACACACTCCAGGAATTCATCTGCCACAGTATTATTACCAATTTAGTTTGGCCAGTTTATATGTAGATTAAAGTCACCCACGATTACTGTCGTACCCTTGCTACATGAGTCTCTAATTTCCTGTTTGATGCCGTCCCCTACACTAACACTACTGTATGGAGGCCTATAGACAACTCCCACCAATGTTTCCTGCCCCTTCGTGCTCCTTAGCTCCACCCAGACTGATTCTACATCTTGATTTTCCGAGCCAATATCTTTCTCACTATTGCCAGCATCTTCTGATCTTCAGTCTTTCCTGATAGATATAACCTCTCCGTTTTTGTACCATCCATTTGAATCATGTGTGCACCTTCATCAGTGTCACTATATGTGTTTTTTGATAATATGAGGACCAGAACTATGCACAGTTTTTCAGGTATCGTCTTACGATGTTCAACACAATCTTAATATAACCTCCATGATTTTCAGTTCTATCCTTCTCGAAATGAACCCCAGTGCTTGGTTTCCTTTTTAAGGCCTTATTCACCTGCGTCACTACTTTTACTTAATTGTACCGCAAGATCCCTTTGCACCCCTGCCTCATTTAGACTCTTATCCAAGCAGTTTTGAGCTCTTTATTCTTCATAACAAAATGTACCACTTCACAATTATATATCTATTGAAATTCATTTTCCATTTGTACGCACAGTCAGCCAGTTTATTAACATCTTCTTGTACTTTGTCTCATTCTACCTTTATAGAAACATGATAATTTTAAATGGTGAGAAACTATTAACTGTTCATATTCAGTGACGTTTAGGTGTCCTTGTACAGGAAACACAGAGAGTTAGCATTCAGGTGCAGCAAGCAATTAGGAAGGCAAATGGCATGTTGACCTTTATTGCAAGGCTGTTGCAGTACAAGATTAAGGAAGTCTTACTACAAATGTACAGGGCTTTGCGGAGCCCACACCTGGAGTACTGTGCACAGTTTTGATGTTCTTATCCGAGAAAGGACATACTTGCATTAGAGGCAGTGCAACAAGAGTTCATTGGATTGGTCCCTAGGATGAGAGGGTTGTCCTATGAGGAAAGGTTGTGTCGATTGGGCCTATACTCTCTGAAGTTTAGATGAATAACAGGTGATCTCATTGAAACATGCACGATTCTGGGGGTGGTGGGATTAACAAGGTAAATGCTGAGAGGTGTTTCCCCTGGATGGAGAGTCTAGAACTAGAGGACAGAGGCTCAGGATATGCCGTCGGCCATTTAAGACAGAGATGAGGAAGAATTTCTTCACACAGATGGTTGTGAATCTTTGGAATTATCTGCCTCAGCCGGCTGTGAATGAAGAGTTGTTGAGTATATTCAATGCTGAGATAGATAGATTTTTGTAATCTAGGACAATCAAGGGATGTGGCAATCGGGCAAAAAAGTGAGTTTACGTCGAAAATCTGCTATGATCTTATTGAATGGCGGAGCAGGTTTGAAGTGTCATATAGCCTAATCCTGCTCCTGATGCTTCTGTTCTTCTCTTGTTAAGTACTAACTAGTCAATTAACAGCCTGACAAATTCATATCCACACACCAATTAGTCATCATCAATACTATTGGTGATAAACGCCCAGCTGGTTCTTTTTGATCTTTCTTTCCAAGCTGATGAAAAAAAAAGGGGCCTTGAAAATGTCTGGAGTGTCACCCAGGTCGGGTGGCACCGTTTAATGTTTTTATGTTTTGCAGGTAAACTCAAAAGAGTTTCCAAGCTGATGAATTTAGGCCACTAATGGTGTTACTTGGGACAGCGTCAGGAGAGGTGGGGTGAGTGAGTGGAGAAGATCAACAGCTGACAATTATGTACAAATGGAAGGCCGAAGCCTCGGCGGTTGGGAGTTTCAAAGTGTCAGTGCAGGTGAGTTGTGAACAGTTTTTTCACAGGGGCCCAACGTAGAAGGAAGAGGTCATGGAAGGGAATCGTGCTGTGGGTGCAGCAGTTTATTAGGTATAAGCTTGAAGTAGCATTAAGCACGAGAATTATACCATCAATTTTATTCAAGATTATGTATGTGCGTCTTTACATGGAATATGTGCGACTTGATCAAAAGCCTTTTAATGTCCATATACACAACAACATTAAATAACTCAATCAAGTTCGTCAAACACGATGCACCTTTATAAAATTATTGCTGGCTTCATGTATTAATCCACGCGGTGTCCACCGGTACGCTCGCGGCCTTCCTCGAGAGGTGGGCACCGGAGGGACTGGAGTGCATCATCACGCCCGGCAACCAAATTTTAATTTGATTTTACGTTTTAAAGTTTAATTTGTTTTAATTGCCAGTGCTTTTAGTGTCCCCCTCCCCTTTTATAAGGGGGCACTGGAAAAAATGTGATTTTAGCGCCCAAAAAAAAAAACAAAAAAAAAGGAAAAAAAAAAGGGCCTTGTAAATGTCTGCTGTGTCATCCAGGGCGAGTGGCATGGTTTAATGTTTTTTGTTTTGCAGGTAGACTCAAAAAGAGTTTCATGTATTAATCCATATTTTTCTAAGTGCAACTTAATTTTGTCCCTGATTATTGTGTCTAAAACATCGACGTTAGGCTAACTGCTTTGTAGTTGTAGGTTTATTCCTGACTCATTTGTTGAGCAGGGGAGAACATAAGAGCAAAGAAGTAGCAGCACGGGGAGGCTATTCGGCCCCTTGAGTCTGCTCCACCGTTCTAAAAATTGACCACCCTCTGAGTGAAATGGTTTCTTCTCATCTCAGGTATAAATGGCCTACCCCTTATCCTGAGAATGTGAAGCCTGGCTCTAGAGTCTTCAACCAGACGAAACATTGTCCGTGCCTCTACCCTGTTAAACCCTCTAAGAATGTTGTATGTTTCAATGAGATCACCTCTCAATTCCATCATCAAAATCATTATATATATATTGTAAAGAGCTGGGGTCCCAGCATTGAGCCCTGTGGCACTGCACTCGTCACTGCCCGCCATTCTGAAAAGGACCCGTTAATCCCGACTCTCTGCTTCCTGTCTGCCAATCAGTTCTCTATCCACGTCAGTACATTACCCCAATATCATGTGCTTTGATTTTGCACACCAATCTCTTGTGTGGGACCTTGTCAAAAACTTTTTGAAAGTCCAAATACACCACATCCACTGATTCTCCCTTGTCCACTCTACTTGTTACATCCTCAAAAAATGCCAGAAGATTTGTCAAGCATGATTTCCCCTTCATAAATCTATGCTGACTTGGACCAATCCTATCACTGCTTTCCAAATGCGCTGCTATTTCATCCTTAATGATTGATTCCAACATTTTCCCCACTACTGATCTCAGGCTAACCAATCTATAATTACCCGTTTTCTCTCTCCCTCCTTTTTTAAAAAGTACTGTTACATTAGCTACCCTCTAGTCCATAGGAACTGATCCAGAGTCGATAGACTGTTGGAAAATTATCACCAATGCATCCACTATTTCTCGGGCCACTTCCTTAAGTACTCTGGGATGTAGACTATCAGGCCCTGGGGATTTATCGGCCTTCAATCCCGTCAATTTCCCGAACACAATTTCCCACCTAATAAGGATATCCTTCAGTTCCTCCTTCTCACTAGACCTTCGATCCCCTAGGACATCCGGAAGGTTATTTGTGTCTTCCTTTGTGAAGACAGAACCAAAGTACTTGTTCAATTCGTCTGCCATTTCTTTGTTCCCCATTTTAAATTCACCCGAATCCGACTGCAAGGGCCCTACGTTTGTCTTTACTAATCTTTTTCTCTTCACATATCTTAGAAGCTTTTGCAGTCATTTTTTATGTTTCCGGCAAGCTTCCTCTCGCATTCTATTTTCCCCCTCTTAATTAAACCCTTTGTCCTCCTCTGCTGTATTCTAAATTTCTCCCAATCCTCCGGTTTGCTGCTTTTTCTGGCTAATTTGTATGCCTCTTCTTTGGATTTAACAGTATCCTTAACTTCCCTTGTTAGCCACGGTTGAGCAACCATCCTCGTTTTATTTTTACTCCAGACAGGGATGTACATTTGTTGAAGTTCGTCCATATGATCTTTAAAGTTTGCCATTGTCTATCCACCGTCAACCCTTTAAGTATCATTTGCCAGTCTAATCTAGCCAATTCGCACCTCATACCATCAAAGTTACCTTTCCTTAAGTTCAGGACCCGAGTTCTGAATTAACTTTGTCACTCTCCATCTTAATAAAGAATTCTACCATATTATGGCCAATCTTCCCCAAGGGGAATCGCACAACAAGATTGCTAATTAGTCCCTTCTCATTACACATCACCCAGTCTAGTATGGCCAGCTCTCTGTTTGGTTCCTCGACATATTGGTCTAGAAAACCATCCCGAATACACTCCAGGAAATCGTCCTCCACCGCATTTCTACCAGTTAGGTTAGCCCAATCAATATGTAGATTAAAGTCACCCACGGTTACTGCTGTACCTTTATTGCACACATCCCTTATTTCTTGTTTGATGCTGTCCCCAACCTCACTACTACTATTTGGTGGTCTGTACACAACTCCCACCAGCGTTTTCTGCCCTTTGGTATTCCATAGCTCCACCCAAAGCAATTCCACATCATCCAAGCTAATGTCCTTCCTTACAATTGCATTAATTTCCTCTCCGCCTCCTTTTCCTTTCTGTCTATCCTTCCTAAATGCTGAATACCCTTGGATGTTGAGTTCCCAGCCTTGGTCAACCTGGAGCTATGTCTCCGTGATGCCAATCACATCGTATCCATTAACTGCTATCTGCACAGTTAATTCGTCCACCTTATTCCGAATACTCCGCGCATTGATGCACAGAGCCTTCAGGTTTGACTTTTTAACACACTTGGACCCATTAGCATTCTGCTCTAAATTGGCCTTTTTTGTTTTTTGCCTTGGGTTTCTCTGCCTTCCACTTTTCTATTCTTCTTTCTATCTTTTGCTTCTGCCTTCATTTTATTCCCCTCTGTCTCCCTGCATAGGTTCCCATCCCCCTGCCATATTAGTTTAACTCCTGCCAACAGCACTAGCAAACACTCCCCCTAGGACATTGGTTCAGGTCCTGCCCAGGTGCAGACCGTCCGGCTTGTACTGGTCCCACCTCCCCCAGAACTGGTTCCAATGTCCCAGGAATTTCAATCCCTCCCTTCTGCACCACTGCTCAAGCCACGTATTCTTCTGAGCTATCCTGCGATTCCTACTCTGACTAGCAAGTGGCACTGGTAGCAATCCTGAGATTACTACATTTGAGGTCCTACTTTTTAAATTTAACTCCTAGCTCCCGAATTTCGTCTCGTAGGACCTCATCCCGTTTTTTTACCTATATCGTTGGTACCTATATGCACCACGACAACTGGCTGTTCACCCTCCCTTTTTAGAATGTCCTTGACCCTTGCACTCAGGAGGAAACATACCATCCTGGAGTCTCGGTTGTGGCTTCAGAAACATCTATCTATCCCCCTTACAATTGAATCCCCTATCACTATAGCTCTCCCCCTCTTTTTCCTGCCCTCCTGTGCAGCAGAGCCACCCACAGTGCCATGAACTTGGCTGCTGCTGCTCTCCCCCTCAACAATATCCAAAGCGGCATATCTGTTTTGCAGGGGGATGACCGCAGGGGACCCCTGCACTGCCTTCCTTGCACTGCTCTTCATGTTGGTCTTCCATTCCCTTTCTGGCTCTGTACCCTTTACCTGCGGTGAGACCAACTCGCTAAACTTGCTATTCACGTCATTCTCAACATCGTGGATGCTCCAGAGTTCATCCACCTGCAGCTCCAGTGCCACAATGCGGTCCCTCAGGAGCTGGAGGCGGATACATTTCCCGCACACGTAGTCGTCAGGGACACCAGAGGCGTCCCTGACTTCCCACATAGTACAGGAGGAGCATAACACGTGTCCGAGCTGTAGACTCATTTACAACCTCAATCATGCCCTCTACCTTCACAATAAGTGCTTTTCTGTCCCTAATCGGCTCAGCCTTGCTTTTACTAATTTTTTACAAAAATGTATTTGCATATATTTCCTAAAACGCTCAGCCATACGTGATCATGTCATTGCATTATAAAAATGTTATTATTCCCGGTTCAGCGGTAACGTTAACTCTGCAGACCTGGCAGGCTGTGTAAAATTGAATACCTCATCTGCATGGGCCTTTTTTTGTCTTTGTCCATGCCTCTGTTTGGAAATAAATTAATCAGAAATAAATTGAGTTGTGTGTTGAAGAGGATATGCTGGTTGGAAATTAATACACACTAATTGAAAATCGCTTGGTTTAATCTCTGTGATTGTGGAACAATTCAGTAACCTTTCATTGGAAGGCCTTGCACGTCTTGTCGGCTGTCGACCTCCTACTTTGAAGAATTCAAGGGAAGCACTGATTGTTGATAATATTCCACGACACACATCACATCTCAGAATTTACTTCTCTTCAGTTCTGACTGGAGATTTGAACTCCGTACAATCACCAAACATTTAAAATCCTCCCACATTGCATGGTAAAAGTCTCTGAAATAAATGCATTGAAACAAACATATTCTTCGTTATCAAATTGTCTAATAAATTATCCCACATGAGGATCGACTAACCACTTCTGTATGATCATATGTTGATCTTAAATTACATTACTCGTTATCTTTTTTGTCTTTTCGCTTCTATGTAGTATTCAGCTGTAATTGAAATATGACCAATAGATTAATCCACATCTAACAACATGACTTTTTCCCTGATCATCAAAGTTAGAGGAATTAACTGAGCATTGCATATGATTACCAGTGCTAAACTCAAAATTGTCGACTTATTGTTCATCCTCGATACACAACATAGAGCAAGTAATGGTTGGGTCAGAGCAGAAGCCGAAACTCGCAACTTGCTAGGATTTTAGGTCGGATATGAATTGTGTTTGTTCAAGGAATGGCAACAAACTGGCTCGGTTGATTGTAACTGCCGCACATCATTATTATTTAACTCGAAGGGTACTGTTTGTTATAAGTTCAGCAGATGGAAGTAAAATGGGGGCAGAAGCAAAAGATAGAAAGAAGAAAAGTTAAAATTGGAGGGCAGAGAAACCCAGGTATAAAATCAAAAAGGGCCACATTACAGCAAAATTCTAAAGGGACAAAGTGTGTTAAAAAGACAAGCCTGAAGGCTCTGTGCCTCAATGCGAGGAGTATTCGTGATAAGTTGGACGAATTAGCTGCGCAGGCAGCTATTAACGAATATGATATAACTGGGATTATGGAGACATGGCTCCAGGGTGACCAAGGTTGGGAACTGAACATCCAGGGGTATTCAACGTTCAGGAACGATAGACAGAAGGGAAAAGGAGATGGGGTAGCGTTGCTGGTTAAAGAGAAAATTAATGCAATAGTAAGGAAGGACATTAGCTTGGATGACGTGGAATCTGTATGGGTAGAGCTGCGGAATACCAAAAGGCAAAATACATTTGTGGGAGCTGTGTACAGGCCACCAAACACGAAGGTTGGGGACAAAATTAGGGATGCGTGCACTAAAGGTACAGTTGTTAAATATAGCCCAATCTATATTTAATCTACATATAGATTGGGCTAACCAACCTGGTAGCAATACGGTGGAGGAGGATTTCGTGGAGTGTATTAAAGATGGTTTTCTAGACCAATATGTCAAGGAACCAACTAGGGTGCTGGCCATCCTAGACTGGGTGATGTGTAATGAGAAGGGACTAATTAGCAAACTTGTTTTGCGAGGCCCCTTGGGGAAGAGTGACCATAATATGGTAGAATTCTTTATTAAGATGGAAAGTGACAAAGTTAATTCAGACACTAGGGACCTGAACTTAAGGAAAGGAAACTTCGACGGTATGAGAGGTGAGTTGGCTCGAATAGACTGGTGAATGATACTTAAAGGGTTGACGGTGGATAGGCAATGGCAGACATTTAAAGATCACATGGATGAACTTCAACAATTGTACATCCTTATCTGGAGTAAAAATAAAAGTGGAAATGTGGCTCAACTGTGGCTAACAAGGGAAATTAGGGATAGTGTTAAATCCAGGGAAGAGGCATATAAATTGGCCAGAAAAAGCAGCAAACCTGAGGACTGGGAGAAATTTAGAATTCAGCAGAGGAGCACAAAGGGTGTAATTAGGAGGGGGAAAATAGAGTATGAGAGGAAGCTTGCAGGGAACATAAAAACTGACTGCAAAAGCTTCTACAGATATGTGAAGAGAAAAAGATTAGTGAAGACAAATGTAGGTCCCTTGCAGTCAGAATCAGGTGAATTTATAATGGGGAGCAAAGAAATGGCAGACCAATTGAACAAATACTTTGGTTCTGTGTTCACGAAGGAACACTGAAATAACCTTCTGGAAATACTAGGGGACCGAGGGTCTAGCGAGAAGGGGGAACTGAAGGAAACCCTTATTAGTTAGGAAATTGTGTTAGGGAAATTGATGGGATTGAAGGCCGATAAATCCCCAGGACCTGATAGGTTGCAACCCTGAGTACTTAAGGAAGTGGTCCTATAAATAGTGGATGCATTGATGATCAATTTCCAACAGTCTTATCAACTCTGGATCAGTTCCTATGGACTGGAGGGTCGCTAATCTAACACCACTTTTTTAAAAAAGAAGGGAGAAAGAAAACGACGAATTATAGACCGGTTAGCCTGACATCAGTTGTGGGGTAAATGTTGGAATCAATTATTAAACATGAAATTGCAGCACATTTGGAAAGCAATGACAGGATCGGTCGAAGTCAGCATGGATTTATGAAAGGGAAATCATGCTTGACAAATCTTCTAGACTTTTTTGAGGATGCAAATAGTAGAGTGTACACAGGAGAACCAGTGGATGTGATGTATTTGAACTTTCAAAAGGCTTTTGACAAGGTCCCACACAAGGGATTAGTGTGTAAAATTAAAGCACATGGTATTGGGGGTAATGTATTGATGTGGATAGAGAACTGGTTGGCAGATAGGAAGCAGAGAGTCTGGATAAATGGGTCCTTTTCAGAATGGCAGGCAGTGACGACTGGGGTGCCGTAGGGTTCAGTGCTGGGTCCCCAGCTATTTGCAATATACATCAATGATTTAGATGAAGGAATTGAGTGTAATATCTCCAAGTTTGCAGATGACACTAAGATGGTTGGCGGTGTGAGTTGTGAGGAGGATGCTAAGCGGCTGCAGGGTGACTTGGACAGGTTAGGTGAGTGGGCACATGCATGGCAGATGCAGTATAATGTGGATAAATGAGAGGTTAGCCACTTTGGTGGCAAAAACAGGAAGGCAGAATATTATCTGAATGGCGACAGATTAGGAAAAGGGGAGATGCAACGAGACCTGGGTCTCATGGTACATCAGTCATTGAAAGTTGGCACGCAGGTACAGCAATCGGTGAAGAAGGCAAATGGCATGTTGGCATTCATAGCAAGGGGATTTGACTATAGGAGCAGGGAGGTCTACTGCAGTTGCACAGGACCTTGGTGAGGCCTCACCTGGAATATTGTGTTCAGTTTTGGTCTCCTAATCTAAGAAATGATGTTCTTGCTGTTGAGGGAGCGCTGCTAAGGTTCACCAGGCTGATTCCCGGGATGGCAGGGCTGACATATGAGGAGAGATTGGAGGGACTGGGCCTGTGTTCACTGGAGTTTAGAAGAATAAGAAGGAGATCTCATAGAGACATATGAAATTCTGACGCGATTGGACAGGTTAGACGCAAGAAGAATGTTCCCGATACTGGAGAAGTCCAGAACCAGGGGACACAGTCTAAGGATAAGGGGTAAGCCATTTAGGTCTGAGATGAGGAGAAAAGTCTTCACTCAGATAGTTGTTAACCTGTTGAATTCTCTACCGCAGAAAGTTGTTGAGGCCAGTTCGTTAGATATATTCAAGAGGGAGTTAGATATGGCCCTTACGGCCAAAGGGATCAAGTGGTATGGAGAGAAAGCAGGAAAGTGGTACTGAAGTGAAACATCAGCCATGATCTTATTGAATTGTGGTGCAGGCTCAAAGGGCCGAATGGCTTAATCCTGCACCTATTTTCTATGTTTCTATGTTTCTATGTCTATGGAACAAAAAGCAGCAGCTCCCAGTACTAATGTAAGAGTTATCAGATCTGTTAGAAGAGACTTATGTCCATGACCACAACAAACCACGCCGTGTACAGGTATATTGTAAATAAGCAAAACAGATTTTATTAAGTAGCTTACATCCTGTACAAAGAAACAAGGCGATAGGCAGTCTGTTCATTGAAACCTCAACATAAGAACATAAGAACATAAGAATTAGAAACAGGAGTAGGCCATCTAGCCCCTCGAGCCAGCTCCGCCATTCAATAAGATCATGGCGGATCTGGCCATGGACTCAGCTCCACTTACCCGCCCTCTCCCCGTAACCCTTAATTCCCATATTGGTTAAAAATCTATCTATCTGTGACTTGAACACATTCAATGAGCTAGCCTCAACTGCTTCCTTGGGCAGAGAATTCCACAGATTCACAACCCTCTGGGAGAAGAAATTCCTTCACAACTCGGTTTTAAATTGGCTCCTCCGTATTTTGAGGCTGTGCCCCCTAGTTCTAGTCTCCCCTACCAGTGGAAACAACCTCTCTGCCTCTATCTTGTCTATCCCTTTCATGATTTTAAATGTTTCTATAAGATCACCCCTCATCCTTCTGAACTCCAACGAGTAAAGACCCAGTCTACTCAATCTATAATCATAAGGTAAACCCCTCATTCCCGGAATCAGACTAGTGAATCGTCTCTGTACCCCTTCCAAAGCTAGTATATCCTTCCTTAAGTCAGGTGACCAAAACAGCACGCAGTACTCCAGGTGCGGCCTTACCAATACCCTATACAGTTGCAGCAGGACCTCACTGCTTTTGTGCTCCATCCGTCTCGCAATGAAGGCCAACATTCCATTTGCCTTCCTGATTACCTGCTGCGCCTGCAAACTAACCTTTTGGGATTCATGCACAAGGACCCCCAGGTCCCTCTGCACCTCAGCATGTTGTAATTTCTCCCCATTCATATAATATTCCCTTTTACTGTTTTTTTTCCCAAGGTGGATGACCTCACACTTTCCGACATTGTATTCCATCTGCCAAACCCTAGCCCATTCACTTAACCTATCCAAATCTCCTTGCAGCCTCTCTGAGTCCTCTACACAACCCACTTTCCCACTAATCTTAGTGTCATCTGCAAATTTTGTTGCACTACACTATGTCCCCTCTTCCAGGTCATCTATGTATATTGTAAACAGTTGTGGTCCCAGCACCGATCCCTGTGGCAAACCACTAACCACCGATTTCCAACCCGAAAAGGACCCATTTATCCTGACTCTCTGCTTTCTGTTCGCCAGCCAATTCTTTATCCATACTAATACATTTCCTCTGACGACGCGTACGTCTATCTTCTGCAGTAACCTTTTGTGTGGCACCTTATCAAATGCCTTTTGGAAATCTAAATACACCACATCCATCGGTACACCTCTATCCACCATGCTCGTTATATCCTCAAAGAATTTCAGTGAATTAGTTAAACATGATTTCCTCTTCATGAATCCATGCTGTGTCTGCTTGATTGCACTATTCCTATCTAGATGTCCCGCTATTTCTTCCTTAATGATAGTTTCAAGCATTTTCCCCACTACAGATGTTAAACTAACCGGCCTATAGTTACCTGCCTTTTGCCTGCCCCCTTTTTTAAACAGAGGTGTTACATTAGCTGGTTTCCAATCCGCTGGTACCTCCCCAGAGTCCAGAGAATTTTGGTAGATTATAACGAATGCATCTGTGATAACTTCCGCCATCTCTTTTAATACCCTGAGATGCATTTCATCAGGACCAGGGGACTTGTCTACCTTGAGTCCCATTAGCCTGTCCAGCACTGCCCCCCTAGTGATAATGATTGTCTCAAGGTCCTCCCTTCCCACATTCCTGTGGCCTGCAATTTTTGGCATGGTTTTTGTGTCTTCCACTGTGAAGACCGAAGCAAAATAATTGTTTAAGGTCTCAGCCATTTCCACATTTCCCATTATTAAATCCCCCTTCTCATCTTCTAAGGGACCAACGTTTACTTTAGTCTCTCTTTTCCGTTTTATATATCTGTAAAAGCTTTTACTATCTGTTTTTATATTTTGCGCAAGTTTACCTTCGTAATCTATCTTCCCTTTTTTTTATTGCTTTTTTAGTCATTCTTTGCTGTTGCTTAAAATTTTCCCAATCCTCTCGTTTCCCACTCACCTTGGCCACCTTATACGCATTGGTCTTTGATTTGATACTCTCCTTTATTTCCTTGGTTCTCCACGGCTGGTTATCCCTTCTTTTGCCGCCCTTCTTTTTCACTGGAATATATTTTTGTTGCGCACTATGAAAGAGCTCCTTAAAAGTCCTCCACTGTTCCTCAATTGTGCCACCGTTTAGTCTTTGTTTCCAGTCTACTTTAGCCAACTCTGCCCTCATCCCACTGTAGTCCCCTTTGTTTAAGCATAGTACACTCGTTTCTGACACAACTTCCTCACCCTCAATCTGTATTACTAATTCAACCATACTGTGATCACTCATTCCGAGAGAATCTTTTACTCGGAGATCGTTTATTTTTCCTGTCTCATTACACAGGACCAAATCTAAGATGGCTTGCTCCCTTGTAGGTTCTGTTACATACTGTTCTAAAAAACAATCCCGTATGCATTCTATGAATTCCTCCTCCAGGCTACCCCGTGCGATTTGATTTGACCAATCGATATGTAGGTTAAAATCCCCCATGACTACTGGCGTTTCTTTTTCACATGCCTCCATTATTCCCTTGATTATTGCCCGCACCACCGTGAAGTTATTATTTGGGAGCCTATAAACTACGCTGAACAGTGACTTTTTCCCCTTACTATCTCTAATATCCACCCACAATGATTCAACATTTTGTTCATTGGAGCCAATATCATCCCTCACAACTGCCCTAATATCATCCTTTATTAACAGAGCTACCCCACCTCCTTTCCCTTCTTGTCTATCTTTCTGAATCGTCAGATACCCCTGTATGTTTAATTCTCAGTCTTGGCCACTCTGCAACCATGTTTCTGTAATGGCCACCAAATCATACCCATTTGTAATGATTTGTGCCATCAACTCATTTACTTTATTTTGAATACTGCGTGCATTTAGGTAGAGTGTTTTCATCCTAGTTTTTAAACCATGATTTTTAGTTTTGACCCCTCCTGCAGCCCCTTTATATTCAGTGGCCCTTTTTGTTTCTTGCCTTTGGTTTCTCTGCCCTCCACTTTTACTATCTCCTTTCTGTCTTTTGTTTTTGTCTCCTTTTTGTTTCCCTCTGTCTCCCTGCATTGGTTCCCATCCCCCTGCCATATTAATTTAACTCCTCCCCAACAGCACTAGCAAACACTCCCCCTCGGACACTGGTTCCGGTCCTGCCCAGGTGCAGACCGTCCGGTTTGTACTGGTCCCACCTCCGCAGAACCTGTTCCAATGCCCCAGGAATTTGAATCCCTCCCTGCTGCATCACTGCTCAAGCCACGTATTCATCTGTGCTATCCTGCGATTTCTACTCTGACTAGCACGTGGCACTGGTAGCAATCCCGAGATTACTACTTTTGAGGTCCTACTTTTTAATTTAGCTCCTAGCTCCTTAAATTCGTCTCGTAGGACCTCATCCCTTTTTTTACCTATGCCGTTGGTACCAATGTGCACCACGACAACAGAAGCCGACCGAGTGGCTGTGGCGCTGTCTCTTGCTGTGTGCTGTTGACTGTAGTTCTTCTGCAGACTTCCTCTGTGTTTATGCTGCATTAAAGGTTCAATAGCTCTTTCTCATAGCTTTTCTCCTCACATACATATGTGATAGCTCGCAGCTGTTTCAGTTTCAATTCTTACTAGCTCTTCGACATTCAACACGTTATCTGGTATTTTGCAGATGGAATATTTTTCTCTGAGAACATCTACACAATCTCATACTATTTAGTTTTGGTTTGTAGCTTAGTGATACAGGCACTGTCGACCTTTATTTTATTTTGTGCCAAATTAATAATCTGACTTTAAAAGCCTAAGTCTAACAATTTGTTTCAGCACAAAAATATTGGCTCAAGTTACCATCTTGCTTTACTAAAAATGTTTAACATAATATTGGCTCAATTTACCATGATGCTTTGCTTCTCATTTATAAGCATATTTAGCTAAGCTTACACACGTTTTCGTTACTTTTACCATATAATAGTTAAATAAAAGCATTATTACAACACTATCACAGCATGCAGGTATGTTTGACCTTACAGGAACACGTGATGGGCGAACAGTGGAGGGACCATTGGGCATACTTTACCTTCTGGTTAAAGCTACCATTGCGGATCAGCCACTCGATTGTGAATTTGACATTAGCACCATCGGGTGACAAGACTTTGGTGGTCCGTTTTATAACCTGTCCATTTTCATTTGTTTTGACTTCTGTGGAGAAACAAGTTAGCTGTGTTATAAAAAAAGGCAGCCGAATTATTATTGGCTATTTAGGATGACTGTCGAAGAAGAAGTTCATCCCCTGCTCCTCATATTCTCAAACAGCTGTCCTGGTTCTATGAACAGCGAGCGCAGCTGCAGCGCCAATGTTACATCAAGCGAGGAAGTTGAAAATCTATTCCAAAATTATTCCTTTCGATCACAATTTGTTGATCACTGTGAAAGGGCAGCAAATGCAAGATTTGTGTGACAGGGCTTCGTTCATCTCTGATCCTTTCTCGCAGGACGTGTGTCTGATTAGTATTTGGAGGCAAAGTGTGAACAGAATGTCTGCTTTGAAGAATGTCTACATTTTCACCTGTGAAGAGCACGTACTGTGGAAACAACCTGGGCTGTTAGTCACAGAAACACCAAAACAGAATCAGCACAACAGCTTCCCAGCACGTTGGCTGCATTGCAGAGAAGCAATTGATTCAGCAATATTAAGCAGGTCAAGATGAAAAGTTGCTGGTGTGGGGCTATGAACTGAATTACAGAAATTGATGCTAACTATCGTCCATTTACTGAGTGACTTTCTGATCAAATTATTAAATTATGAATGCTGTTTACCTGTTACTGGTCATTCTCAACAACCAGTTCACAATTACGTGATCAGTCTCGGGTTTGCAGGATTGGGTTGTCATGTTAAAATTGGCACATGATTTCTTCGCCCAATGCTGGAAACAAAACTTCTCCTTAGTTAGAATGTTCAACAATCATTTGAATGGTCAACCTATCACAGCATCGCTTTCTTTCAGCCTTTTTAGTGATAGAGCAAATGTGGGCGAAAGACAAATCTTAATCGTGCCTCGATATATGAATAACAGACAGTTATTCAAGGGCGGATAACCTCTGCACGAGACACCCTCTACTGATTTCACAATCCTATCTGTGTCACGCTGAAGTCTATAACTATCCACATCACTATCTACTATTTTGGAAACTTTAGTATCATCTGCAAGCTTTATAATGCTGGCCCTTACATCCCTGTCTAGGACGTTTACAAAAATTGAAAAGATTAATGGATGTAAAATTAACCCTCGCAGTAAACCACTGCAACCTACCACTCAGTGTGAACAATATCCATCCACCACTAACCTTTGCTTCCTGTCACTGAACTAATTTCTGATCTATAGCATCACGTTCCCCTTACTTCCGTGGGCTTACGCATTCTTAATAAGCCTGCTGTCAAAGTGCTGTTGGTGCTTTGTCAAACGACTTCTGAAACGCCATATCTACTAAAATACATTGATCATCATTCTTCAATATCTAATTAAATTTAAAAAAATCATGAGACAGCTAAGATTTACCTGTAACAAATCCATTCTGCAGTTCCTTGAGTAACTCAAGTCTTTTCAAATGAAGGTATATTTGGTCCATGGCAATTGTTTCCAATAAGTTCAATGGAATGGATTAATATTACGTTCACTCCCCTCTAAACTTTCTACATTAAATCTATGACCCTGGTTTTTGACCCCTCTGCTGGTGGAAATAGGTCCTTCCTCTCCACTCTATCTAGGCCCCTCATAATTTCATACACCTCAAACAAGTCTCCCTTTGGCCTCCTCTGTTCCAGAGAAATAAAAATCCCAAGCTATCCGAGGTACAGCAAGTAATTAGGAAAATAATTGGAATGTTGGCCTTTATTGCAAAGAGCATGGAGTAGAAAAGTAAGGAACTCCTGCTACAACTGTACAGGGCATTGGTGAGACCACACCTGGAGTACTGTTTGCAGTATTGGTCTTCTTATTTAAGGATGCATACACTTGCATTGGAGGCCGTTCAGAGAAGGTTCACGAGGTTGATTCCTGAGAGGAAGGGGGTTGTCATATGAAGAAAGTTTGAGCAGGTTGGGCCTATACTCCTTGGAGTTTAGAAGACTGAGAGGTGATCTTATTTAAATGTATAAGATTCTGAGGGGGTTTGACAGGTTAAATGCAGAGAGGATGTTTCCTTTCGTAGGGGAATCTAGAACTAGGGGGCATAGTTTCAGAATACGGGATCGCCCATTTACAACAGAAATGAGGAAGAATTTCTACTCTCAGAGGGTCGTGAATCTGTGGAATTCTCTGCCCCAGAGAGCTTGGAGGCTGGGTCATTGAATACGTTTAAGTTGGAGATAGATAGATGATTGATGTATAAGGGAGTCAAGTGTTATGGGGAGAGGGCAGTGAAGTGGAGTTGAGGCCAAGATCAGATCAGCAACTAGTGGGGTGCCGCAGGGATCAATGCTCGGACACCAACTATTTACAATCTATATTAAGGACTTGGGTGAAGGGACCAAGTGTAATATAGCCAGGTTTGCTGACAACACAAAGATGGGAGGAAAAGCAGTATGTGAGGATGTCACCAAAAACCTGCAAAAGGACATAGACAGGCTAAGTGAGTAGGCAAAAATTTGGCAGATGGAGTATAATGTTGCAAACTGCGAGATTATGCACTTTAGCAGAGAAATTCCAAGGGCAAGTTATTATTTAAATGGGGAAAAATTGCAAAGTGCTGCGGGACCTGGGGATCCTGGCAAATGAAACATAAAAGGTTAGTATGCAGGTACAGCAAGTGATAGAAAGATAGAAACATAGAAAATAGGAGCAGTAGAAGTCCATTCGGCCCTTCGAGTCTGCACCGCCATTCAATATGGTCATGGCTGATCATCTATCTCAACACCATATTACCGCTTTTTCCCCATACCCCTTGATGCCTTTTGTTTCTAGAAATCTATCTGTCTCCCTCTTAAATACATTCAGTGACTTGGCCACCACAGACTTCTGTGGTCGAGAATTGCACAGGTTCGCCAGCCTCTAAGTGAAACAATTTCTCCTTAACTCAGTCCTAAATAACCTACTCCATATCCTAAGACTGTGACCCCTCGTTCTAGACTTCCAGCCAGGGGAATAATGCTCCGCTCATCCAGTCTATCCAACCTAGTCAGAATTTTATATGTTTTTATGAGATCCCCTCTCATTCTTCTAAATGCCAATGAATACACGCCTAGATGACACAATGTCTCCTCATACGACAGTGCTGCCATCCCAGGAATCAGTCTAGTGAACCTTCGCTGCAGTCCCTCTATGGCAAGTATATCCTTTCTTAGTTAAGAAGATCAAACATGCACACAATACTCCAGGTGCGGTCTCATCAAGGCGCTGTATAACTGTAGTAAGACATCATTACTCCTGTACTGAAATCCTCCTGCAATGAAGGCCAACATACCATTTGCCTTCCTAACTGCTTGCTGCACCTGCGTGTTTGTTTTCAATGACTGGTATACAAGGACACCCAGGTCCCTCTGTACATTGACATCACCATTTAAATAATACTTTATCCTTATGTTGTTCCTACCAAAGTGGATACGTTCACATTTATCCACATTATACTGCATCTGCATGTGTTTGCCCACTCACTCAACCTATCTAATCATCTTGTGACATCTTTGCATCCTCCTCACAACTCACAATCCCACCTAGTGTTCTGTCGGCAGAAAACTTGGAAACATTTGGTTCCCTTATCCAAATCATTTATATATATTGTGACTAGCTGAGGGCCAAGCACTGATCCCTGTGGTACCCCACTAGTCACTGCCCGCCACCCCGAAAAAGCCCCGTTTATTTCGACTCTCTGTTTCATGTCAGTTAGCCAATTTTCAATCCATGCCAATTCATTGCTCCCAATCCCATGTGCTTTAATTTTGCACACTAACCTCTTCTGTGGGACTTTATCAAAGTCCTTCTGAAAATCCAAATATACTATGTCCACTGGTTCTCCCTTATCTGTTCTATCAGTTACATCCTCAAAAAGTTCCAGTAGGTTTGTCAAAACTGATTTTCCCTTCATAAATCCATGTTGACTTTGTTTAATCGTTGATATTATCTAAGTGTGCCATTATCACATCCTTTATAATAGACTCTAGAATTTTCCTGACTACTGATATCAGGCTAACCGTTTTCTCTCTCTCTCCTTTTTTTAAATAGTGGAGTTACATTTGCCACCCTCCAATCTGCAGGAACTGTTCCATAATCTATCAAATTTTTGAAGATGACAACCAATGCTTCTACTATTTCCATGGCTACCTCTTTTAGTACTCTGGGATGCAGATCATCAGGCCCTAGGAATTTATGGTCCTTCAGTCCCATTAGTTTCTCCAACACTATTTTCTTACTAATAATCATTTCCTTTAATTCCTCTTGCTCATTAGACCCTTGGTTTCCTAGCATTTCTGGGATGTTATTTGTGTCTTCTACTGTGAAGACAGGATCGAAGTATTTATTTAATTGTGCAGCCATTTACTTTTTCCCCATTAAAATTCTTCCGTTTCTGTCTGTAAAGGACCAACATTTGTCTTCACTAATCTTTTTCTTTTTATGTACTTGTCGAAACTTTTGCAGTCAGTTTTTATGTTCCTTGCAGGTTTACTCTCATACTCTATTTTTCCCCGATTAATCAATCTCTTGATCCTTTTTTTGCTGAATTCTAAACTGCTCCCAATCCTCAGGCTTGCTACTTTTCTTGGCAACTTTGTATGACTCCTCTTTGGATCTGATACTATATTTAATTTCTGTTGTTAGCCATTATTGGACCACTTTTCCTTTTGTATTGAACGTCAGAAAGGGATGTATAACTGTTGCAATTCATGCATTAGTCCCTTAAATGCTATCCATTGCCTATCCACCATCATGCCTTTTAATTAATCCTCCCAATCTATCATAGTTTCCTTTGTTGAGATTTAGGACCCTAGTTTCGGATTGGACTACTTCACGTTCCATCTTCATAAAGAGTTCAATTATGTTATGGTCACTCTTCCCTAAAGGACCCCGCACAACAATACAGTAAATTAACCCCTTCTCATTAGACAAAACCCAATCTAGGAAAGTGTGTTCCCCAGTAGGCTCCTCATTATACTGGTCTTAAAGACCCTCGCGTACAAATTCCAGGAAATCAGCTTCCACGGTATTAGTAATAATTTGGTATGGCCAGTCTATAAGTAGATTGCTGATCAGGAAAGCCAATGGAATCTTGGCCTTTACTGCAAAGAGGATGGGGTATAAAAGCAGGGAAGTCTTGCTACAGTTATACAGGGTATTCATGAGGCCACACCTGGAATACTGCGTACAGTTTTAGTTTCCATATTTAAGAAAGGTATACTTGCTTTGGAGGCATTTCAGAGAAGGTTCACTAGGTTGATTCCGGAGATGAAGGAGTGGACTTATGAGGAAAGGTTGAGTAGGTTGGGCCTCTACTCATTGGAATTCAGAAGAATGAGAGGTGATCCTATCGAAACGTATACGATTATGAGAGGGCTTGACAAGGTGGAAGCAGAGAGGATGTTTCCACTGATAGGGGAGACTAGAACTAGGGGGCATAAACTTAGAATAAGGGGCCGCCCATTTAAATCTGAGATAAGGAGGATTTCTTCCTTCAGAGGGTTGTAAAGCTGTGGAATTCTTTGCCTCAGAGAGCTGTGGAAGCTGGGACATTAAATATATTTAAGACAGAGATGGACAGTTTCTTAACCGATAAGGGATTAAGGGGTAATGGGGAACAGGCAGGGAAGTAGACCTGAGTTTCAGATCAGCCATGATCGTATGAAATGGGGGAACAGGCTCTATGGGCCATGTGGCCTACTCCTGCTCCTCTTTCTTATGCTCTGATGTTCTTATATTCTGATTAGAAAAGGCCTATACTCTCTGGAGTTTAGAAGAATGAGAGGTGATCTCATTGAAACATGAAAGATTCTGAAATGGTTTGATGGGGTAGAAGCTGAGAGGTTGTTTCCCCTGGTTGGAATGTATAGACCTAACGGATATAGTCTCATGATTAGGGTAGGCCATTTAAAACTGAGATGAAGAGGAATTTCTCCACTCACAGTGTTGGTAATCTTTAGAATTCTCTGCCCACGAGGGCTGTGGAGGCTGAATATTTGAGTATATTCAAAGCTGAGTTAGATAGATTTTTGGACTGTGGGGTTATCAAGGAATATGGATATCGGGCGGAAAATTGGAATTGAGGTGAATATTCATCCATGATCTTATTGAATTGTGGCACCATATGGTCTACTCCTGCTCCGATTTGATATGTTCTCATGTTTTTATACTATTGGACAATACCCAAAGTTTGGAATTATTAATAGGTATAAAATTCTTCGTATAAAAAAGCTTCCTTCGTACAAATGCCTCCGACCCCCCAAAAATCTATGAATCTACCTGTTGATCCTGGAGAACAGTAAGATCCCAGTCGGCGGCCTAGATTCGCTGAGCAGTGCATGTAGAAGCGGTAATCACATGGGCCTGGACCACCAATACTATGCAGTATTCTCATCGATAAAAATGGGAGTGCTACTTGTAAGGGCTGACATTACTTTCAATGAGACAACCCCCTAAAACACCGAACACAGCATAATAAATAAATAACTAAAACACCTCACATATTTAAAATTAATTGAAATTAAATGTAATAAAAGGTTTTAAAAAAACAAACATTTTTTGCAATTTTTTAAAATGTGTTTTAATAGTGTTAAAAATAAACGTATCTTAATGGACAGGGATTTTAATATAAAAATAAGTGTTTACATTTCATTTTTATATGTTTTCAAACTCTTACACTTGTAAAAGTAAGCTATGCACCTGCTTTTACCAGGTGTAAAGATTTGAAGGACATTTGCTGGGCATGAGTTGGGCAAATAGTCCAACCTCTCTCATGCGGACATCCTTCTCCCGGGGATGTGGACGATATGTGCAGTGAAATCCTGACAGATCGGAAAAGCCGGTTTTCAGCGCATGCGCATCACAGCCTGCAAACCGGCTTTTGTGAGGCCTCGCCGTGTACTGACCCAGCAAGGTCGCAATTTTCAACCCAATATGTCTTTAACATGTACACAACATATTATAGTGTCAGCTTTGATAATTTGCTGATTGGTAATGGTAAACATTCGAACAAAAATAAAAGTCAGTGCGCAAGGGATATAAATTGAGTCAGTCAGAAGGGAAGGTCTAACAGAATCATTTGTGGGGGGAACTGAAGGATGGAATTTAAAATCCGGAGGACATTATGTATTTAAATTGCTTGGACATTGCACATTTAAAATGAAAAGGCAACCTGTGCAGAAGTCGTGCTAAAACTAAAAATCAACTGACAACAAAATACCGCGATGATACCAAAGAGTTTACAGACTGCTGAGGCCATTAGGCATCGGAGGCAAGGACAATCCATGTTTTGTGTAAAGCACAATGACTCGAAAGAATCCTGGAACACTGCTGAGAGTGCGCAGCAAGTGAGATAGAAGAGTCGATTGTGTGTGAAGGGTTGCACCTTGTTTAACATCAAAGTAAGTTCAGAGACACCGCAACAAACTGCCAACCATCCATCATTAATGACATATTTTGAATCCATCTACACGGTAGAAGACACTAAAAACATCCCAATAATAGATAATCAAGAGGCTATAGGGAAGAGGGAAATTAAAACAATCACTACCACAAGAGAAGAAGTACTAGGCAACCTAATGGGACTAAAGGTGGACAGGTCCCCCTGACCTGATGCCCTGCATCCTAGGGTGTTAAAATAAGTGCCCACAGAGATAGTGAATGCTTTGGTTGTAAGCCACCAAAATGCCATGGATTCTGGATAGGTTCAAGCGGATTGGTGTATTATATGGGGTTAATCACATACTGTTAATTATGATATTTAGACATTTACAGTGTGTTTCTGTCCCATGCTCCATGGAATGTTGTTGCTCTGGAGAGAGAGAGAGAGAGAGGGAAAGCAACCTTGAGACGGATACCGGCTTGTTGTGAGACGGTCGGCACCTCGAGATCTCATGCTTTGTGGACGAGCAGCTGGGGCCTTACAGATTAGGAGTTGGCCATAAGCCACATGCACCCATGTATTGTTCAATAGTATGTTTGTTTAATAGTATAAAGGAACAGCGCTGTCCCGTAGCTCTTTGAACTTCACCTTGGACCGTGATTGACAAGTGGTGCCGGGATCCCCAAGGCTCCAGACCAGCCGTCGTTGCAGAGTTCCCGACGGGCTGACGACCGTGCGCTTTGCTGCATCTTATTATACTTCTCTTTTCTTCATAAACTGTATTGTTATATTACTTTTCTCTCAGTAAACGGTGGTTTATTCTTTACTTCATTTGTCTTGTCTCTTATTTAACATTCATCCAGATCCCGAACCTGGGTTTATTATTATCGATCCAAAACATTTCGGCATCATGAACAGGATCTAGTAAAATGTTTAAGAGAAAGACAAGAAGCAGTCTCCTCCTGCGGGAGAGAAGTATAGAATACCAGGGTGGAGCACGAGGGATGAGGGTTTTGGATCTCTTGCCAAGGTGCTAGCCCGGTTTGGACCCCCGCAACATGGGGATACGCCGTTATTGGAACAGAGCAAAGATCGAACCATACCCCACACGGTACTGTCTCTCCTGGAGGAAGCGGGCTTCCCACAGGAGAAAAATAGTCCCCACAAATGGGATGTATTTTGTTGACAGCATTAAGGGCGATGTGTAAACAACTTAAGGAAAGTGAGGAAGAAAACCGACAATTAAAAACAGCTGTTAAGGTGTTTGAAAGTCAAAACTTCACCCAGACTGAAGCAGTCCACACTGCACAAGAGCAGGCGGACAAGGTCAATGAACAATCAGAAACTTTAATATGCCGTCTGGCGACAGTACAAAATAAAAAGAAAGCCAGACGACGGAAATTACAGATGGATTTGAAATATATCCTTTGTACTGCACTGATTTGCTGCTGAATGTGGTATGGACTTGCTCAATCAGATACCAGTGAGTGTTCAAAAGCCAATGCAGAATCATGTGGGGAATGTATACAAGCTGGAAAAAATTGTGGGTAGTGCACCAAAAATAACTGGTACTCCTCTGACTCAGAATATGAGTGGACAGATGGACCGGGGGGGAGGGGGAATGGGAGGAAACTAAAAACCCTCCCCATACGTTCCAAGCACAGAAGCTATATCCCTTATGACAAATAAGATGAAACAGTAAGATGGGGAACAGCCGGTAACCACGAGAGGGGTGTGTGACTAGTGAGTAACAAGAAATAGGATCTGGATTTCGCCAAAAACCCGGGGAATCATTGTCACAATGGCTAACCCGGATTTGGGACCAGGGAGCATCAGGCATAATACTTAAGCCCGAAGAGTTAACAAAAATGGGGACACTGACTACGGACCACCATATCACAGCAGTGCTACGGAATGTCCAGGGCACAAGTTCACTATGGGACATGGTTACGACAGGGGTCTAGCAAAAATATCCCTATGCCGTTGATTGGGAAGGGGAGGTAAAACCTTGGAATACTATGGAAGAGGGTACGATACAGTTGCACAACATGGCAACACAGGGAGGATTATATCACCAATCATATGGGGGGCCAGATCATGAGCTCTTTATGGCATGAACGCGGAGCAGGCTGATGAAGAGTGGCCATCTTATGATGAGGGGTGCGCTACTCGCATTATTGGGACCAGCCCAAGGGCAGCGGGTGGGGAACGCCTGCCTATTGTTAGGACAGTTAGAGGATGCAGAAGAGAGTGTGCGAGAGTCGAGAATGGCTAATGTAGAGAGGGATCGGGACCAGCGACAAGGTTCGACCTCTGGGAAAGGTACAGGGTCGGGAAAGACAAAAAAAAGAATTGTGCTGAGGAACATGTTCGCGGCTTTACTGAAGGCAGGGGTCCCCAAGGGAAAAATTGATGGAATCCCAACAGGAGCGATGTATTCTATGCAACACTGCGTCCCGGGAACAGGGCAGGGTGAAAGGAGGGAGGGAAGGGAGACTAAGTTGGATAGCGATACGTCTGCGGATGCGGAGAAACCACCTCCCGCTAGCCTATACCCCAATGTAGAAGAGCTGTGGAAGGCTAGTAATCACCTCGACTAGTGGTGTGGCCGGGATCCGGGAGTACCCCCCGTTAGAACCACATCAACCCAAGCTCCCGGGGATCTGAGGCCACACATTCCGATTACGATACATTGGAGGGGGGTGGGGACATACAAAGAGATGTTGCTTTACTAGACACAGGGGCAGAAGTTACTATTATCCATGGAAATCTTAGGGAACACACAGGGACCCGTATAATGATTAATGGGTTCAGAGGGGCAGAAACGCCCGCTGTCCAAACAACTATCAGAATGATGTTGGGAAATGGGCCTCCGCGCTGGGTAATGGTCTTAATATCGGCAGTAAAGGAACATATTATTGGGATGGACCTTTTAAAGGGAACCACACACAACACCTCGTTCGGGCGATTCTCATTAGGGATACGGGCGATCACTGTGATTGCAGAGGAAGCAAAGGGGGAACCAGTGGTAATACCATGGCCATCACGTATAGTGACTATGAAATAGAACCGAATACCTGGGGGACACAAAGAAATAGGGGAAAACATACAAGGGCTCTTGGAGGCGGGTATCATTAGACATGCGGTGTCCCCCTACAATAGCCCTGTTTAGCCTGTGCAGAAACCCGACAAAATTTGGAGGGTGACGGTGGACTACTGATAACTGAACAAATGTGCCCCTCCCCTGGCAACCGCTATCCCAGGTGTAGTAACTATAACAGAACGGCTGTGGAGTGGTATGCGGTAATCGACCTGGCCAATTCCTTTTTCTCCATTCCAATAGCGGAAGAATCCCAGGACCAGTTTGCATTCACTTGGGAAGGGAGGCAATACACGTTTAAACGCGTACCTCAAGGTTACCTACATAGAAATATAGAAACATAGAAAATATATGCAGGAGTAGGCCATTTGGCCCTTCGAGCCTGCACCGCCATTCGATAAGATCATGGCTGATCATTCCTTCAATACCCCTTTATAGAAACATAGACCTACCCTATGCCACGGATTGGTGGCCCGGGACCTGGACATGTGCACGTTAGCTCCTCATTGGCACACTACATCGATGATGTACTAATAAGGAGTCCCACCGAGGCAGTGATGTCAGAAGCCCTAGCTACTTTAGTCCAACACATGTGAGACAGGCGTTGGGAGGTAAATCTGAAGAAGGTGCAGGGCCCTAGCCAGACTGTCCAGTTTCTGGGGATCCAATGGACTCGGGGTGAGTGCATCATACCCGAGCCTGTGAAGAATAAAATTAAAGAAATGGCCACCCCCACGAATAAAACTGAGACGCAACTGTTTGTGGGACTATTGGGTTACTGGAGGAGACACATACCTCACCTCACAATGCTATTAAAACCGCTGTATGCCGTAACATGAAAAGAGGCCCACTTCGAGTGGGGAAAGGAACAGCAGGTGGCTTTTGAGCAGCCAAAGAAGCCGTAGCTCAAGCTTTATCCCTAGCCCCGCGAGTGCCTGGGGAGCCTTTTGAGCTACAGGTATCCGTTACCAATGATACTGCGGTATGGAGTTTGTGGCAGATTCAACATGGCATTCGTATACTGTTAGGGTTCTGTTCTAGAAAATTGACAGAAGCTGCTACTCGTTACACTCCATTTGAGAAACAATTATTAGCATGTTATTGGGCCCTGCAGAAACAGAAGGACAGACAGGGGACGACAAAGTCAGTTTAAGACCAGACCTACCCATATTATCCTGGGTTCTCTCAGAAAATGAGACACACAAGGTCGGGCGAGCGCAGCAAAGCTCCATAGTGCGCTGGAAATGGTATATCGCAGACAGAGCAAGTAAACGAAAAGAAGGAATCACCCGACTACATGGTCATATGGCTGAATACCCACAAACAGCTGAGAGTGAACTTACGCAGTCGTCTGTCACTTTAAACCAGGAGTCACCGATCTCATGGGGCGTATCTTTTGACCAGTTAACACCTGAAGAGCGTAGCCATGCCTGGTTCACAGATGGCTCAGCGGTCTGGCGAAACGGTGTTCGGTGATGGCGCGCTGCTGCCTTCAATCCAAAAACCGAGACAATTGTGCATGATGAGGGCGTGGGAGACTCCAGCCAGCTAGCAGAACTAGCAGCTGTAGTCCTTGCATTAGAAGAGGAACAGCAACAAGTACACATATATACTGACTCATGCGCAGTAGCCAATGGCTTGGCGAGCTGGATGCGAAACTGGCATGAACATAACTGGCAAATAACTGGGAAAGACTTGTGGGGAGAGCACCTATGGGAACAAATATGGTCCAAAGCCCAGAAGATGAAAATAACTGTGTATCATGTGGATGCTCATATGAAAAACACTTCAAAGACCTCTGAATATAATAACAACATTGATAATATAGCCCGGGTATGGGCTGTCAAAGATGCAGAAGAGTAAGAATATTGCATAGGCAAGTGGGCCCACCACAAATCTGGACATTTGGGCATTCAGGGTACGATACAATGGGCACGAAATAGGGGGTTACATTTGACTACGGACGGTATTAAACAGATCATAAACACCTGTGAAATTTGTCAAAAGGTGAAGCATTTTCCCCTACAACAACCCGGTCCCATATTAAGAGAGGGACTCAACCAGCACAAATATGGCAAGTTGATTATGTAGGATCTTTACCATTGCAACAACGGTTCCAATATTTGCTCACTGCTGTTGATATCTATTCTGGACTTTTGATAGCTTATCCAGTGACTAAAGCGAATCAACAAAGTACGATTAAAGGACTGGAGAATCTAATCACATATTGCGGTGAGCCAGCAGAAGTACAGTCCGATAATGGGTCGCATTTCACAGGTCAAACAGTGCAACAGTGGGCGGTAGACAACGGGATCTATTGGATGTTTCACATACCTTACTATCCACAAGTTGCAAGGTTAATAGAATGCATGAGCGGATTACTTAAGCAACAGATTAAAATATTAACTCCCACTAACACATTGCAAGGGTGGTTAAAGGTCTTACCACAAGCAGTGCGCAATCTGAATCACCGACCATTGCGGGGGGGGATCTCCCATAAGCCACATATTAGGCAAAGTTAGTGTCCCTATTATTGAAAAAGGAAATCAGACTCAGGACACAGTTTGTGAAGGAGGAAAAGTGTGGGTGCAGTACCCCCAGAAATCCTTACAAGCAGGGGAAATCTCAGCGAAAGGAGAAGGAAACACTTATTGGGTGCTCTTGACTGGTCAAGATATTGCTCCCTGTGTTGACAAGGGTAAATTGACGAAGCGAGGCTGAAATTTATATACTTCTGCTTCCTCCCACAGGAAGTCTGCCCGAAATGGCGACTTACCAACTCGTGCTGGCCAGTCTCTGTGTCTCGTTTTCTGTGCCTGTGCTACTTCCATCCTCAAATACAGCATGGGATGGCCGTATAGGGTGGCGGTTAGCAAACACTGATCGTATGCAAGACAATTTTACCTGTTCTTCCAGGCAAGCCTGCACTATAGGACACTGGAGCGTCACTTGTGACACATGGGGGTACTGGGGAGGCCCAGGACAGGTGCTATTAACAGTAAGCACGGGGGCCAGCATCACATTATCAATCAAGTGGCAAAAAGATGTGACAATGATACAATTTTACATGAAATCGGACAGAATCATGTTTGTATTACTAGTGTCTATCCCATTTATCTTGACGGTGCCCGTAAAGATCCTCCTCTAAATGCTTGCTTTAAAGATGTGTATACCATATATGACCTTCATTCGAAATGGTCATATCGATTGGGACGATGGAAAAATGTTGTGCGGCATCGTACCGTCCTAGGCATTACTAACGTTCCTCCCACTGTAGACCTAACTCGTTTAGCTCAATTTCTAAAAGATAATCAAAAGGTCACTGACAAATTGAGCAAACGAGGGTGTACTCTTCATACTCTGCAAGTTGCTATGAGTTACAGTGAAGGTGCCTTGGTCAGAGCTGTGACAATGGTCACTGACCTTACGGTACACCATTGGTGGGACATTTTTTACGGATGGTCCCCAAAAACATCCACTGTTTTGAAGCTGTTAATACATCCTATCGTTGTTTTACTCATCGCGTTATTACTGATATTACTGCTTGTATGTATTCTTTGGTGTAGATTGCGGGCGTTGTTTGCACATACTCAACATGTAACTGATGCATTACGCCTCCAACTTGATTATATTACTTATAATGTCTAAATATCAAGGGTGGATTGTATTGTATGGGGTTAATCACATATTGTTAATTATGATATTTAGGCATTTACAGTGTGTTTCTGTCCCATGCCCCATGGAATGTTGTTGCTATAGAGAGGGAGAGAGGGAAAGCAACCTTGAGACACACACCAGCTTGTTGTGAGACGGTCGGTGCCTCGAGATCTCATGCTTTGTGGACGAGCAGCTGGGGCCTTACAGATTAGGAGTTGGCCATAAGCCACATGCACCCATGTGTTGTTCAATAGTATGTCTGTTTAATAGTATAAAGGAACAGCACTGTCCCGTAGCTCTTTGAATTTCACCTTGGACCTTGATTGGCAAGCGGTGCCTGGACCCCCAAGGCTCCAGACCAGCCGTCGTTGCAGAGTTCCCGATGGGCTGGCGGCCGTGCGCTTTGCTGCATCTTATTATACTTCTCTTTTCTTCATAAACTGTATTATTATATTTCTTTTCTCTCAGTAAACGGTGGTTTATTCTTTACTTCATTTGTCTTGTCTCTTATTTAACATTCATCCAGATCCCGAACCTGGGTCTATTATTATCGATCCAAAATAATTTGAAAACTGCACATTTAACGCCCCTATCTAAGAAAGGAGAGAGACAGTAAGTAGGAAACTATACACCAGTTAGCCTGACATCGATCATTGGGAAAATGTTGGAGTCCATTATTAAGGAAGTAGTAGCCGTATATTTAGAAAATCATAATGCAGTCAAGCAGAGTCAGCACGATTTTATGAAAGGGAAATCATTACTAGAGATCTTTGCGGATGTAACGAGCAGGATGGATAAAGGGAAACCAGTAGATGTTGTGTATTTGGATTTCCAGAAGGCATTCGATAAAGTGCCACATAAAAGATTACTGCACAAGATAAGAGCTCACGGGGTTGGGAGTAATATATTAGCTTGTATAGAGGATTGGCTGAGCGAAAATAGCGGGTGTACCCTAAAATGTTGCTGAAGCCCATTTCCCCCCACAGTGTTCCTGCATATTAAATGCTTCACTCCAATTAGTGTCTAATGCATCCCACCTTGTCATGCATTCTGTTTCAAAATGTTAATGAAGGAATATAGTTTTGAAAAGGTTCTTGTTTACAGTGTGAACTAGAGAGTACTAGAAAGACACCAGAAATGTTAACAATTAATAAAACGTTGATCGCAGGCCCTAAAGCTAATGCTGATAGGTCATAACGACCCCCCTGCCCGCAGTAGTAGTTGTTCTAGGAGTTAGATTTTCAATCCAACCGCCCAAGTTTCAAATCAGCATTGCCTGCCGATTACTTTTAAGCAAAATGCTCGAATTTAACACCATTGATTTCAATGGAGCTCGAACTTGTATATTGTTCTATAATTGCCAGCCGGTCTGTAGTGATAGTTGAAATTCTGGGCGTCAATATAAAAATCTAATTCTCCTCTTCACCACCTGGGCAGTGATCGACAGAGCAGTGCCCCCATCTGTTACAGATCCAGCCCAATTTTCACTCTATGAAATAAATGCAATAAAATTCAAAATACTTCAATATTGGTTGGCAATCCGCTGGACCAGATGAAAGCTCTAGCTATGAATATGACAATCAACCCCGCTTGCTATAGAATTATGGGCAGATTTTTAACTTACACCCCGGAAAAAGGCTGATATAGTGGGTTGGCAGCCATTAGTGGATCCCGCAGATTTTCATTACAAAATTCCAATTTCTGTTAATGTCTGCCAATGTGCAACAGTAGTTTTACTCCCAGGTGGCAAATTGAAAAGCTACATCAACGAATCCTCTGACACACAGTGAGCAATGGCGCGGGAGATCTGCTACTGCAATATCGGATGTCTTGTTTATTTCCATAATTAGTTTGCTGATATGATGTCATGTCACACTTTCGATTACATCTTACAACATGCCTGTGTTTTTCATACCTGGTTTTAATTTCTGACTGTCAGCTTAAAGCTGTCAGGATTCAATTCCCAATCTCCTCACTCCTTGCTCACCCTTCAGTCCTCACATTACTTATTTTAGACTCTAGGGCAGGAGATGCTGGTTTGCTTCAATTTTGTGAAATGTTCGTTTGGAAATGTTGATTTTTTTTTTTACCCCAGCCAAAATCCAACCCAATCCTTGATGTTAGACTGCGACCTCCCCCTCCCTGCCTGTTCCCTTCAGTGGATAACTCCACCAACCTATAGCAGCGTCACACCTGGATTAAAGTCGGCCTATAACCCAGGCCACATCCTCTGCCCAAGAGGTAACCAGGTACCTATAGTTTTAAACTTGTGGCAATATGCCATTTGCATCCCTAACTCACTGCTAACAGGAATAATGCTGAGCTCTTGAAGATATAGGAATGTTATCAATAAACGGTGAGCAAAGATCCAGCAAGTAACAGACTGAAAATAAATTGAACTTAAGAAATTGTTCACAATAATCTTGCAAAGTCTTTAGCCACAGTGTTACTTTTTATTTAATCGAAAGTTATCATAACAAGTCTTCACTTAATAAAAATATCAGAATAAAGCCATTTATAAAACGACCAAGACGAAAATATAAGCGAGTTTGGCTAATTTGTAACATGCTTGCCCTTAGTCCATCCCCACTCCAGACTAACACGTTATTACAGCACTGCAATGTGAGTTTTGCTGTTGTCTTGATGGCTTGCAATACAGAGCCACTGTCTGGTTGTTGGAAATATGATATGGGCCCAAAGGCACTAAGCAATAAGTACCTGGATTCCACCCAGTGACCTGGCAAAAATTAAACAATCAATCAACACAAGATATTCCACAGCTCGAATCGCTGCCGAGCATACATGCATTTAATAATGTCCTGGATGATGTATTCCAGGAGCTGGTCACCCCATAGGCACTGGAAGCCAAAGGCAGTAATGGGTGAGCACAATCTTAGGTAGGAAAAGGGTAGGAACAGGCAGGCAGTGCAGAAACCTGCAGGCACTGAGACGCTCACGATGTAGTTTATTTTACAGTACTGATGTGGGTGGCAGCATCTCAAATGTGTGCAGGGGTGGCACCGTGGGCAACGAAGGTGAGGAATGCAGTGGTTATAGGCGACACAGTCAGGTGTCCTACATCGTTCATGCAACCGCCAATGCGAGACCCCTATGGTGTGTTGCCTCCTTGGTGCCAAATTAAAGCGCATCACTGAGAGGGTGCTGATCCTTAATGTGGGGAAATGGTAACAGTCAGAAGTCGTGGTCCATGTTTGAACTGATGATATAGGAAGGAAAAGGATTGAGGTTCCGCTGTCAGAATTAAAGGAGCTTGGGAGGAAGTTAAAATGCAGGACCTCAAGGTAGTAATCTCTGGATTACTCCCAGTGCCATGCGTTAGTGAGCATAGGTATCGAAGGATAAATCAGGTTAACACGTGCCTGGAGACAGGGTGCAGTGGAGAGGGGCTTCTGATTTCTGGGGAGTTGAGAGCAGTTCTGGGGCAGGAGGGACAAGCTTAAGATGGACGGGTAGCATCCGAACAGAGTTGGGACCAATTTCCTCGAAAGGAGTTTAACTAGTGCTGTCGGAGAGGCTTTAAACTAATTCGGCAGGGGGCTGGGCATCAGGATGGAACACTTGGGATGCAAAACATATTCCACACAGGATTGGGAGATGCAAAAAGCGCTCGACTGCATAATATTTCAGAACTAGGAGAGATGAGACAGCGGGGGAATGGCACTATTTGGATAGCTGTTTCAAAGAGCCGGCACAAATGCGATGGGCCGAATGTCCTTCTTCTGTGGTGTTTCATTGTATGATTCAATAAATAGATTAATTGACCATTCACCACATTGCTATGTGGAGGACATGAACCTGCAGGATATATTTGCCACGTTAGCCTACAAACCTTCACCGCACTTCAAAAGTAATTTCTTCAAAGTGCTTTAAACAGTTACTCACATACACAACATAAATGTAACTCTTTGCTTCCAATGTTCACCGGTACAACTATAAAATGCTTCAATAATTTCCAACTGGATACTGGCATCTCCCTTTCAAAGACCTGCGGTTGCCTATTCCTCCAGTCTCATAGCTCCAATGTTACGTCAGGGACATCTGGCACAATCAAAGACATTTTTTTGGATGTTCGCTCCTGTACACAATATAAAACGCGTTCTACTTTATTTTGTCAAGTTCCCTTTCTCTTTGATTTGTAATGGTCTTCAAAACGCACTCACAGAGGAACTGAATTCCATTGATCACTTCAAATTTTGATATGCCATTTAAGAAAAATGTCAAGGCCTTGGAGTGAGTGCGGAGGAGATTTACCAGAATGGTACAAGTGATGAGGGACTACAGTTACGTGGAGAGACTAGAGATTAGAGACTGAGATTGTTCTTTGAAAGTAGAGAAGATTAAGGGTAGATTTAATAGAGATATTAAAAATTACGTAGAATTTTGATAGCATACACAGTCCTTTTACATTATCACATTTCCAGCCCCACCCACCACGATATTGCTTCCATAATCCTTTCAGCACTTCCCCTTCCGTAGTCCCTGACTGGAATCCGCGTCTCCTTCTTCATCAATTCACACTCTCACTTTCTTAATCCATGCCCTCCTAAAACTATGCATTCTCAAATCAGATCAAAGCAGGTTTTCGAATGCAATAAGTATTGACTTATTCCCAGTCCTCGGTACTTTCCCCCAAACCTTACTTTTATTCTCAATGTGTAACTGCTTCCCTTTTAATGGCTGTTATGATTATTTCTGGGAGCATTCTCAAGTCCTAGTAAATATAAACATAGAAAGATTTGCACAAGGTTTTCTACCATCTATTTGCTGACGATCTAAAATTGACGCTCCCACCACCAATTTCTAATTCACCTCCAGTGTTAATTCTTCCGCCATTTATTTGATTAAAAACCTCTCCCAATTTTGGATACAGCAATCAGATATATGCTTAACCCTTTGTATTACAATGATAGCTTCTAGTTTCGGCAAATGATGATAACTAACACCTAAAATTCCTGGTTTCATCTTCGTGATACTCCTAGCGACGGTTTGTCAAAGACTTAACCAATTTTCAAAACCTGTGTGCAAAAAATTTTAGTTTGGTAATATTTTCTGCCTCAGTGCTCCAAGTCCTGGATACACAGGATGGATGGCAGGTGGTAGTCATAGCTTTGTCAGACAGATAAATGAATTTAACTGGACGTGTGGATAGAGAGACAGACGTGTGGATAGATAGATGGATGGATGGATGGACGGATGGATGGATGGATAGACGATGGATAGTTGGATATATGGATGGATGGATGAATGGATGGATGGATATATGGATGGGTGGATAGATGGATGGATGGATAGATGGATGGATGGATGGACGGACAGACTGATAGATAGCGAGACATGTTAAAATGTCACAAAACAATGAATAGAAGTATAAAATATACGATGATAATCACTGGATAAACCATAGGATGAGTAAGATATTATTGAGATATGTTATTTCAATCATTTCATTAACTTAATAATTAAATCAAAGGGACAGTTAATTACATTCATCAGCTGCCCTCTGAATTTCTTCTGTGCTGCTGCATAAATAACTGTGTTTGTGCAGGAACTCAGACTCTGAAGCATGTACCCAGTTTCTTCCATGATGGTGATAGGGTTATCGGAAGCAGAAAACACAAACTGAATATCTATAACTTGTACACAGATATAATGTGTAAAATTTACCAACCATAACAGAATAAAACTGCCTGAGATGGCGAGCAGTAAAATTATAGATTTTCTCCGACTCTCTATCTCTGGATCTTTGTGAATCGCAGTATTGATATTGCTCCTGAGTCCCCTCCTGATTCTACTGGCCGACAGAATGTGCCTGACTATCAGAGCATTGAACATCAAAATCAACACAAATGGAGCCAATGGGGTTAAAACAATATCACACCAGTAGTATGCCGTTCATACGGGTGAGGTATAGACGTTTGGTTTTATTATACAGAACCACGGTTCGTTGTCAATTAGTTCCTGATGTTCAAACGCAAAGAACATCGGAATGTTTTCTACAAAGATTATCCCACACATTGTTGCTATAACGATGGCTGCTGTTTTTTCGGTGCAATATTTGACTCTCAGTTTCTGGCAACAAATGGCCACAAATCGATCAAACGTGAAAGAGACGGTTAACCAGATGGAACAATCAATGGCAGCATAAACCAGGGCGAAAATGAAATTGCAGATACGAGTGTAGTTCAGGAATGAATTGGTGAAATAAATATTATTAATCTCATAGAGTATCACATTAACTATGATGAACAGGAGATCCGCCGCTGCCATAGCAACCAGGTAATGAGTAATGCATTTGGAGAGGCCGCACTTTCCTCGGGAGAGAATCACAATTGTCATTAAATTAACTGCAAAAAAGAGGGAAGAAAGTGAAATTTAGTGATTCTCATAACAAAAGGATCATCGATGATTTAACATGAATAAGAAATGTTGAGGGTTGTTCTTGCTTTCACTCACACTGTTCTATCTGTGTGTTAACTCATTGATTAATTCCAGAGCAAAATAATTATTTGTCCAGACACGTTAATGTATTCCCTCTAAGACACAACTTGCTGTCATGTATCAGAGTGATTACCCGGACTTCATTCATTCTATATCTGTTTTGTTACAAAGGTCGCTTCATACTGTATTGTTGGAAGTGCAGGCATTTTAGAGCAATATTCACACATACACTGCGGCTTTACCGTGTCACATTAATGAGAATGTACATCACATACATAGACCTAGCCCTTTATAAACATAACCCAAATGTTACCAATCATTTGTGTGATAATAGGACTCACAATGTGAAACTTCGCACAGTAAGTGTGGAAACCACTTCAATGATGTGTGCCCGGTGCACGCCCCATGAGTAACGTTGTTGGTTAAATTTTATAAGGGCATAATGGACAAAGAAAGACTTTCACACCAGACTTCACCCAGTTACAAACAGTTGATATCAGCAGCATTAAGGCAGTAGACAGATGGATGACAGGACATACTGGATGTGGGTCCGTAAAACACCAATTCAAAGTCATTATTGGAAACACACATATTACAGTAGATTTAAATATTGTATTTGGCAGGTTGACCGGTAGATTACTTATAATGGCCGAGGAGTATTGGGGCAATGTGTGATCCCCTGGAGGGCTCACTGGCTCCGTGTAACATGGAGACAGATATTTATAATAGGTAAGTAGTGCTCAGTAACAGGCGATTAATGGGGTTCTGACAGACCTGCCGGCAGGTGCAGTCCGGGACAAGGGGTCTAATTATCCACATAGAGTAGGACCAGTAAAATAACTTGTCCTTCCTCTACCCGGGCAAGTACAACTCAACAATACGGGGTGAAATTCGACTTGGGCGAAAAACGGGCGATAATGTAAGGACAGCGATTTACTATCGGGTGGAAATGTGTCTTCGGTGGCAGCAGAAAGCGAATGGTATACAGTAATACACCCCGTCCGATATTCATCTCCATTGACCTAAATCTAGTGGCTGATTGGATAAGACCTGCATTGCACTATCGCCTACGACAGATTTCTACCACACTAAGTCCTTTTTGCGCTACTTGGGAAGATCGATTTCATCCTAAATGTGGCTAATTTCCCAAATTCAAATCTCTGCCTCCAACCCAGACTAAAAGCCCTGGTGAGGGACACCGCCACCACCTTCCTGTTCCTTTAGTGCTCCCTAGGGATGTGACAGGGAACCTAACCTGAGTCGGCAGTTGGCATTTGGCCAAGGTTAAGACAGTAAGGAGGCAGCGGTAGATTTTCCAGCCTCCGTCTTGTTGCCCAAGTGTACCTTCACACTCCGTGCCATAAAACAGGGGTACAAAGAAAGTGCATTGCGAGCTGTCCTCGACTCTTGCTATCCTCCGGGACAGGTTTCATAGACTGAAGATTGTAAGCTCAGCTTGCAGAGTTACTCAACTCCCTCACCAGCATAATGCATTCTAAGCGGGAACACCGGGCTGCCGGTGGAGATCAGTAGACTGACGGTCCTGATTCCCGAGGTCAGAAGCCTGCAGGGATCGGCAGGGCTCTGATTGTCTTGTCCCTGCAGTCGGAGCTACGCCCACCACATCCGTGAGTCTGCTCTGGGCTGTCTGCACATCATTTAAATGGTCTGGAAAGCAACTCGTGATGATCTGAGTGCTGGCAAGCAACAGTGCAATTTAGACGGGCTACTCCTGTCTAGTGCAGGGACATGGAAGGCAACAATCTGTGTTAATATTATGATGGATAATATAATTGGTACAATTGTAGAGTTAACAACTTCTCAAAAATACTATTATCTATCTGCTATATTAAGGACATACTGAAATATGGGATCAAGTTGCTCAGTTAACTGAGATCAAAAACTAATGACCGTAAATCAAACACATTAAAACAAATACATAGCCTGATTAAACAGGCAGCAAGAACAGTAATACAATTAACACTGAGAAAGGTTAATGATAACTGGTCACTGTGACTTACCGGGGACACCAACCACTGCCAGAATGGGATAGAAAATTGCTGATATCTGAAGAATGATTGGCCACTCCATTTACTCTGCAAGATAACGTTGCCCATCGGTATGATGACACATAGATCAAACACCTTCAGATTGACCCTTCCTTTATATCAGAGAGAAATCTCAAGTGTACAGAATAATTGACATTAGTTACAGTCATTGAACAAACAGCTTAGGCAACTGCTTCACTGTAAAATTGCTCTGGGAATAGGTTATTATTGTTACATTTCCCAGTAGAATTCAGAGACAATAATAGTTTAGAATATGACTGATTTTTTAGAATGAAAATATTAAGAAATTTTTACTTTTAGAGCACTTTTGCATTCACTTCCAATACAAGGAATTTGTTCCGTAACATGTGTCATATTGTCATAGATTTCCACGGTGTATTTAGTGAAATAAATGTATCCATTTGTATTACTTTCATCCAATTTGGGTATTGGAAGAACAGGGAATATAACCTCAGATGGTTTAATGTTGTTCCCTGCAGAGTTAGTGCATAACGCGGTACACATTCACAGTTTGATACCAAGTGTACAAAAGGTTGTGTACAGTAGTTAGTGTGCAACAGATATAGGCACCCTGTGCCGGCGTGATAGTCAAGTCAAATGGACTTGAAGTGAGCTGCACCTGCACCTGGTACTTGTGGATTCATGGCTTTACAATGCCTCATGTTCCCCAGCGCAGATGATCTGCTTGCACCCATCATCGGGTGCAGAATTCGAGCTACTGCTGGAGGCCAGAGAAACCTACAACAGTCAGAAGGCCTCCAGCTCCGAGCGTCCAAAGGGTTCCTGTTGCAAAGAAAGACCAATACTGTTCTGTATTTAACCCCTTGTAACCTTGTAACCTGCATCACACCTGTCCACCAACTGGCCTACCTGTTGGAGTCCCTTGGAAGCACAGTATATAAGCAGGCCACCCACGACGTACCTGCACTCTGTAACGACAACAAAGGAGCTAAGGTCACACTTGCACATTACACACAGTACTCGGTCTGACCATGTATTATGAGTATAACAATTGGCGACGAGGTAAAGAACCACGCGGAAAATGCAAAGAACATTCGGCATCCTGGAGGAGTTCTCAGAGGGGGACGATTGGGAGGCCTTTGTGGAGAGACTCGACCAATACTTCATAGCCAAGGAGCTGGAAGGGGAACATGACCAAATGAAGGGCGATCCTCCCAACCATCTGTGGGTCCACTACCTATGACCTCATGAAGAATCTCCTGGCCGCGACTAAACCAACAGATAACTCCTGTGACGAACTGTGTATGCTGGTCCAGGAGCACCTAAATCCTAAGGAAAGTGTATTGATGGCGAGAAATCGTTTCTACATATGTCAACGATTGGAGCGCCAGGAAGTGGCGAGCTACATCACCGAACTAAGGTGCCTTGAAGGACATTGTGAGTTTGAGGTTTGCTAGAACAAATACTCAGAGACATTTTTGTACAGGGCATCGGACATTGTCAATCCTTCTCAAACTGTTGACTGTAGAAACTCCGAATCTGTGTAAAGCCATAATGATAGCTCAGGCATTTATGTCCACCAGCGACAACACCAAGCAAATTTCGCAGAACAAAGAAGTTTTGGCCAGTACTGTGCATAAAGTAACGTCGGTTTTAAACAGAAATGTACAGGGCAGAATGTACACGCTGGCTGCTGTGGCCCAACCTCAATTGACCTGGAGTCCACCATAATCTGTTAATAGAAGACAGTTAACACCCTGTTGGCACTGCGGGGGTGATCATCGGCTCCATCAATGTTGCTTTAAGCACGATGCATGCAATGGCTGCAGAACAATGGGATACCTGCAACGAATGTGCAGGCAAGCTGCAAACCCTGCAAACCACCAAGTTGCAGAGGAAGATCGGTCCACAGTGGATCAGACGTAATTGGAAACCCATATGGAGGAGGCAGAGGTGTATGGGGTACACAGGTTCATGATGCAATGCCCACCAACAATGTTGAAAGTTGAACTGAATGGTATTCCAGTGTCTATGGCAGTGGTTCTCAACCTTTATGTGTTCACGGCACACTTTCGAATTCTAGAATTTTTGGCGGCACACTTGAAGGGATTAAAAGATGAACACAGGTTTAAAAAAAAGCAAGTTTCAGAAAATGTAATAAACTATTTATTAATCACAGTATATGAAGATATACATCATTGTACACATGTATGTTATTAATTATTTTTTATTCTGAAAGTAACAATAAAATAATAAACTACAATAATAATTCCTCACATTAATTATATATTAATTAGTATTTTAACGTGATACTTGAGCCTGACGTGTTTTAGTCATGTCACTAAGATTAGGGCCTATTACCAATAAGGCGACTTACATTTCGTGTTCAAGTTCGTTAAGATTTTTCCCGTTTTTTATTTTTGATGTTCATAAGAGTTGAGAATCCTAATTTGCAGATATATAATGTTGAAAACTGCATCAGAATTATCAAGGCTTTTTTTGATATTGCAGCATATTCTTCTTTAATAGAAATCCAGAATGCATCAAGAGACATATCTGAATGTTTCATTGTAGAAATAGAAGTCAATTCTTCTTCTTCTTGCAATGTAAATTCAAACTCTGACATACTAATTGGAGAAAATGGATTTCTTACCCAATCATACTTCTCTAAATCCAAGATGGAAAATACTTTTTGATGTTGTCTTCCAGTGATGCCAAATGTTCTATCATGATAGGAGCACCCTTTTTATTCCTGTCATATAGTATCAAAGAGAACATTTCAAGATTTTTTTCTGTTGCTGCCTTTTTCCAGATAGAATTTTTTTCCTGAAACGCTAATAGATTGTCTGTAGAGGTGAAAATGTTTCCATTTCGCCCTTGCATACTGGTATAAACGCTGTTAAGACAATTAAATATACCTGCCAAATATGCTAATTTAGCACACCACATTTCACTCTTAAGGTATTTGCAAAAGGTATAGTTTCCTTCTCTTTCAAGAAATACTGACAATTATTCTTTAAGTTCAAATACATGACATCAGACTTTTCCCCTTGAAAGCCATCTTACCTCTGTATGCAAAAGTCAACATTCGTGCTGTGCATCCATAACTTTGCAGAGGTGTTTAAACAAGCAAGTTTTTAAAGGTCTTGATTTTATATAATTTAGAATATTAACAACTTGACCTAAAACAGATTTTAATTCTAGCAGTAATGTCTTTGCAACAAGTGCTTCTCTGTGCAAAAAGCAATGGGTGAATGATATATTTGGATTATGCTTTTTTTGCGAGCGTAATGAATCCTTTGACACATCCCACCATAGATGGAGCACCGTCCATGCAGATTCCAACACATGAGTCCCATGAAATGTTCAAGTCTTCTCAATATGAATTCACAGAATCAAATATGTCTTGACCTCTAGTGTTTTCTGGAAGTTCTCTACATCACAGAAATTGGTTCAATTTCTCGTTTTCATTAATTTGGCGGCACACCTGTGAAGGGTTCATGGCACACCAATGTGCCGCGGAACACCAGTTGAGAACCTCTGGTCTATGGAGCTGGACACGGGGGTAAGTCAGTCCATAATGAGTAAAACGGTCTTCGACAGGCTGTGGTGGAAGAAGGCACACAGGCCCAAGCTCAAACCCATTCACATCAAACTAAGGACTTACAGCAAGGAACTAATCCCTGTGCTTGGCAATGCTGAAGTCAAAGTCTGCTATGGTGCAGCAGTACACAAACTCTTGCTATGGATTGTGCCAAGGGATGGTCCCACATTATTTGGCAGAAGTTGGCTGGGGAAAATCTGCTGGAACTGGGACGATATCCGAGTTGACAACACCGCATGTACCCAGGTTCTAAGCAAGTTCCCATCATTATTTGAGCCAGGCATTGGAAGTTAATCGGGGGTGAAAGTGCAGATCCATTTGGTTCCTGGTACGCGACCCGTCCACTACAAGGCTCGGGCTGTACCGTACATGATGTGTGAAAAAGTGGAAATCGAGCTGGACAGGCTGCAATGCGAGGACATCAATGCGCTGATGGAGTTCAATGATTGGGCCAGTCGATTGTTCGGGTACTCAAGGAGGACGTTACAGTTAGAATTTGCAGTGAATATAAAGTAACAATTAACCGTTTTTCGCTGCAGGACCAATACTCGCTACCAATGGCAGACGACCTATTTGCGACCCTGGCTGGAGGGAAGGCATTCACCAAGCTGGACCTGACCTCAGCCTACATGATGCAGGAGCTGGAGAAGTCTTTGCAAGGCCTCACCTGCATCAATACGCACAAAGGTCTATTTATTTACAACCAGTGCCCTTTCGAGATTTGGTCGGCTGCAGCGATCTTCGAACGAAACATGGAAAGCCTGCTAAAGTAATTCCTTGTACAGTGGTCTTCCAGGATGACATATTGTTTACAGGTCTGGACACCATGAAGCACTTGAATAACCTGGAGGAAGTTCTTAGTCGTTTAGATCGCATGGAGCTCAGGTTGAAATGCTTGGAGTGTGTTTTCCTGGCACAGGACTTCGAATTCTTAGGAAGAAGGATCGCAGCAGATGGCATCAGACCCACCGACACCAAGATGGAGGCCATCAAGAATGTGCTGTGACCACAGAACGTGATGGAGCTGCGGTCGTTTCTGGGACTCCTTAACTATTTCGGTAATTTCCTATCTGGGTTAAGCACCCTACTAGAACCCCTGCATGCACTACTGCAAAAGGGAGATGACTGGTTATGGGAGTATTCACAAGTGGCTGCCTTTAAGAAAGTCAGAACTTTACTGTGTTCTAACAATCTGCTTGTCCTGTATAACCTATGTAAACGTCTAGTGTTAGCTTGTGATGCGTGGTCACATGGGGTCGGGTGTGTGTTACAACAGGCTAATGAATCGAGAATTTTGCAACCGGTTGCGTATGCATCCAGGAGTTTGTCCAAGGCCGAAAGGCCCTACAGCATGGTTGAAAAAGAAATTCTGGCATGCGTTCATGGGGTAAAGAAAATGCACCAGTACTTGTTTGGCCTCAAGTTCGAACTTGAAACAAACCACACGCCGCTCATAACGCTTTCTTGGAGAGCAAAGGGATCAATACCAAAGCCTCTGCCCGCATCCAAAGATGGACGCTTACGCTGTCGGCATACAAGTATGTAATTTGCCACAGATCGGGGCCAGAGAGCTGCGCAGATGCTCTCAGTCAGCTACCGTTGCCCACTAGCAGGGTGGAAATGGCACAGTCAGCTGACTTGCTTATGGTCATGGAGGTATTTGAGAACGAGAAATCCCCCCTAACGGCCCGCCAGATCAGGACCTGGACCAGTCAGGATCCTTTACTGGCCCTGGTAAAAAAAACTATGTCTTCCATGGGAGCTGGTCCGGTATCCCAGTGGAGATACAGGAAGTGATTAAGCCATTCCACAGACAACGATGAGCTGTCCCTGCAGGCGGATTGTCTCTTGTGGGGCAATCGTGTTGTCTTGCCCAAGAAAGGCAGAGACACATTTATTGGGGAACTACACAGCCCTCACCCGGGCATCATGAAGATGAAAGCCATAGCCAGATCCCACGTATGGTGGCCAGGCATCGACTCAGATTTAGAGTCATGTGTACACCAGTGCAACGCTTGATCTCAGTTGAGCAAAAGACCCAGAGAGGCACCGCTAAGTTTATGGTCCTGGCCATCCAAACCATGGTCATGGATCCATGTAGACTATGCAGGCCCATTCCTAGGCAAAATGTTTTTAGTTGTCATGGATGCTTACACAAAATGGATTGACTGTGCACCAATGTCTGGAAGCACATCCACGACCATTGAAAGTCTAAGAGCTATGTTTGCCATGCATGACCTGCCCGATGTCCTAGTCAGTACAATAGGCCATGCTTCACAAGTGCTGAATTCAAAGAATTCATGACCCGCAACGGGATCAACCATGTCGCATCTGCGCTGTTCAAGCCCGCATCCAACGGCCAGGCGGAACGAGAAGTCCCGACCATCAAGCAAAGCTTGAAACGCATGTCGGAAGGCTCCCTGCAGATCCAGTTGTCCCGAGTACTGCTCAGCAACCGCACCAGACCCCTCTCATGCACAGGGATTCCCCCCAGCCGAGCTGCTCATGAAAAGGGCGCTTAAAGCAAGGCTCTCTTGGTCCACCCTGATCTACATGATCACGTGGAGGACAAGTAGCATCAACAGAGTGTGTACAATGACCGTGCAAACTTGTCACGTGATATTGAGATCAACGATCCTGTGTTTGTGCTCAATTATGGACATGGTCCCAAATGGTTTGTTGTTACGGTCACAGCCAAAGAGGGGAGTAGGGTGTTTCAGCTCAAATTGACCAATGGACAAATGCACAGAAAACACTTGGACCACATTAAACTGCGGTTCACCGACAGCTACGTACAACCCGAAGAAGACACCACCAACATTGACCTTCCAACAAACACAGAAGTGGAAACTAACATCACAGTTGACCACAAAACAGAACTTATCATCCCCAGCAAGGTTGGCTGCCCAACAGGCTAATGAAGAACTGACCAACCCAACCACACCAACATTTGTACCGAGACAATCGACAAGGGAGAGCAGAGCCCCAGATCATCTCGCCTTTTAAATAAGTGTAGTGTTTACTTCATGGGGGAGTGATGTTATGTATTTAACCCCTTGCAACCTTGTACCCTGCATCACACTTGTCCACCAGAGGGCCTACCTGTTGGAGTCCCAAGGGATCCCAGCATCGCTTGGGAGTACAGTATATAAGCAGGCCACCCACAAGGTACTTGGAACTAAAATAAAGGAGCTAAGGTCGCACTTGCATACTACACACATTACTCAGTCTGACCATTTATTATGAGTATAACAAATACATTTCTAGTCTTTTCACATTACTTCCAGTGACTCTCACACCCTCTGGTCTGTGGGACATTAGGGTGAAGGCCCAGTGTGAGCAGTGGCTTCGTCATTAGGACAAAATTGGAACTAAAGGAAAAGGCATGCAGGAACTACATAGAAAAACAGGAGTGGATGAGAAAAGGGTACACGAATAGGTTAGAATATAAGTAAGTTAAGCATTAATAGGCAAAGAGGAACAATGACATTAAATTATCAAGCAATATAAAAATAATTAGTAAAGTATTCTACAGACACATCAAAAATAAAAGATAAATCAGGATAAGAATAGAGCCAGTCAGGAATGCATACTTTACAACTACAGGTAATGAGTGCGGAATGGTAGCAATTTGAATAGTTAACTTGCTTCATTATTTACCAGCGTGATTAACAGAGTGGAAATGACCGTAGAAGAAGAGAGGCCATTTAAGATAGAAAGGGAGCAGATAATTAACCAAACTTAGCAACGATAAAACTCTAGCTCTGGGTGAATTGAATCCATGAATATTAAAATAAGTTAGGGAAGGGATAGAAGAGGCACCATCATTTACATCAGAAACATATTAGAAAACGGAATAGTACCTGAGGACTGGATTTGTAGTTAATGTTGATATTTTAAAAGGGAGATGGACAAACATGGAGAAGCGGTGGTAGAAAAGTCAGAGATGTAATAGAATTTTTCTTTTCAGGGGATGGGCAAAAATACATCTCAGGCGGTGGTGCCAAACTGATGGTGTCATATCGGCTGCCCATTATAGGCAGCATCTGATATTAATCCCATCGACTGCAATGTAACTTTATATTGGGCACAGTGCATAACAGGCAGGCAATGCTGTACTGCCTGATATATGCAGTATCTGATATTTAAGCCATCGACAGCTATGGAACTGAATTTTGGGCGGTGTGTTAAAGAGGCAGGCGATGTTCTACCGCTCAATCTATGCAGCATCTGATGTTGAATCCCATTGATTGCAATAGAACCGATTATAGGGCAGTGTGTATATCAGACGGGCGATGATGTATCGCACATTGTACACAGTGTCTGATATTTAATCACATGGTCTGTAATGGAGCTGACTACTTGGTGGTGTATATAACAGGAAGTTGATGCTGTGCTGCCAGTTTTACGCTGCACCTGATATTTAATAAATTGTCTGTAGTGGAACTAAATGCTGGGTGAAAAGGACAACAGGCAGGCGATACTCAGGCGATATTATACTGCTCGTAATACTCAGCACCTGAGATTTAATCCCATTGAATGTAAATATTAGGCGATGTTTATAACAGGTGGGCGATGCTGTACCACCCATTATACACAGTGCCTGCTATTTAATGCCATTGACTGTAATGGAACTAAATATTGGGCGGCGTTTACAACAGGCAGGCCATGCTGTACCTCCTGTTATACACAGTGCCTGATATTTAATCCCATCGACTGCAATGTAGCTGAATATTGGGCGGTGTGTATAACAGACAGGCGATGCTGTCCGGCACGTTTTGAAAAGGGGCTGATATTTAATGGATTGACAGTAAGGTAACTGAATATTTTGCGATGTTTATAATAGGCAGGCTATACTGCACCACCTGTTATACATAGTAACTGACATGTAATCCCAACAACTGTAATGGAACTGAATATTGTGGGTGAGTAAAACAGGCAGTCGATGCTGTATCGCCCGTTATACGCAACGTCTGAGATTTCAACCCATTGACTGTACTGAACCTGAATATTGGACAATGTGTATCAAAGACAAGCGATGCTATATCACCCGCTACAGGCAGCATCTAATATTTACTCCCATTGACTGTAATGTAACTGAATATTGGGCGGTGTGCAGACAATGCGATACTGCCCGATATATGCAGCGCCTGATATCTGTTGGTGTGTATAACAGGCAGGCAATGCGATACTGCCCGTTATATGCAACATCTGATATTTAAGGCCATTGACTATAATGGGATGTATATTGGGTGGTGTGTATTAAAAGTAGGCAAGGCTATATCACCCGTTATAAGAAGTGCCCGATATTTAATCTCATCGACTAATGGAACTTAATATTATGCAGTGTGTATTACAGGCTCCCGATGATCGACCGCCCATTATATACAGCGCCTGCTATTTAATTCCATCGACTCTAATTGGGCTGAATATTGAACAGTATGTATAACAGGCTGGTGATGCTATACTGCCCTTTACACGCAGCGCATGATATTTAATGCACTGACTGTAATGGAACATAATGTTGGGCGTTGTGTAGAACAGGCAGGTGATGCTGTACCGCCCGTTATAACCAGCGCCTGATAGTTCATCCCATTAACAGTAATGAAACTGAATATTTGAAGATGATGCTGCAGTGCCAGTTATGTGCAGCACCTGATATTTACTCACATCAACTGTAATGGAACTGAATATTGGGTGGCGTGTATAACAGGTCAATGATGTTGTACTGCTTGTTATATGCAGTGCCGGATATTTAATCCAATTGACATATAATAGGATTGGGTGGAATCTATAAAAGGTAGGCGAGAATGTACGCAGTGCCAGATATTTAATCCCATTGATTGCAATAGAACTTCATATTGGGCACTGTGTATAATATGCAGCCAAATGCTTTACCACACGTTATATTCAGCGCCCGATATTTAATCCCATCGACTATAATAGAACTGAGTATTGGGCAGTGTCGATAACAAGCAGGCGATGCAGTACCGCATGTTATTTGCAGTGCCTAATATTTAATCCCATTGACGTTAATGGAACAGAATATTGAGCGGTGTGTATAAGAGGGAGGTGATGCTGTACCACCCGTTATATGCAGCGCCTGATAATTAAGCCCATCGACTGAAATGGAACTGAATATTAGGCAGTGTGCATAACAGACCGCCAATGCTGCACCTGCCGTTATACACAGCCCCTGATATTTAATCCCATCGACTATAATGGAACTGAAATTTAGGCGGTGAGTATCACAGGCAAAAAACATTGTACCGCCTGTTTTTCACAGTGCCTGCTATTTAATCCCATTGACTGTAATGAAACGAAATATTGTGCATAACAGGCAGGCGATACCATACCGCCCATTATACACAGCACCTGATATGTAATCCCATTGATGTTAGAGTTATTAATATTGGGCAGCATGTATAACAGGCAGATAATGCTGTACTGCAGTTAGATATAGTGCCTAATATTTAATTCTATTGGCATATGATGGAACTGTATATTGGGTGGTGTGCATAACAGGTAGATGATAATGTATTCACTGTTCTACACAGTGTCAGAAATTTAATCCCATTGATTGTAATGGAATTGAATATTGGGCAGCGTGTATAACAAGCATGCGAGGCTGTACTGCCCGCTATAGGAAGAACTTGATATTTAATGCCATTGACAGTAATGGAATCAAATATTTGGTGGTGTTTATAAAAGACTGGCGATTCTGTACTGCCCATTATATGCAGCATTCGAAATTGATCCCATCGACTGTAATTGAACGAAATCTGCTTATTGTGTATAGCCTTTCCTTATTAGACGTTCCAAAGTGCATTACCTCACACTTCCCTGAATTAAATTTCATTTGTCACTGCTCTGCCCACCTGACCAGTAGATTGATATCTTCCTGCAGCCCATGACTTTCCTCTTCATTATCAACCATACAGCCAATTTTAGTGTTGTCTGCAGATTTCATAATCATACTCCATATATTCAAATCTAAATCGTTGATATATACCACAAAAAGCAAGGTACCCAGTACTGAGACCTGCACAACCCCACTGGAAGCATTTTTCCCGTCACAGAAACATCCATCAACCATTATGCTTTGCTTCCTATCTCTAAGCCAATTTTTGATCCAACTTGCCACTTTGCCCTGGATCCCATGGGCTTGAACCTTCGTGACTAGTCTACAATGTGGGGCCTTATCAGTCTTGTTCAAGACTGCAGTAATGGAGATGTTGCAATATTTTGTTTGGAACTTATGATGACAATAATATTCCAGTTTCCTTACTCTTTTAAAAAGCAAAATAATTGCAAAATATCCCTGGTCATTATCAGTAACTTTGGCCCTGCAATTCCGGTAGAGCTCTTCCCGTGGGCAAACGACAGAAAAAGAGAAAAAAGATGCGCACTTACCTGTTACTGCTGCGCCCATTGGAATTTCCGAGCCTGAGGCCTCCCGTGACTGTGCGCCACAGCTCGTGGGGACATGCGCAGGCTGGGATCTGGAGACAGCAGCCAATCAGGTGAAGTATAGATTCTCATTCATAGTAATAGGAGTTCCGTAAGTTCGGAACTCCTATTACTGTGAATGAGAACCCCCTTCCCCCACCCAAACACCCAAAACACAATAAAAAATAGAAAAGAAACTACATATTTGACATTCATTGAAATTAAAGTTCTTATGAAAAAAATATTTTCCCGACTTTTTAAAATGTTTTTTTAATTCAGCCATAAAATAACCTTACCGTAGTGGGGAAGGTTTTTAAAAATAAAATGTGTTTTTATAACTTTATTTTTAAATGTTTCTGTGTATTTTTAAACACTTGTGACTGTAAAAGTATGCTAGATGTCTGTTTTATTAGGTGCAAGATTTTAAAGGACATTTGCAGGGCAAGATATTCGTAAATATCGTAAATCTTGCCCTGCAAGTGTCCTAGCTCCCGATCTGCAGATGATCTGTCAAGTCAGAAACTTTACAGATTGGAAAAGTTGGTTTTCAATGCATGCGCATTCCCGGGTCCATAGAAACTTCGTACCCAGGTCCGTAGAAACTTCGTACGGACCCGGGACATCGGAATTTCAGGGCCAATGTTTCGCCCTAATTTGTTTGTCCAAATGGCTGCAATTAATGAGAATTATTCTGTAATGCTCATGTGTCACTTGGGGTAAAAATAAGACCTTAGTTTGAAAGCAAAAATCTGCTTGTTCCTAACAGTTACAGGCAACGACACAGCTCTCCCAATATGGGACAGCCGGTAATCATACAGATAAAATACGTTGACTATCCGATTCTTGTAATAGTTGGTGTTTCTGGTAAGCCTCTAATAACCACTTAATAGTCAGCTATAACAGTGCTTCACATCGTCACTGCTCCTGCTGTCGGTGTAATGATATGATCTCTTTGTTGTGATGTGTTTGATTTGCAGAGACTGATTACTGGCATTAAAAAATTATTTAAATATCTCCAAGTTTCTGTGATATCATTAATGTAACAACCTGATCATCAGCACAGTTTACTCTAACTATTTAATTTGAGCAATTTATTGGGGATGTCTCGGTCTTGATAGTGAGTCTTGTAGCTCTGTGTTTGGGAGAAATATTAGTATCGGATCAAGTAGCCAATCTTGCAATTCTTAAATGGATTCCCGGAGGCTGCTCAAGAAAAAGCAAAGGAATTTTTCGGTTATAGTTTTGTGAAGCCAGGAGAAACAGAAGAGATTGTTCTGGGCCCAAAAGAACACTCTGGCCCACTGTTGCCATACTGTAGAATCCCTGGAATCCCTGCAGGGCTAACCAGCTGCCAGATTAGCATCGGAGCTGACTGATTCCCTCATTTTCCAAAAAGGAGTGGCTTCTCACACATGCAGCTGGCTAGCAGCATGTAAACAAGGCTGAAAGCCGAACCTCATTTGGCATTTGTTTGCAGAATTCAATTTTGTTGCAACTCGAAGTTGCTGATGTATTTGCACTGGATCTTTAGACCATAGTTTGGATTTTTGTCTTTACCATCTGATCATTTTGAATCATTTTGGTGGAGCGCAGGGTGTGTGGGGCAAGTCAATCAAAATGTAGTAACGGTAAAGTGGGTGGCCAATTCGCTATTGCCAGTTTTACGCCACTGCCCAAGACGAATTTTCCGAGTTGGGACTGGAGCAATGCGTTTTATCATTGCTACTGGCCATGGAAAGCCGTGGGCTCAGTAACCATTATGTGTTGGTGCAGGACGAGGTCATTGATCGCTGGCAACTTCTCGGTAATAGAACTCAGAGAGCAACATGAAGGACTTGATTCTGAAAATATGCAAATGTCCTTGCTCCCGATATGCATTGGATCTGTCAAGCTCCTGCTTGACATGATCGGAAAAGCCGGTTTTCAGTGCATGCATTGTGCACTGAAAATCGGCTTTTGCAATGCTTCAAGATCCATAGACACTCAGTACGGACCGGGGAGGCCGGAATTTCCGGGCCAATGTTGCTTTAAGCTGGATTCAGTTAGTGTTCTGAGTCCACCAAGCAAAATACGACAAGTGCTACTAAAGTGTATGCAGCTACTGCTGTGCTGTTGTAATTCTAAATCCAGGTGGCGATTTATCCAGTAAACATGGAATAGATTTTAGGCTTTACATCTGGGTGTTCAACACTACCTGGGCGAAGCAGAAAAAGCCAAATCCTTCGCTGGGAAGGTGATTCCCTAAAAAAACAGCGAGTACCCACCATTACTATCAATGGAAGGAACTCAAGTTGTGGTTAAAATTTGTGGTTATACCTGCCGGTCTACATACAGGGATAAAATGGCGCTATCGTGTCTGCCTCTCCTTCCCCGTCTGATGCTCAGTTCCATAGAATTCAATGGAACTCAATATCAAGCGAGGCATATAACAGGCGGCCGATGCACTACCTCCTGTTCAGCGCTACTGCCCAAAACCAATTTCTACCCCACAGACTCGCCCGATGTTTAATGCCCAGGTGATTAAGATTACAATCTGTCTCATGTGTTATGTGCATGGTCGAAGTAGAGTGACTGCAATAGAATTTCCATTGCTCTCCTCTCGATATCCCACCACAGCTTCGATGAACGATCTTGGGAATTCTGGAGAAACAGTGTAAATGCTTGAAGTTACCACAGGAGATTGGCGATCGCTCCCCAGTAATTGTATTGAATAATGTTGCTGCAGACACTACACCATTGATGTGGGGGTCATCTCCACCTTCAACAATGGGATGAATGTCGGGCAGGGTTTACAATGGGCAAGTCGCCTGTTCTTCACATTATCATCCATGCGGTAAAGGTGAAAACTTCCCTCTTTGTTGGTCCTATCGCCCAGGTCGATAAACCAAGGCAGAAATAGCCCAAATCAATAATAGAATTTAATCCATGTATTGGGAGTTTTTTTAATGTTTACTATTTAAAAACCAGGAGGAATGAGAAATACCACCTCACACATCAAGCACAGATGGACGATCAATAAACTGGGATATGGTCATTATATAGGTTGTCTGGACAGTCACCGGGATTTCCAATGCTATGTCTGTATAAAATACGGTGCCGAAAGCTGACGTTTCCACTCTTGACAGAGATTTGGGTCTCAGTCAAAACCTATTGTTTCTTTACATTATTCGTTTCAGATTGGACGCCAAAGAACCATTTTTATGTCGTCAAATGGGGGACAATATTTCGTTTATCGAAAGGTCGTCGACAGGAAACGGTAACTCTGTTTCTGTCTCCACAAAAGCTGCCTGGCCTTTTGAGTATTTCCAGCATTTTCTCGTTTTATTTCAGATTGCTGGCATCCCCAGTGTTTTGCTTACGACAATAATTATAATTGGATTCAAATACTGAGCTTAAAATATATTTAGGATAACTGTTGAGAAATTATTTTCGCAAATCTAAACATGTAGCAGCAACTATCTGGGGATAGAAATTCTTGGGCCGAATGGCTGCCTGTTATAAGCCCCTCCTGATATTCAGCCCCATTGCCTTAAGTAACATCGAGCGGGCAGATAAAGGGCAGCCTGCACCTTACGACCCAAGACAATCCTGGTCCTGTTTTCAAAGCTCAGTCATTATTTGCAGAGCCCCGCTTGATAATAATAGCTATAGCACATTATTAATAAACTTAACTTCAAATGCTTTTTAAATATTTGTATCTGAGGCAGACCCACATCCATATTTCTAAAAATAAGAGGGAGAGTTCTCTGAGGCACGCGAAGACCTGGCTGCTTTAGAGAAGGACTACGAGTAGGTGGGAGCAGAGTCTCGGGAGGAAGAATTGGATGGAGAAGAATACTGAAGGCCACAGTCCAGTAATAGTACATAAATAAAATCCTCTCTGCCCATACTTAGACCTCATGTGTCGCTCATCATTTAATCGGCTGCTTTGATGTAAACAATTTGAATGGTTGGGGTGAAATCCCAAATGAAATGATTTTCCTTATAATCTGCAAATCAAACAAAGTGTCACTGAGAAATCTTCCTTTGCTGGTAATTTACTGAGCAAAAGCATAGAAAGAACATCTGGTAAGAATTTTCAGCTGCCTCCAAAAACCTGAATGATAGAATATTGCAGTCAGAATCGTGCTATCAAACCAAAACCTGCATTGCCTGATAATTGGGCATATTTGCAATGAGCAGATACTACGAGTACATTTTCAGTCTGACGTTTGTCTTAAAACGGATGATGGCGGTTTAGCCGCCCACTGTTGTCTGTTAGTTGATTCGCAACTAAGGTTTATACCAGGAAGGACAGATGGACGTGATGTTTATGGAGGGACAGGGATAAGCAAATCAGCCACCATTTTGGCTTTATTGCACCAAGCTGGTCAATAGTGGGGAAAATGTTGGAATCAATCATTAAGAATGAAATAGCAGTGCATTTGGAAAGCAGTGACAGGATTAGTCCAAGTCAGCATGGATTTATGAAAGGGAAATCATGCTTGACGAATCTTCTGAAATTTTTTGAGGATGTAACTGGCAGAGTGAACAAGGGAGAACCAGTGAATGTGGTTTATTTGGACATTCAATTGGCTTTTGACAAGGTCCTGCACAAGAGATTGCTGTGCAAAGTCAAGGTGCATGATATTGGGGGTAATGTACTGACATGGATAGAGAACTGGTTGGCAGACAGGAAGCAGAGAGTCGGGATAAACGGGTCCTTTTCAGAATGGCAGGCAATGACTAGTGGAGTGCCACAGGGCTCAGTGCTGGGACCCCAGCTCTTTACTATATACAATAACGATTTGGATGAAGGAATTGAATGTAATATCTCCAAGTTTGCAGATGACACTAAACTGGGTGGTGGTGTGAGCTGTGAGGAGGATGCTAAGAGGCTGCAGGGTGACTTGGACAGGTTAGGTAAATGGGAAAATGCATGGCAGATGCAGTATAATGTGGATAAATGTGAGGTTATCTATTTTGGGGGCAAAAACACGAAGGCAGAATATTATCTGAATGGCGGAAGATGAGGAAAAGGGGAGGTGCAACGAGACCTGGGTGTCATGGTTCATCAGTCATTGAAGGTTGGCATGCAGGTACAACAGGCGGTGAAGAAGGCAAATGGTATGTTGGCCTTCATAGCTCGGTGATTTGAGTATAGGAGCAGAGAGATCTTACTGCAGTTGTACAGGGCCTTAGTGAGGCCTCACCTGGAATATTGTGTTCAGTTTTGGTCTCCTAATCTGAGGAAGGACGTTCTTGCGATTGAGGGAGTGCAGCAAAGGTTCACCAGACTAATTCCAGGAATGGTTGGACTGTCATATGAGGAGAGACTGGATCAACTGGGCCTTTATTCACTGGAGTTTAGAAGGATGAGAGGGGATCTCATAGAAAAATATAAGATTCTAATGGGACTGGACAGGTTAGGTGTGGGAAGAATGTTCCCGATGTTGGGGAAGTCCAGAACCAGGGGACATATTCTTCGGATAAGGTGTAGGCCATTTAGGACTGAGATGAGGAGAATCTTCTTCACTCAGAGAGTTGTTAACCTGTGGAATTCCCTGCCGCAGGGAGTTGTTGATGCCAGTTCATTGGATATATTCAAGAGGGAGTTAGATATGGTCTTTACGGCTAAGGGGATCAAGGGGTATGGAGAGAAAGTAGGAAAGGGGTACTGAGGGCATGATCAGCCATGATCTTATTGAATGGCGGTGCAGGCTCGAAGGGCCGAATGGCCTACTCCCGCACCTATTTTCTATGTTTCTATGTTTCTTTTCAGTTGAAGTGAATGGAAATGGAAATCGGATGTTTCCAATTGTGGCCGCCAGTCAGAAACTCCAACCATATCAGTCCCTGCAGCACTTTTTTACTTTTGAAGAAACTCAGAATAAGTTCGCGACGTGTATCCATAAAGAAATGTATTTGACAAAAGCAAAAAACTACGGATTAGTTGCTGGAACGTGAATTAAAAACAGAAAATGCTGGAAATATCAGCGGGTCAGGCAACATCTGTGGAGAGGAAAATAGGTCGGTGACCCTTCATCTGAACTGGCTAGTGTTCGAATAGTACAGATTCCTAAGGAGCACTGAAAGAGTGAGGGGAAGAAAGAACAAAAGGGAAGGTCTGTGATAGAGTGCAAGGCAGGAGAGATTAGAGAGACAAAAGGGATGATGGACCAAATTGAAATGCTAATGACATGGTAATTGAAAAAGTAAACGATTAGTCTAGATAGGGTGTGAATGGCGGAATAATGGCCAGCTGCCATTGGAGATAAAGGGGAAAAAAATAAGATCAAGGCACGTGGTGGGGGGTGGGGGGTGGCGGGGGGGCAGCCAAAAATGGGCAGAGGTTATTGGAAATCGTTGAACGATGTTGAGTTCAGAAGGTTGTAAAGAGCCAAGATGAAAGATGAGGTGCTGTTCGTCGAGCTTGCATTGAGCTTCATTGGAACAGTGTCGGAGGCCAAGGATGTAGATGTCGGAGTGGGAGTCGAGTGGGGAATTAAAGTGACAGGCGACCGGAAGCTCAGAGTCACACTTAAGGACTAATTCTAGAAATGTATCTTTCTAGAATTACTCGTCTTACCCACTGAATTGGGAGAAATAGAGGAAGAGAGATTTGACTGATTCGAAAGTTTTGCATGAATTTCAAACAAAAAACTGTCGACTGATCATCCTCTCAGGGAAAGGAGAGTTAGTCATTTAACGTCCTCCTTTTTTCAGCTAATTTGGTGACAATCATCATTTTCTACCGTGGAAAGTGTGATCTCTCCAAATGCAGCACCCATTACCTGGTGGCCATGGCAGCGGCTGATCTAATGGTCCTGATAACTGAAGTAATTCTGTATGAGATTGATGATGATTATTTCCCATATTCATTCCTGAACTATATTCCCATTTGTACTCACAATCTTGCCCTGTAATATTCTTTTATTGATTGCTCTGTCTGATCGATTTGTCGCTATTTGTTACCAAATATTGCAAACAAAATATTATACCGAAATAACTCCAGCTGTGGTGATAGCAGTGGTATGTTTCTTAAGATTTAAAAAATGTTCCAATCTACTTTGTCTTTGAACCTCGGGAAATTATTGACAATGTTCCATGGTGCTGCTATGTAAAATCAAGCTTCTATATCTCACCCATATGGGTAGCATTTTTGTGGTTGGACACAACTTTAACCCCATTTGCACCATTTGTTTTGATCATGCTGCTCAATGCCCTGACCATTAGGTACATTATGCTGGTCAATAGAGTGAGGAGCGGTCTCCGAGCAAACAACAATGATAGGAATCATAATGATCCAGAGATGGAGAACCGAAGGAAATCCATCATTTTACTGCTCGCTATATCTGGCAATTTCAAATTATTACGGACGGTAAATTTCATCCATTTCATAATATGTGCAATTTACAGATACTCAATTTATCGAAGCAAATTACAACGACTTTTTCACAATTGTGGAACAATCTGGGTATATGCTCAGATGTTTGAGTGCTTGCACAAACATGTTTATTTCTGCAGTGTCCCAGAGCAAATTCAGAGAGGAATTAAAGAATGTGATTGTAGCCCCAGGCTATCATTACTAATTTAATCAAATAGGTTAAACAGCTTCACAGAACTGAAATATAACTACAGCCATCGGAAGAGAGCAGACGTTTTTCAATTGACATCTGCACACAATAATCTCCAAAGTAACTGGAAGCTGCCATCTGTTCCCCATATTAGATATCTTACTGTAGAAGATCAAAGATGCTTGCAGTGTTATTAACTTTTGCTGAGAGTGTAAGACAGGCGATGTTGGATCTGAACAAACACGTAAAAACTTTTGAGATCCGAAATAAAATCAATTAGACAAATATATACGTTGCTTTTAACTGATCTAAACCCGACACCGGATTCCTTATCATATCCCTCAATCCTTATTCCCGTCAGTAACAAATGTAGTTATCTTTTGAAACAGCCAGCCAGTCCCATTAATGGATTAATTTTGTAAATGATCTCCAGGGCATTTGATTCTTTCAGAGATCAGACTTTCCTGACTGACCAATTTGTTCCCAAGTTGCCACTTTACAACTTTTGTATAGAATTTAAATTAATTATTTAGTCTTCGGAATTAAAAACATAATTTCTAAATTGGCAGACGATGCCAAATTGTGAGGAGGGGATAGTCACTACACAGGGTAACTGTAACAAATTACAAGTGGATGTTAATAAACTTTACAGGATTGTCAAATAATTGGCAAATACATTTTAACATAGATAAATGTGAGGTATTACATTTTGGTAAGAAAAATTAGGTGGTCACATATTACTTGGAAAATAAGAATCAGATGGATTAGAGGAGAATAGGGAGAATCAAATGGGTTAGAGAAGAAAAGGGATCAGCAACTACAAATATGCACAGCACTAAAAGTCAATAAGTCCATAACAAAAGCAAACCAAGCAGTGGGGTTTATTTCGAGAGGGATAGAACTGATAAATAGAGAGGTTATGCTAAAAGTGTATTGAATTTTGATTAAACCACACTTGGGGCAATGTGCACAATTTTAGTCGTCCTATTATAAAAATGATATAGAGGCACTGGAGAGGATGCAAAAATACAAAGCTGATACCATCACTGCAAGTTAGACAGACAGTAAATGTTCTTTTTTCTTTTGAAAAGTTACCTGAGGAGTTATCTAATAGAGGTCTTTGAAATTATGAGAGATTTTGATAATGTAGACACAGGGAGTGTGTTTTCACTTGTGATCAAGATAGGAACTAGAGACCATCAATATAAGGTAGTCACCAAGGGCCCTCAGAAGAAACATCTGTACCCAGAGAGTGGTGAGAATATGGAACTCGCTATCACAGGAGCAGTTGAGACGTATAGTGTAGATGGATGTAAAGGCAAGCTAGATAAGCATGTGAGGGAGAAGTGTATAGATGGTTATGCTGATAGACTTAGATGAGGAAGGATGAGAGATGGCTCAAGTTGCACTGGTTGGGCCGAATGCCCTGTTCCTGTGGTGTGTGTTCTATGTAATGCTATGTAAACCCAGAGTTCAGACCTCCAGTCAACATTAAAGACAATGTGATACTGAGATGTGCTGTTACAGTGAAATTAATCCGGCTACAGACACTAACTTGAAGTCAACAACATGGGAGATCGACTGATCCCAAAGATAGTGAGGAATGTTTTAATGTTGACACATATTGGCAATTTCCACTAAAAGTTGTCTTAATTCACCCAAAATTGAGAGGTTAAATCAGCCAACTACATCGTTTCTCAGTCCATCCATATTAGCTTTACAACTGGATTGTTTACTTCATTAAACATTATTACATGCTTAATTAATTTTCAAAAAAAATCACAAACAAAAGCAAATAATACCATCAGATATGATGTTTCTATTTGCTCAGACTGACAGATCTGCAAAGCTACCGTCATCACAGATCTGTAACTAATAGAATTCTCATAATGATGCAGTTTGATCAATCTCTCTATAAGTCATAGTGTCGCTTCCGATCTCAAATCATGTAAGTTAAAAAACAAGAAAGTCTAATTTTGTTGCAGAATCACGGAAACTAAATCCCATCAATCTCTCACAACATGCACACTTGAGGAGGGGCCACCAATATCAATTCAGAAAGAGAAGCAGAGAAGATTTCCCAAAATAATGGAAGGGAGCTGAGATGAATTGTAATGGCTGAAATTGCTGCCCTGAATGGGATCAGTTACCTCAGTTCCAACTGGGGATGTAACATTAGAAACAAGTTCGGATAGGGCTTTGGAAAGTGTATGAAACTAGCATTCAAGTAGCATAAAGTGGTCGATCTAACTTTCATAGAAAAAACTGGCAGCTCTTCCCGCCACTCGTGCAACACCTCCTCCCATTCCCAATACCTGCTGCTGTGAGAATCGTCATCCCTTTCGGGACCAAACTGATGGTATATCGAGGTTTTGATGAGGTAATATAGAGTGTTGATAAGGGTAATGTGGTTGATGTAGTGTACATGGATTTCCAAAAGGTGTTCGACAAAAGTGCCACATAAAAGTGCCAGCAAAGTTGAAGCTCATGGAATAAAAGCGACAGTGGCAGCCTGGATACGATATTGGCGAAGTGACAGGTGTCAGAGAGTAGTGGTGTACTGTTGTTTTTTGGACTGGAGGAAGTTATACAATGGTGTTCCCCAGGGGTCGGTTATAGGACCACTGCTTTTCTTGACATATATTAGTGACTTGGACTTAGGTGGACAGGACACAATTACGAAATTTTCAGATGCCACAAAAATTGGCAGTATAGTGAACAGTCATGAGGAGAGTGATAGACTTCAGGAATAGATAGACGAGGCTGGTAAAATGGACACGTGGCAGATGAATTTAATGCAGAAAATTGTCTAGTGATATATTCTGGTAGAAAGAATGAGGAAAGGACATTAAAAGTAAATGGTACAATCCTGAAGAGAGACATGGGTATATGTGTTGACGGTGGCAGGGCAGATTGAGAAAACAGGTAAAAGGCTTACACAATCCTGGGCTTAATAATAGAGGTATAGAGCAGACAGGTATGGAAATTATGATGAACCTATATAACATGCTAGTTCAACCCTAACTGGAGTACTCTTTTCAATTCTGGCCACCACATTTTATGAAAGATGTGAAGATTTAGAGAAGGTGCATACAAGATTTACGAGAATGATTCCAGCAATGAGGGACTTCAGTTGCCTTGATAGAATGGAGACACTAGGGTTGTTCTCCTTGGAGCAGAGAAGACTGAGAGGGGATTTGATGGAAGTGTTCGAAATCATGAGGGGTCAGTAAAGAGTTGATAGAGATAATTGGCAGGAGGGCGAGAGCTAGAAGACACAGATTTAAGGTGATTGGCAAAATAACCAAAAGCGATGTAAGAAGAATCCTTTTTATGTGATTGGGATCTGGAATGCACTGTCTGAGAGGATGGTGGAGGCAGACTCAATTTTACCGTTCAAAAGGCAGTTGGATAAGTATCTGAGGGAAATAAGTTGCATGGCTATGGGGAAAGGGCAGGGGAGTGGGACTAGCTGAGAGTCGGCACAAGCTCGATTGGCCAAAAGCCCTTCTTCCATACTGTAACCAATCTATGATCCTACTCTATAATTTTAATATAAATAACAGTAAAATTCCCCAATGACCAAATGGTACAATATCCAGAAAGGTGACGGGCATTAGGGGCGTATAACATATTCCTAAAATGCCTCGGCTTCAGGCAGAATACCTGCCATTGGCCCGAGGGTATAACCGTGTCCCATTCCAAATTTCAGCTACACGTGACGTCTCCTTTTTGCTCTGCAACTCCTTAGAATTTTATGGCTGTAAACTCCCAGAGTTCTTCCAAACGGCTACTGAGATGGTTATCCAAATTTATCTTTCCCACACCCGGTATATATCAGACCTGACCCTGTCTCCCTTCCCCTCCACTCGCCGCTTGTTGATGCTGAAATCCAACATCTCAGCATATCCACGGGGTGGCTAAGCTGTTCACAACTGATTATATCACGTTCTGCCTGTATCTGTGAAGAGTCTTCGATCTAATGTGCAGCATGGATCATTCTTATATTGATATTATATCGTATATAAATTAAAAAGAAAATTTATGGTGGACCTAAAATGTCGATGGTACTTATCTACCGCTAATATGCAGTTATTTCATCAAATGCCTTCCATGGACCTAGAACGGAATGAACACAGCTTCAGAAGTATGGACCTTTACTTTAGGAGTGAAGATTTCAAAATAATGCATTTAAAATTATGATTAATGTGTTATTCTTAACTTTTTGTGAATGAGAAATGTCATGCTCCCTGATTAGTAGGAACGAATCGGCTCGGATAATCTGTTGTCCAAATGACTTTCACTGATACTGAATGGGCAATTCCCTTTTATCACTATAGCTTTCTCTCAGGTCTTAAGTGGACCTTATTTTGAAATCAGAATATTTATGTGTCCATAACACTGATAGACAGCATCGCTTCTCTCCGAAAATAAGATAGCCGGTAATATTCATACAGATAGAAAGCATATAACTGTGGTATTCTTGCCAAAGTTGGTGTTCAGAATAAGCCACTTATATTCAGTTAATATTCAGCTTTAGCAGTATTTGACTGTATCACTGCTCCTGCTGTCGGTGTAATAATATTTCCCTGTTTTGATGTGGTTGATGTGCAGACATTAATTACCACCAGCAAATAAATAGTAATTAGAAAATTCTAAGTTTGCGATATATTCCTCATGTAATAACCTGATGGGCAGACCAATTTGTTCTGAAGTTTTAAAGTTTAGTGTGGATTTCGCCGCATTTGTAGATAATCTTGTAATTTTATTTCGGAGCCAAGTATTAGTAACACAGTTTAGTTCTGGTTGGTTAATGCTTTTTAGTAAATTCAGAAATGATTTGAAGAATATAATTTAGCGTCCCATGGCTCCAATAACGAATTCATTTAACTAAGTTAAATAGCTTCACAACATTAAATAAAAATCATAGGAATTTTAACTTTGGGAAATTGTGCAGAAGTGGTCCTGTGGAATTGCACGTCCATTATGCGCCCCGCCCAATTTCCTCTTCCATTGACTTGAAAGAAAAGAACAATCAGACATGGTGCACAAAAGGAAGCGAATTCGGCCTCGTCCATTTTACACTATCGCCCACAGTTAACTTTAGTCAAATCCATCCCCCAACTATAAGAGAAGTACATCAACAGTATAATTGTTCAATAGAGGCATGAGTTCGGGGCCAGAAGAGGCAAGGGCCCAGGAGCAGCACAGGCTAGCCCACACTGCAATATGTGTGCACACTACATCCGTGCAGCAGAGCAGGTCTCTCGTTGTCTTGGTTAACCCTTGCCACTGGATCAAGTCCTAGTTCTGACAAACGGCCACCCCACGTAAACAAAAATCCATGCACTGGCATCTTCCACTCTTCAGAATGGAGTTCAGAGCCTGGAATAATAGGTCCTTCATTGAAACACCTGTGAACTCATCTTTATTGGCGTGGAAGCAAGTCATCCTCATTTCAAGGGACCGCCTATGACTGATGACTGACTTCAATAGAAATGATACGTTCACACAAGAATTGCCCATCGAATTGCTCACAGTCAGTGCCCCAGAGCTTCGTGTTTCCATGCTCGCCATTCTGGTTTTCTCATCAATTAATTTGAATGAATGGCGATGAGAAGTAGAGAGCGTTCAGACTGAACACCCCGGCCGTGCTATTTGGAGCTACAGATCGAATATTTTCAGAAAGATATAGTTCAATACTAAAGGGTGGCAATTCGGTATCGCTCATGTTACACTATTGCTTAAATTCAATTTTTGTTTTGAATGTTTAATTAAATTGTATTGTAATTAATTTTAAATATGTAAGTTTTCCTCTATTTATTTGTTATGAAATGTGTTTTTATGTGATCCCCATTCATGCTTATGGGGATTACGTACATATATACATCCCTTTCTTTCAGTGGTTGAGCTGGCCCATATGATCCCAGGGGCACTTGAGAAATACCTGCGCCTCTGGGATCCATGAGCCTCCAAGCAGTCATTCGCTTAGAGGGTCAGGAGTACAAGTTGCGACAGGGAGAGCTGGTGTGCAGATCCACGAAGCCAGCTGCAGCGAAACAATTTAAAGGCATCAGCATTGATCATTTCCATCTGTCAGGACAGGTAAGTTTTAGTAGTTTCTCATCAGTTTCACCCATTCGAACAGTTCTGATGAGCAATTTCAATCTTTCTTTTTATCAGCAGTCTTCTGGCAACTATAATGTAATTATATTTATTGTTGAACTATTCAAACTGCTACATTTGCTAACATTAATGGGGATTGTACTCCACGCCACCACACCCTCCAGGATTTAAGGTGGAGGGAGCATAGATAGTCAAACATGCGGGAATATATGCGCAGAGGGATGAGGAATGACATTGGGGCACTCACCAGGAGGCCGTACTTGTTGAGGGTATTCTGACAGAACTTCTCCTACCTTCAGGTGAGCCAGGATCAGTGTATTAGAGGCTCTGCATCACCAAGTTGGCGCTCACAGAACTCTGCCACATCCTCCAAATAGACCTCCAGGCTCACACAAGGATGACTGAAACCCCAGAACTCCTGTGCTCACCACGTTCTCATCATATAATTTATATTAATGAGTTAGATGAAGGGATTGCGTGTAATGATACCAAATTTGCTGATGATACAAAGATAGGTGGGAAAGCAAGTTGTGAGGATGATGCAAATAATCTACAAAGGGTACAGATAGGTTCAGTCAGTGGGCAAAAATTTGGCAGATGGACTATAATGTCAGAAAATGTGAGGTTATGCACTTTGGTAGGAAAAATAAAAAAGTAAATTATTGTTTAAATGGGGAGCAATTACAAAATGCTGCAGTACAGAGGAATCTGGGGGTTCTTGTGCATGAAACGCAAAAAGTTAGTATGCAGGTACAGCAAATAATCAGGAAGGCAAATAGAATGCTGGCCTTTATTGCAATGGGGATGGAGTATAACATTAAAGAAGTCCTGCTACAACTGTATCAGGTTGGTAAGACCACACCTGGAGTACTGCGCACAGGTTTGGTCTCCTTATTTAAGGAAATATATACTTGCATTGGAAGCAGTTCAGAGAATGTTCATGAGGCTGATTCTTGAGATGAAGGGATTGTCTTATGAAGAAAGGTTGAGCAAGTTGGGCCTATACTCCTTGGAGTTTAGAAGAATAAGAGGTGATCTTATTGAAACATATAAGATTCTGAGGGGGATTGACAGGGTAGTTGCAGAGAGGATGTTTCCCCTCATGGGGGAAACTAGAACTAGGGGGCATTGTTTCAGAATAAGGACACGCCCATTTAAAACAGAAATGAGGAGGAATTTCTTCTCTCAGATGGTCTTGAATCCTTGGAATTCTCTATCCCAGAGAGCTGTGGATGCTCGGTCTTTGAATATATTTAAGGTGGAGATAGACAGATTTTTGAATGATAAAGGAGTCAAGGGTTATGGGGAGCGGGTAGAGAAGTGGAGTTGAGGCCAGAATCAGATCAGCCATGATCTAATTAAATGGCAGAGCAGTGTCATGGGTCCAAATGGCCTGCTCATGCTGCTATTTGCTTTGTTCTTATGTTCTTGTGTCATGCGTATCACAGCAGCCTCCTCCATGCAAAGTGAAATGAGAGAGACCGCAAAATATCATTAACTCCATTAATAAATGTAAGCAGAAACATATCAGAGGTATCACATTCATTTTAACAACTAATGGCCCATGTGACTGCCATCGCTCCATAGCTGTCATTATGTGCAAGTTGTGAGATGTGGGTGTGAGTGTTGGTCGGTAAAGATTGTTGGTGGGTGAGCGCTGGGGGTCTGGTGCTTTGGGCAGTGAGTGAAGCTTGTGGTACAGATTGTGGTATGTAGCATTTTTTGAAGCATTCAGTCATCCCGACCACCCGGCTGAGGTGGATCTACCATGAACACACCTGCTTCAGTCCTCAGGCTCTTTCTCCTTTTTGTTCTCCTTCCCTGCCAACAATGCGGAGAATGAGATACTGCAGTTTAAATGAACCTTCGCTTTAAGTACTGGGAAAAGCCTGTGGAAGTGATGAGTTGAGATTAGACTGCACCATATATTTGATCACCCTTGTGTCTAACACCAATGAGCTAGGACTTTATAAGATTTAAATTAGTGCTCCAATCATTTATGTGAACAGTGAGAATGAATTTTCCGTGCAAGCTAAAGAATTAGCACCTGGCAATCATTTTCAAACTTTTCTAATGATACCACCCATTATTCTGCTGGAATGAATTTCTAGCCCTTCAATTTTTTTTTGCCATTATTCCCTGTTTCCACCTTAATAGGTGATGCACTATTACAGTTAAACTCTCTGTCACTTCCTGTCACATTCTGTTTGTCTTCCCAAATCGCTTCACTGCTCTATGCCTTGACCTTTCTCTTTTGGTTTCTAAATTTGCCCTCACCTGAACCATCTCCTATTGCTTTAAAACCCTTGGAGGCTGAGCTGAATGGGACAAAGATGCCGTCACAGTAACATTGTTAAGTTGTTACAGTGGATTGTCACTAATACAGCAAGATGGCGCTGATGGTGGCTATTGAGTCCAATGACAAACCTAAAGGGAACAGCTCTGTTGCATGATATGCTAATGCTTGCATGTTACTCCAGATGAACCCATCCAGGTAACTGCAATAACAACAACTTGCATTGAAACAGCACCATAAAGGACGTAAAGGCTGGTGCTTCATCGGAGTGTTCGGAAAGTAAATTTGGCACCAAGCCTCATAAAGAAATTTTAGGAAAGTGGACCAAAAGCTTAGTCAAAGAGGCATGTTTTAAGGAGCGTTAGAAAGGAGTACAGAGAGGAAGAGAGGCAGAGAGGTTTATGGAGGGAATGTCAGAGCTGAGGGCCTTGGCAGCTGAAGGTATGGCTCCCAATAATGGAGCGATTAAAATTGGGGAAGCACAAAAGATCAGAATTGGAGGAGCGTACAGATTTTGGAGGGTTGTAGCATTGGAGGAAGTTACATAGATAGGGAGGTGCAAGACCATGGAGAGATTGGAAAACCAGGATGATAATTTTAAAATCTAGGCATTGGCAGACCACGAGCAAATATAGATCCATCTTCATAGGCAATTCCTCGGAATCGAGGAAGACTTGCTTCCACTCCCAAGATGAGTTCTTTGGTGGCTGAACAATCCAATACAAGAGCCACAGACTCTGTCATAGGTGGGATAGATAGTCGTTGAGGGAAGGGGTGGGTGAGACTGGTTTGCCACATGCTCTTTCCGCTGCCTGCGCTTGATTTCTGAATGCTATTGGTGTTGAGACTGGAAGTGTTCAACGCCCTCCCGGATGCAGTCTCTCCACTAAGGGCGGTCTTTGGCCACGGACTCCCAGGTGTCAGTGATGATGTTGCACTTTATCAGAGAGGCATTGAGGGTGTCCTTGTAACGTTTCCACTGCCCACCTTTAGCTGGTTTGCCGTGAGAGATAGAGCACTTGCTTTGGGAGTCTCGTTTCTGGCATGCAGACGATGTGGCCTGCCCAGCGAATCTGATTGAATGTGATCAGTGCTTCAATGCTGGGGATGTTAGCCTGGACGAGGATACTGATGTTGGTGCGCCTGTCCTCCCAGGTGTTTGTAGGTTCTTGCAGAGACATAATTGGTGATATACCTCCAGCGATTTGAGGTGTCTTCTATACATCGTCCATGCCTCTAAGCCATACAGGAGAGCGGGTATTACTACAGCCCTGTAGACCATGAGCTTGGTGTTAGATTTGAGGGCCTGGTCTTCGAACACTCTTTTCCTCAGGTGGCCGAAGGCTGCACTGATGCACTGGAGGCAGTGTTGAATCTCCACATCAAAGTCTGCCTTTGTTGATAAGAGATTCCCGAGGTATGGGAAATAATCGAGGGCCGACGTGTGGATCTTGATGACTGAGGGGCTGTGCTGTGCGGTGAGGACAGGCTGGTGGAGGACGTTTGTCTTACGGATGTTTAGCGTAAGGCCCATGCTTTCGTACGCCTCAGTAAATGCGTCGACTATATCCTAGAGTTCAGCCTCCGAATGTGCGCCAATGCATGCGTCGTCCGCGTACTGTAGCTCAACGACAGAGGTTGGGGTGATCTTCGACCTGGCCTGGAGGTGGTGTAGGTTAACCAGCTTCCCACTGGTTCTGTAATTTAGTTCCACTCCAGCGGGGAGCTTGTTGGCTGTGAGGTGGAGCATGGCAGCGAGGAAGATTGAGAAAAGGATTGGAGCAATGATGCAGCCCTATTTAACACCGGTCTGGACGTGGATTGGGTCTGTAATGGATCCGTTGGTAAGGATCATGGACTGCATGGCATCGTGGAGCAGGCGAAGGATGTTGACAAACATTTGAGGGCATCCAAAACGGAGGATGATGCTCCATTGACCCTCGCGGTTGATAGTGTCAAAGGCCTTTATAAGGTCTAAAAAGGCCAGGTGCAAGGGCTGGCGCGGCTCCCTGCATTTTTCCTGCAGCTGTCGTGCTGCAAAGGTCATGTCCGTCTTGCCCCAGAGGGGACAAAATCCGCACTGTCCATCCAGGTGCAGCTCCTCGGCTACAGGGAGAAGACGGTTGAGGAGAACTCTAACGACAACTTTCCCAGTGGCTGATAGCAGGCAGATTCTCCTGTCATTGTCGCAGTCGGATTTGTCCTATTTTTAAAGATGGTCATGATCACTGCATCTTTGAAATCTCCCGGCATGCTCTCCTCCATCCAGATGAGAGAAATGACATCATGTATTCACGCCAACAGCGTCTCTCCACAATACTTTAGCACCTCAGCAGGGATTCCATCCACTCCCGTAGCCTTGTTGTTCTAGAGTTGTTTGATGGCTTTTCCAATCTCGTGCAACATTGGGGTTTCACTGAGGTGGTGGCGGGTCGCATGCTGCAGGATGGAGTCGAGAACACTCGAGTCAAAGGCAGAGTCTCGATTGAGGAGATCTTCAAAGTGCTCCTTCCAGCGGGCCCTGACAGCCTCGGTGTCCTTGATGTATGTTTGCCCATTCTGGTCCAGCAGTCGGGTGGGTCCTTGGGAGTTTAGAACATAGGTGGTTTTCACTGCGATGGCTGACAGCCAGTTGTTATATCGCCTGTGCTTTCTCCATCCACCACCTGTTCTTTAGGTTCTTTAGGTCACGGGTTTTATGTTGGACCCCAGCCTTGAGCTGCCTGTAATGTTACTTTGCAGCTCCCAAGTTGGGTTGTTGCTTGAGGCTCAGAAATGCTCTGCGCTTGCGATCTATTAGTTCTTGAATCTCCTGATCATTCTCATCAAACCAGTCCTGGTGTTTACTGGTTGAGTGAGCAAGTGTCTCTTCATAGGCACTAGTTATGGAGACCTGGAGGGCAGACCAAGCGCTGTGGGCATTCAGCATCTCAGGGTCATCAAGGCAAGCTAGGTTAGCTGTGAGGCACTGGCTGTATAGGGCTTCCTTAGCAGGGTCCTTAAGTGCCCCGGCATTGACTTTTTTGCGGCAATGTTTCTGCTGTCCCCTCTGCTTTGAGGCTATGTTAATGTCGGTGTTGGATCGGATTAGGCGGTGGTCCATCCAGCAGTCGTCAGCTCCTGTCATGGTGTGGGTGATGTGCACATCCATGCGATCCCTTGCTCGGACAATGACATAGTGGAGCAGTTGTCAGTGTTTGGAGTGAGGGTGCTGCCACGATGCCTCGTATTTGTCCCTCTGATGGAACAGGGCATTGGTGATGCACTAGACATTTTGTCAGGAGTAGGATACCGCTGGAGTTGACTTTCCCTACCCCTTCTCTGCTAATCACGCCTCCCCAGAGGGTGGTTTCTTTGCTGATCCTGGTGTTGAAGTCACCTAGGAGGATCAATTTGTCGCCCACGGGGATGTGGGACAATCATATTTCGAGGTTGCAATAAAAGACTCTTTGGTCTCATCTATTGCATCGAGTGTTGAGTCATACGCCCTGATGATTGCGGTACATTGGTTCCAGGATAGGGTGAATCAAAGAGCCATGAGACATTTTTAACCCCGCAGGGAGAGTCTTTGAGGTGGTTGACCAGTTCATTTTTGATGGCGAAGCTGATTCCATGAAGGCGGAGCTCTTCCTCTGGTTTTCCTTTCCAGAAAAAGTTGTAACCTCCACCTTATTCCTTGAGCTGGCCTTACCGTGCCTGCCGGGTCTCACTTAGGGCAGCAATGTTGATGCCAAAGAGTCTAAGTTCCCGGGCAGCTATGGCGGTGCAGTGTTCCTGCCTGTTGCTGCTGGCATGAGGGTCCTGATGTTTCAGGTCCCGAACTTCATCTTAACAAAGTGGAAGATGCCTGTGTGTGAGTTCTTTTAATCTGGGGTGGCCATTGCACACCGGCAACCACACAGGCTTAGCTGAGCAAGGTTTTAGTCCAGTGGCACAGGGGTCCAAGACGATTGGAGACCAGGAACTGCTGTAAGAGCCTAATTGCCTACGGCGAGATGTTGGCCGCTAGCTCGGCGCCGACTAGCACCCTTGATGGTAGATGGCCCAATGCTTGGTTGGGGACAGGCATTAGGAAGGTCAGTTGTCCACTGGAGTTCTGAGTGGGAGTTCAGCACAGAGTCAAAGCCGTGATGCTCACCAGTAGAAGAGGCAAGGTCACCCGTGAGGAAGGAGAGGTCCAGCAGTCGGCGAGGAGAGGAATGTAGCCCCGCCACTGGAGGCACGCGAGCTCGCCACTGGAGGGATGTTTTAAGAGTTTCTTCCAAAGTTTAAAAAAAAAGTTTTCCAAAGTTTCATAAAAGTTTTTCCAGAGGTTTTTTTTAAAAAAAATTCCTCCGTTTAAAAGTTTAAAAGTTTTCCCAAAATTGTTTAAAAAGTTTCTCAAGTTGTTTAAACGTTTAAAAGTTGATTAAAAGTTTAGAATGTAAGTCGGTAGTAGGTTACGCCCTTGGCACTGCCAGCCCTCTGCAGTTGCAAAAAGCCCGGGCCAGACCATACCCGGAGCACTGCGGGGAACGCCCGGACGCTGCTGGGGAAAGACCTAGACTCCACCGAGGTGAGGGCTGAATGCCGCCAGGGGCTCGGATGCCACCAGGGGCCCGAACGCAAGCTGGGTTTGTTGAGCAGTAGTTTAGGGTAGTTTCCTGTGTTGTCCTGCTTTGTTCCCAAGCTGATGTTTGTGGTGGGTGACGCTGCCGCAGTCCCGGTCTCTGGATTTCAGTCACAGTTGCCAACTGCTGGAGGAGAGGAGGTCAGGTCATCAGTGGGGTAGGAGAGATCCAGATGCCAGGGGTGTGGTGGAGGCCCGATAGCCAGGTCCAGCCACCCAGTCGCCTTTGGAGGCCCAGCCAGGAGGTCCATGTCACATGGAGTCGACCCGTCGCCGATGTGTGGTGTGGCGGGAAGCCTGAGGTAGGCCCGAATTTTTGGGATTCGCGAGGTGGAGTTAGGCTGTATACATTCATGTACATTTTACTGGTGCCTGTAAATGTTGTGATGGAAAGTGGAGCACTCACACTGAGCCACGAGCACATGGGTGATGGGTGAACAGGACTTAGTGCATGTTAGCATAAGGGAAGCAAAGGTTTGGATGAGCTGAAATTTATGTAGTGTGGAAGATGGGACGCTTCAGAAAGAAGTGAGTGTTCCATCACACATGAATTAATCATTACAGATGGTGGATAGGCATTGAGAGCTCTGGAGATGGGCGATTCACTTCAGAATAGATGCTCTGTCCAACTCTTTAAACCACGGTGTTAACGTGACATTCCCATTTAGCTTCTGATCCATGCTAACGCCCAGGATGTAGAAGAAGGAGGACTCAGTGATGGTTGAACTTTTGAAGGCCAGAAGAGTGTGGCTGGTCTTTCCCTTGTTTGAGACAGTCATTGACTTCATATACCTGGCACATATGTTGCCCGACCCTTGTTAACGTATATGGGAATGTTGCATAATCGGAAGCCTGTAAAGTGCTTACTCCACAGCATGAAACCACACGAGGCACATTCCAGGGACAAGGCCACTCTGTGACTTTAACTCTTTATTACAGCACTCCAAAAGTGATGACCCTGTGTGGGACCTTGCTTTATATACCTGTGTGATCAGGTAAGGAGTGTCTCCCACAAGTTCACCCCCTGTGGTCAAGGTGTGCATCTGAGTTGAGTGTATGCAGTAATACAGTGGTGTTACATTGTAGTTACAAACATGACATCACGTCTCCCCCCCCCCCCAAAGTCTGACTGGGATCACAGGTTTAGTCTTTCAGGTGGTCTACGCTCCCTCGTGGAGCTCCGCAGTTGGGGCTCTGGTTGTTGGACACTGACGTGAATGTCTGTCACCTGTGGTGATTCCGGCCTGTCCGGGCTGACCTCAGGGACTGTGCATTCTTCTGATTGCTCTTGTTGCAAGTTCGCTGGCGGTAGTGTGAGCTCCATCTCATGGTCTTCTTCAGGTTCCTCCGTGTCCATGCTGAACCTTTTTTTTACTTGGTCCAGATGTTTACGGCATATCTGGCCATTGTTGAGTTTTACCACGATGACCCTATTTCCCTCTTTGCAAATTACTCAACTCTCAAGCCATTTGGGCTCCATGGCGTGATTGAGGATGACTACAGGATTATATATTTCTATACATTTCCCCCTTGAATTACGATCATGGTACTCATTTTGTGACTTGCGTTGCCCTCAACTATGTCGGTCACGACTAGCTGGATGAGGGACAACCGAGTTTTAAGTGTCCGTTTCATGAGTAGCTTTGGGAGCAGGATTCCCGTGAGTGAGTGCGGGCGGGATTTATAGGGCAGCAGGAGGCGCGATAGGCAGTATTTTAGGGAGGGTCCTTGAATCCTGCGCATATGTTGCTCAATAATTTGGACTGCCCGTTCCGCCTGGCCATTGGAGGCCAGCTTGAACGGCGCAGTACTGACGTGGTTGATGCCATTGCCCGACATAAACTCCCAGAATTCAGAGCTCGTGAAACACGGGCCATTATCACTAACCAGGATGTCCGGCAAACCATGGGTTGCAAAGATCGCACGTAGGCTTTCCATGGTGGTGGATGACGTCCATGAATTCAGGATGATGCACTCGATCCATTTTGAGTATGCATCTACTACAATGGGGAACATCTTCCCCATGAATGGGCCCGCGTAGTCAACGTGAATGCGTGTCCATGGCTTGATGGGCCAGGACCACGGGCTGAGCGGGGCCTCCCCGGGGGTATTCCCCAGCTGGGCACAGGTCGTGCACCTGCAAACACAGTGTTCCAGATCTGAATCAATTCCAGGCCACCAAACGTGTGACCAGGCAATGGCCTTCATCAGCACAATGCCTGGGTGCTCGCTGTGGAATTCCCTGATGAATGCCTCCCTGCCCTTCTGGTAGGTAGTCGGCTTGGATGGAGAGCTCATCCATCCACCTGTCGAACTGCCTGACCTCCTCAGACATGCTCCATGTGCGGGTGCCCAATCCCCAGTCAGGACACATTTCTTAATCAGGGATAGGAGGGGATCTCTGTTTGTCCAGATTTTGATCTGGCATGCTGTGATGGGGGAGCCTGCACTGTCAAAAGCATCAACAGCCATGACCATCTCAGCACATTGCTCAGCTGCCGTCTCAGTGGTGGCCAGTGGAAGCCTGCTGATCATGTCAGCGCAGTTTTCAGTGCCGGGCCGGTGCTGGATGGAGTAGCCATAAGCAGCTAGCGTGAGAGCCCACCGCTGTATGCGAGCTGATGCGTTGGCATTGACAGCCTTGCTGTCTGACAACAGGGATGTGAATGGATTGTGGTCCGTCTCTAATTCAAACTTCCAACCGAAGAGGTACTGATGCATTTTATTTACACCATAGACACGTGCAAGCGCTTCCTTCTCGACCATCCCATATCCCCGTTCTGCTTGAGAGAGCGACCTGGAGGCATAAGCCACAGGTTGTAGTTGACCCTCAGCATTACCCTGCTGCAACATGCACCCAACCCCATAGGACGATGCATCACATGTCAGAACTAAACGTTTACAGGGGTCGTACAGGGTCAACAACTTGTTTGAACAAAGTAGGTTTCGCGCCTGAACAAAAGCCCATTCTTGACAGTCCCCCCAAACTTAATTGCAACCCTTACGCAGGAGCACATGTAACGGCTCCAACAGCGTGCCCAAGTTCAGCAGAAAGTTCCCGAAATAGTTCAACAGTCCCAGGAATGAACGCAGCTCCGATGTGTTGCAGAGCCTGGGTGCTCGTCGAATCGCATGGTTTGGATTCGGTGGGCCGAATCCCATCTGCAGCAAACCTCCTGCCCAGAATCTCAACCTCGGGAGCTAAGAACATGCATTTTGACTTCGTGAGTCGCAGGCCTACACGGTCCAGTCGGCGTGGCACCTCCTCCAGGTTGTGGAGGTGTTCCTCGACCCGTGATGAGGATGTCGTCCTGGAATACGATCGTTCCCAGAATGGATTTAAGCAGGCTTTCCATGTTACATTGAAAAATCGCGGCCACTGATCGAATGCCAATGGGCACCTGTTATAAATGAATAGTCCCTTGTGCGTGGTGATGGTGGTCAACAGTTTGGATTCATTGGCCAGTTCCTGTGTCATATAGGCTGAAGTGAGGTCCAACTTGGTGAAAAGCTTGCTGCCTGCCAGCGTGGCAAAGAGGTCCTCCACTCTTGGGAGCAGGTATTGGTCTTTAGGGACACCCGATTGATGGTAGCCTTGTAGTCGCCACAGATCCTGACAGAGCCATCCGCTTTTAGAACGGGAACGATGGGGCTCACCCAGTCACTGAATTCAACAGGCGAGATGATGCCCTCTCGCAACAGCTGGTCCAATTCACTCTCGATTCTTTTCCCGCATGACATATGGCACCGCTTTGGCTTTGTGGTGCACTGGCCTGGCGTCCGGGGTGATGTGTATCACTAGTGCCTTTGAAAGTCCCGACGCCCGGTTGGAATAGTGACTCAAATTGTTGTAGGACTTGTGATCATGAACTTCGCTCCACCGAGGACATTGCGTGAACACCCCCCATTTCCAGTGCATCTCAGCTAACCAGCTCCTCCCCAACAGTGCGGGACCATTGCCCGGAACAATCCAGAGTGGCAGCCAGTTCACGAACTCATTGTGTGTGACAGCCACCATTGCACTGCCTAGCACCGGAATGATTTCTTTGGTGTAAGTCCGTAATTGTGTCTCAATACTTTCTAATTTAGGTCTACTGGCTTTGAGTGGCCATAGATTCTCAAATTGCTGAACGCCCATGAGTGACTGGCTGGCCCCAGTGTCCAGCTCCAAGCTTACTGGGATACCGTTCAACAAAACCCTCATCATCATTGGTGGCGTTTTGTTGTATGAACTGTGAATATTTGCCGCATGGACCCGCTGAACCTCGGCATCCATCGATTTGCCCCAAAAGCCATCCCGCCTCACAGAACCCTCTTCTGCTCCATCTGCCTCAGATATTAGTCTGCTTGCAGATTTTCTGCACATTCGAGCTAAATGGCCACTGATATTGCAGTTTCTGCAGACAAAATGTTGGAACTGCAAGATCTGGCTGAGTGTTTTCCCCCACACCTCCAACATGAGTTAAAGTTTCCATTGTTGGGGACAAAGGGATGATGGCCAGGAATTCCACACTGACTGTCCCTTTGACTGCTCCTAAGTACCCTATTAGTGGGTGTCAATGACCCCATCCCAGCCCACATTGTCCACTGTGATGGTGTGAACGTCCGTTCAGCCTGCCATTGTCTCTGTTGAAGTCCTGCTCTGGGGTCTATTGCTGCCTGGTAACTGTCGGACTGGCCCTGCCTGCCTGCGGGGCTCTGAGTCGCATTGATGGTGTTGACTCCCTGATCCATCGCCACGTTAGAGGCAGAATTGCGCACATAAATCATTTTCGTCTCTTCCTCCCCCGCCATGAAAGTTTGAGCTAACAACGTTGCCGCTTCCAAGGTCAGGTCCTTGGTCTCAATTAATTTGCGAAAAATTCCCACATGACTGATACCCTCGATAAAGAAGTCCCTTAGCATCTCCCCCGTGCAGGCGTCTGTGAACTTACAGAGGCTGGCCAAATGCTGGAGGTCCGCTACAAAGTCCGGTATGCTCTGTCCTTCACGACGTCGGTGGGTGTAGAATCTGCATCGAACCATGTGTATGCTGCTCACCGGTTTGAGGTGCTTCCCGATTAATTTGCTAAGCTCTTCAAAGGTTTTGTCCGACAGCTTTTCGGGTGCCAGTAAGTCCTTCATGAGCGCATTCTTTGGCCCGCAGCTGGTCAGGAGATGAGCCCGTCACTTGTCGGTCACTGCATCCCCCAGCCAGTCTTTAATAACGAAGCTTTGCTGAAGCCTCTTGACAAAATCGTCCCAGTCTCCCCCAATGCAGTGCCATTCCTCTGTGCTACCGGTGACGATTCTCGTGGGTCATGAATTCCCGTTTCTCGTCGTCAATGTAAAGTCCTTACTCTACAGCATGAAACCACATGAGGCACATTCCAGGGACAAGGCCACTCTGTGACCTTAACTCTTTATTACAGCACTCCACAAGTGAAGACCCTGCGTGGGACCTCCCTTTATGTACCTGTGTGATCAGGTAAGGAATGTCTCCCACAAATTCACCACCTGTGGTCAAGGTGTGCATCTGTGTTGAGTGTATGCAGTAATACAGTGGTGTTACATTGTAGTTACAAACATGACAAACCCAATGTAGGTCAGTGAGCACAGGGGCGATGGGTGAGCGGGACTTGGTGCGAGTTAGTACATGGTCAGCCGAGTTTTGGATCACCTCTAGTTTACAAAGAGTAGAATGTGGGAGGCCAGCCAGGAGTGCGTTGGAATAGTCAAGCCGAGATGTAACAAAGACTTTGAACGAGGGCTTTAGCAGCAGATGAACGAAGGCAGGGGCACAGACGGGCGATGTTACAGAGGTGCAAACACGTGGTCTTAGTTCTGCTGTGGATATGTGGTCGAATGCTAATTTCAGTAATCAAATATGACACCAACGTTGGTTCAGCCTCAGACAGAAGTTGGGGCGGCGAGCGATGGAATCTGTGGCTCAGGAATGGAATTTGTGACGGGGCCGAAAACAATGGCTTTCCAATATTCAATTGGAGAATATTTATACTCATCCAGAGCTGGATGTCAGAGAAGCAGTCTGACAATTTAGAGTGGGTGTGTCGAGAGAAGTGGTAGTCTGTTACAGCTAGGTGTCATCAGCCTACATGTGAAAACTATCACTGTGTTTCCGGGTGATGTCGCCTCCAGGCTCCACTGCAGTCTGGTGAAAGCTGCTTCATTATTTCAGAAGTTTACATGGTAATCATCCACAGTGATTGGGCTCAAAATGGTGGTACAGGAATTCCCGCCGATTGTACACCCGCTTGACTTTGCTTTTTGATTCACATCAATGGAAAGGAAAATTGCGCGAGATGCATAACTGACAGCCGATCCGCTGCCGCGGGATTTCAGTCTCCGTTAAAGTTAAATTTCACCCCCGTCATTTCTCGTTGTCATTGCAGATGATGTTCCGTAAATCTGCATTTTTTTTTAACTATTCAACTTTTGTTACCAGTAAGTGCACATCTCCCTCCAGGCAAGACAGATTTATTCTTTCAATGACATCTGCGGATTTGGAGGTTTATGTGGAAGAGTAACAAAAAGTAACTGGCCAATAGCAGAGGACCAAGGCCCTTTTTATGATTTAGAATTTATTAAGGCTGATGCCATGTGATTTCATTATTGTAGCGTGACTTGTACATTTTATTTATTGAGTACCTCCAGTTGATTATTTGTAGGCCACAACAAGCAAAGGGCTGACATGCCTAATGTTCTCTTTAGTAAGATGTATGCCACTCTCCAGACTTTCAATACAATGGACAAGACTGAGCACCACTGGTTGATATAGGCATGGTGAAGGGCAGGTTACACCAAGGGATATTTTACTTGCCTCAATGGCCAACCGAAACATTACAGAAAGTGATTGTTCCAGGGGTTCATCTTAAACAGCAGTGCAGTAAGAAATTCCCAAATATTACCTTGCTTTGAAAAATCAACCATCTTCTATATCTCGGTCTCATCAATGTCTCCGGTAACTGAAGATACGAATCCAAACATTCTTGATGCATTGAGAGTTATTGGAAGCCGGGGACAGTGCTGTCACTTCCACTTTCCTCCAGATAATATAAACAAACGAACAATGCTGGATAGGTAAAGACCCTCAGGTCCATTTAGACTTTCCCACATCATTGTGATACCTCGTGTATCACAAAAAATACATTCTCCACCCACCCCAAACCATATGATCTCTTAGGCGAAAGAAAACGCAGGCCAATTTGGCAGAAATAATCTGGGAAATTCCTCTCTGCCCCACCTCGGCGATCGAAACTAGTTTCGTTGATCGCTCTGACGAAGGATTTCCTGAAGTACCTATCTTATATAAGAGGTGATATCCACCCCGACCAGAACCAGCTCCACTCAGTTTGAGTCCTTATTCTATTAAGTAACTGGATAACTTGAGTTCATATAATATTATTATTAAGCTGCAAAAATATACAGCAGCAGATTTGTTCTTCTCAGTGTTAATTTGCTAATGTTGAGAATTATATTCCAGTATTTTATCCACAATAAATAACAATTAAAGCTCCTGTGTAAAATGGAGGTAGCCCTGATTTTGCTCTACCAAGCAGAAATCGGATGGACCGCCCGATTTGCACCCCGATTTTACTTTCCAATGACTGCCGTTGCCTACAGCCCATGCCCTGGAATGGCCTCCCTCAATCTATACATTCTCTCTACTTGTCCCTCCTATTTTAAACCCCTCCTTGAAACCCACCACGTCGATGAAGTGTTTAGACTATCCTCTGAATATCTCCTTCTGTGGCACCTGGTTATTATTTTTCTTTAAGCCTCTGTCAAGTGTCTTGGGATGTTTTATCTACTTTAAAGGCAAGTTGTTGCTGTCCAGAGACATATTCTCTTTTCTCCAGAGAGGATGAAGTATGGCACACAAATAGACAAAGAATAAACTGTATTATCCATTTGTACTACAGCTGAAGGCAGTCCTCCTTTATATGCGCGGTGTGATGAAGTCAAATACCAAAATATGCATTATAATGTCGGGAGTAATGTAACTTTGAGTGATGATGTAAAATGGACGGTATCGAATTGTTCGCCTTTCATAGGCCCGCCTACTTTACCCTTCAATTGACTTCAATGGAAAGGACAATTGAGCGAGGTTTATCATCGGTGACTAACTTCATATCATCATTTTTACACCAAGACATTTCTGGATGGCAAGGCATTCAAATATTCCCAATGTCCATCATTTATTTCCTTATGAGATTTAATAAGGAAGTTAAAAGTAAAGCATGTAAATAGTATTTGAGTACTTTAAAATGCTTTCTGCGCTCTTACAACAATTGTAAAAGAAAGGTAATCAACTAAGCAGCTTAAAATCAAACTCCATTCATTGCGAAGAATGTGACACTGGGGATTTCGTTAAAGAATGTTTTGAAATGCAAGGCACCGCGGATGGAGTTGTAGGATGGAATATGTGGGTCAAGACAAGTAGAATTGTCTCTTCAGGTAATAATTGTAGAGATTGGGAAACGTTTGTGCCTTGACACATAAATTTCAAACTTGTCATTATACGTTTCCAAGCAAAAATGGATTAGCCTAGAAGCATTTCAGCTGAAACTTATTGGACAAGTATTTATTGGATTGGATAAATCATATCTAAAATTTTAATTGCATCTTTGTTCGAGATATATTTTATATTACATTTTTCGCAGCTGTTTTAGAAATCCAAAGAATACATGATGCAACCAATAAATACACAGGAGTTAAATAAAAGGGAGGCAGTCTTGGAGGTTTACAAATTTACAGTTACAGGATGATGTCTTGTTTTAAAATTATTCGAACTCCTCCAAATTGCTGCTTCTTTAAATTTTCTTCCAGCAAGTCTGCAACTGCTGTTGGGATAGGTAGCACCACCCTCAAAGTATCATCTCAAGGTTTGCCAATTAACCCCTTACTTCTACTCTCTCAAGTCATTAAGCTTGAATATTTGGTAAATATTTGGGGAAACTGGTAAAAAGACTAAATTAAAGGTTCTTTATGTGAATTCACACAGCATTCGTAACAAGATTGATGGGTAGAGAGTAAATATAAGTAAATGAATATGGTCTGATAGCCATTACAGAGACGTGGTTGCAAGATGACCATGGCTGGGAACTGAATATTATGGGGTATTTATCATTTCGGAAGAATAGGCAGAAAGGAAAAGGAGGTGGAGTAGCTCTGGTAAGAATGGATGAGATCAGTACAGTTGTGAGAAATTATTTTTTCAAACGTAATTTCCCTTTCATAAAAGCATGCTGACTCTGCTTGACTCTATTATGATTTTCTAAATGTCCAGCTACTTCCTTAAAAATGAACTCCAGGTGGACATTTAGAAAATCATAATAGAGTCAAGCAGAGTCAGCATGCTTTTATGAAAGGGAAATTACGTTTGAAAAAATTTCTGGAGCTTTTTGAGGATGTAACGAGCAGGCAGGATAAAGGAGAACCAGTAGGTGTCGTATATTTGGATTTCCAGGAGGCATTCGATCAGGTGCCACATAAAGATTACTGCACAAGATAAGAGCTCACAGGGTTGGGGAAATATATTAGAATAGATAGAGGATTGGTTAACTAACAGAAATAGAGAGTCTGAATAAAAGGGTAATTTTCGGGTTGGCAAACGTTAACTAGTGGGTTGCCACAGCGATCAGTGTTGGAGACTCAACTATTTACAATCTATATTAATGTCTTGGATGAAGGGACCGAGTGTACTGTAGCCAAATTTGCTGATGATACAAAAATATGTACGAAAGCAAGTTATGAGTAGGATACAAATAATCTGCAAAGTGATTATAGATAGGCTAAATGAGTTGGCAAAAATTTTTCAGATGGACTATAATGTGGAAAAATGTGAGATTATCCACTTTGGTAGAAAAAATAAAAAAACACATTATTATTTAAATGGGGAGAGATTACAAATTGCTCAGGAGCAGCGGGATCCGGGGTCCTTGTACATGAAATACAAAGTGTTGGCATGCAGGTACAGCAAGAAATTAGGAAGGCAAATGCAGTGTTGGCCTTTATTGCAAGGGGGATGGAATACAAAAGTACAGAAGTCCCACCACAACTTTACAGGATGTTGGTGAGACCACACCTGGAGTACTGTGTACAGTTTTGTTCTCCTTATTTAAGCAGAGATATACTTGCATTGGAGAAGGTTCACGTGGTTGATTCCTGAGATGAAGCGTTTGTCTTATGAAGAAAGGTTGAGCAGGTTGGGCCAATACTCATTGGAGTTCAAAAGAATAAGAGATGATCTTATTGAAATATTGACGATTCTGAGAGGGCTGGAGTGGTTGGATACATCAAGGACGTTTTGCCTTGTGGGGCAATCTAGAACTAGGGGACAACGTTGCAGAATAAGGGCTCGCCCATGTAAAATGGAAATGAGGAGGAACTTCTTCTCTGGGAGGGTCGTGAATCTTTGGAAATCTCTACCCCAGAAAGCTGTGGAGGCTGGGTCGTTGAATATATTTAAGGTGGGGATAGACAGATTTTTGAATGATAAGGGAGTCAAGGCTTATAGGCCGCGGGCGGGCAGTTGGAGTTGAAGCGAAGATCAGATCAGCCATGATCTTATTGAATGGTGGAGCAGGCTCGAGAGGCCAAATGGCCTACTGCTGCTTTATTTCTCATGTTCTATGTTCTGATTTACTAATTGATGTTGTGTTTAGTAGCAATGCTGATTATAAAGATTTTGTCTGCATCTCCTGACCAATTAATCCCTCGCCTCTAACCTGACTACATCTGAAGAACAAACGTGTGGGTAAAAATCAATCTTTCTCTTTATGACAAGGGAGAGGTGGTGCCAAACCTGACACCATTGATACGCCCCAACAAATATTCAGTTCCACGGACTTCAATGAAAATGAGTTTGGGACAGAAATTATAAGAGGCCCACTGTGCAATTCCATTCGTTTTGCGATAACAAACTAGTCCAATTTTTAACTTTTATATTTCTCTCCCTAGGTGTGAAATTGGACACATTTATAGCGTGTTGTGAGACACTCCCAAGGAACTGGATATCAGGCGACCGATGTACAACCACTTGTTTGCAGGCTGCCCCCTCAGCAATTTGATCTCCATGTGTAATGCCATTGGAGATGGACAATTTGTATTGCAGATTTTATCCACCGATATTCCTGGGCTTTTCACATGGGAAGTTATGGCAACTGGTTGGGCAGTGATTATTGCAAAAGTTCAAAATACTGAAGAGTTACGATGAGGTACACCAGGGAAAACCTTTTTCCACTTTTTGTCCAGCGGATTGTTGTTTAGTGAAGAGAACAGCTAAGTTGTTAAGTGAATGTATATGGACTGAGAATCAATGTAGTTGGTGGATTTAAGCTCTCTAATTTTGGAAAAATTAAGGCAATTTTTAGGGGATGGAGCCAATACATTGCCTCACTAGGTAGGGGTGAGTTTACCTCCAATTTTGTTGATTTCGTGGTAATTTATGTCGCTGGATTAATTTCCACTGTAACAGACATCTCAGTTTTTGGCTTGTATATAATGCTGACTGGAGATCGGAAATCTGGGTTTTCGTTGAATTACATAGAATACTCAGCACAAAAATATGTCATTCGGCCCGACCAGTACAGCGTGCCATCTCTACTTCCTCATCTAAGTCCATCAGCATAACCCTCTATGCGGATCTGAAAAAGTCGTATTTGTTTGTGCCGATACCACATCACCTGTCCTAAACTATCGGCACAATTTTATAAAACCCCAAGCATCTTTTATCTTCTACAATATGACATTGAATATGGGGAACAGATGGCGGCTTCCATTTCCTTTAGAGATTCCTGTGTGTAGATATCAATTGAACAACTTCTGCTCGCTTTCGATAGATATAATTGCATTTTAGTTCTGTGGATGATTTAACTTGCTGGATTAAATTAATAATGAGAGCCAGGGGACGCATAATCATATTTTTCAATTCCTCCCTGAATTTGCTCTGGGACACTGCATAAATAAACGTGCTTGTGCAAGCACTCAAACACCGCAGCATATACCCAGATTGTTCTGCAATTGTGAAAAAGTCATTGTTACTTGCTTCCATAAATTGAGTATCTGTAAATTGTACACATATGAAAACTATAAAATTTACCATCAATAATAGTATAAAATTGCCTGATATAGCAAAGAGTAAAATTATTGATTTCCTTCGGTTCTCCATTTCTGGATCAGTCTGATTCTCATCATTGTTGTTTGCTCGGAGACCACTCCTCACTCTATTGGCCAGTACAATGTGCCTGATGGTCAGGGCATTGAGCAGCACGATCAACACAAATGGCGCAAATGTGGTTAAAATGATTTCCAACCACAAGAATGCTAACCATATGGGTAAGGTGTAGAAGCTTGATTTTGCCTAACAGAACCATAGTACATTGTCAATTATTTCCCGAGGTTCAAACAGAAAGTAGATTGGAACATTTTCTAATATGCTTAATGAACACACCACTGCTATCACTACAGCCGCAGTTTTTTCGGTGCAATATTTTGTTTGCAACGTTTGGTAACAAATAGTGACAAATCAATCAAATGTGAAAGCGACCGTTAGCCAGACAGAACAATCAATGAATGAATAAGACAGGGCGATATTGAGACTACAAATAGGAGTATAGTTAAGAATGAATATGGAAAATAAGCATCGTTAATCTCATGCAAAATTACGTCAATTATCAGGACCATTAGATCAGCCGCTGCCATGGCCACCAGGTAACGGGTGATGCATTTTGAGCGACTGCACTTTCCACGGGAGAGAATGACGATTGTCACCAAATTAGCTGAAAAAGGAGGAATTAAATTATTAACTCTCCTTACATTGAGAGGAAGATCAGTCGAGAGATCTTTGCATAAAATTTATGGAATGTTTTCTTATCAATCAAATTTCTCCATCATTATTTCTCCGAATCTATCAGAAAATTCAAGTAATTCTGAACAGATACTTTTCTTTATGGATACACATCACTAACTTCATCTGAGTGACTTCAGAAGATAAAAATGCTGCAGCACGGTTGGATTTTCAACTTTCCACTGGTCCAAAAATGGGCTTTTCCGACGGGCGGACGCAATTGAATCCACCCGGTTTTCATTTCCATTCACTTCAACAGAAAGGAATGTCCGGATAGGTGCACAAAGGGTGGCTGATGTGCTTATCCCTGCCCCTGTATACATATCATGGGGTAGCTTTCCATTCACATTGCGGATTCACTAACAGTTAATGGCGGGCAGACGAACCCCTATCACCAGTTTTAAGCTAAACTCCATCTTGAAAATGTACCCCAGTATCTCCTCATTGCAAACATCCTCAATAATCATACAATGTAGATTTCAGGGTGATAGCCGATTCTGACTGCAATAATCTTTCATTCAGTCTTCTGGAAGTAGGCAAAAACTCCTACCAGGTGCTCGGCCCATGCTTTTCTTCAGTAAATGACAAACAAATAAAGATATATCAGTGCTGCATTGTTTCATGTGCACAATATAATGGTAAACATTTCATCATGTATTGTGCCCGAACTTTGTGCTGCCTGAATCGCTTACCTCAATGTACCAGTTAAATGATGGCAGATACATGGGGCCTGAGCATGGTCAGTGGGAATGTTATTTTATGTGTCGTATCTACAGCAACATTATTGAATATAATTACTGGGGAGGAATCCATAGATCTCCTGTGGTAACTTCAACCCTTTTACACTGTTTCTCCCAGATTACCAAGATCTTTTATCAAGGCTGTGGTGGGATTTCGGGAGCAGACCAGTGGAAATTCTATTGGTCAATCTACTTCTACCATACATAGGAAACTTGGGACAGATTGTAGTCTTCATTGCCTGGGCATTAAACATAGGCTGACTCTGCAGAGCAGCAATTAGTTTTAGGAAGCAGCACTGAACAGGAGTTGGCTCAGCAGCCGCATATTAAATGCATCACTTGATAGTGAGTTTTATTGAAGTCAATGGAACTGAAGATCAGACGATGAGTGAGAGGCAGACACGAAAACGCCATTCTACCCCTGTATGTAGAAATGAAAATGTCTCAGCTGTGACCGCAGGTCTGAACAGAATCCGCCCAAATTTCTTCCATTTAAAATAATTGAAGACAATCCGCTGTTTTTAGGGTAACAGATCCTCCACAGAGGATTGGGCTGTTTGTGCTTGTTCCAGGCAATGCAGCACACCCTGGATGTAAAAACTAAAATCTATCACATGGTAACCGGAGAAATCACCACTTGGGTTTAGAATTACAACAGCACAGCAGTAGCTGGACACGCTTTAGTAGCACTTGTCTCATTTTGCTTTGCATCCTAAGAACACTAACTGACTCCAAAATAAAAAGCAACACAATATATTGCACAGTTACAGAATCGAGTGCATCAAGTTGCTTTATCAGCTCCATTACCGACTAGTTGCAGGGGATCAATGACCACGACTGGCACAAACCTATAGTGGCCACTGCGCCCATGGGTTTCCATGGCCAGTAGCAGTGATAAAAGCTCATTGCTGCTGGCCCAACTAGGAAAATTAGTGGCCATGGACATGAATTTAGCCTCTGAGTGTGGCCTAAAAAGGCGATAGCAAATTGGCGGCCGATTTTATAATGTCCCCCGTACCACTCCATGCTCCACAAATGTGACACAAAGTGATGGAGAAGAAAATGTATACCATAGTCTATAGTTATATTATAAAAACACCAACAACTTTGAGTAGCACCATAAGGGTGTTCTTAATGCAAGGCATGCCAGATATAATTTTTGAAATTGTTCTTCACCGGTGGCACAAAATAAGCGAATAGGCAGTCTGCTTCACAATGCGCCTGATTTTTCGTCGGAAATGAAGATTAGTCTGGGTACAAAATGAGTGGCCATTCCTTCCGAGCCTATCTTGTGCTGTGAAGAAGACCAATTTTATCGCCTGAGGCTTGGCTTCCAGCCTTGTTTACACGCTGCTGCCCAGCTGCATGCGTTGGAAGGGCGCCCAGCACTGCGACCAGTTGGGAAATGCGGGGAACCATTGGGCTCAGATGCTAATCTGCCAATGGGCGGGATGCAATCCCAAGGAGACGACAATACGGCAGCAGTGCGCCGGAGTGTTTTGTGGGGCACGGAAGGATATCTTCAGTTTCTCCTGGGTTCAAAATTTACAACAGAAAGTTTCCATTGTCTTTTCTTGATCAGCCTCCGGAAATCCATTTAAGAATTGTTGGTTTGACTACTGCTACTGATAGTTGTCCCAGACACAAAAAATATAGGAATGTCTATCAAGGCTGAGACATTCACACTAAATTACTGAATTTAAATAGTCAGATTAAATTGTGATTCTTCTCAGGTTGTTACATTAAAAGTATGACAGAAACTTGGAGGTTATTGATTTACTTATTTCATGTTGGTAATCAATGTCTGCAAATAAAACATATAACAAACAGATAATATCATTACATCGCCAGCAGGAACAATGGCACAGTGAAGCACTGTTAAAGATGAGCATTAACTGATTATAAGCGACTTACCAAGAAGACCAACTATTGCAAGAATAGGATAGTAAATGTTTTCAATCTGAATGATTACCGGCTTTTCCATTTTCTGAGGAAGCGAAGTTGCCAGTTAGTGTTGTGGATACCCAGAACTTCTGCTTTCAAAATCAGGGCTTATTTATACCTGCGAGAAATCTCAAGTGACACATGCACATTACACAATGATTGTCATTAGTTACAGTCATTTGAACAAACAGATTAGGGCGAGTCATGTTCAGTTTTACTGATCAGGGATATTTTGCAATTATATTGTCCATTGGAAGAATAAGTAGTCAAGAATAGTATTGTCATCATATGTCCCAGAAAAAAATTCGGCATCACCATTCCTATAGTAATGATAGAAGACAGCTGAGGCTGAGGATTAGTACAAGGCAATTGGTGGAATAAATGGGCACACTGGTGATGGATTAGCTTACTCTAGATCTTAGGTACATCAAAAATGTTCTCTATCTTCTTTAATTTATGCTATATATAATTAATATTAAGGGCCTTAATACTACAGGTGAGGTCGATGAGCATTCAGATGCACACAGACAGTGATATAGTCAGTTGTATACAACTGAGCAACCCCACATTTATGCAGACATGTTACATTTCTGGAGGTATGAAGAGACTTTGCGACTTACTATCTTATTGTTGTAACAACCCATCTGGTATACTAATGTCCTTTACGGAAGGAAATCTTCCGACATTATTTGACATGGCCGATATAGACTCACAGCAATGTGGTTGACGCTTAGTCGTCATCTGAAATGGCCTAGCAAGCCACCATGTCCTTGTGACGTCCTGTCGCACCAGCAGGATAGACACAACATAGTTGGTGGCACAGTGGTATAGAGCTTGCTGGCAGCAGCCCTTGTAGTACTCAACATTAACTCATAAGGACATAGGAACATAAGAATTAAGAGCAGGAGTAAACCATTCGGCTCCTCGAGCCTGCTACACCATTCAATATCATGGCTGATCTTCTACCTCAACTCCACTTTCCTGCACTGTCTCCATATCCCCTGATCCCCTTAATATCCAAATATATTTCGATCTCTGCCTTGAAAATACTCAAAGGTTGAGCCTCCACAGCGTTCTGGGGCAAAAAATTCAAAAGATTCAGCACCCTCTAAGTGAAGTAGTTTCTCCTCATCTCAGTGCTAAATGGCCGATCCCTTATTCTGAGACTGTGACCCCCGTTTCTAGACACCTCGGCCAGAGGAAACAACCTCCCTGCATCTACCCTGTCAAGCCCTGTAAGAATTATATGTTTAAATGAGATCACCTTTCATTCTTCTAATCTCAAAGGATATAGGCCTTGACTACTCAAGCTCTTCTCATAGGACAAATCCCCCCATCCCAGGAATACGGCGAACCTTTTCTGCACTCCCTCAATGGCTAGTATATTCTTCCTTACATAAGGAGACCACCATGAGGTCTCGTGGCTTCAGATTAAGCATGGCCAAGGAAACTGCCTGCTGATTACTACCTCCCGCTCTCCACCAGCTGATGAATAAGTACTTCTCCTTGTTAAACACTGCATGGAAGTGTGCCCAAAATACATCATGGGTGGGGAACTTCATTGTCCATCACCAAGAGTCGCTCAGTAGCACCACTATTGACCGTGCTGGCCGAGTCCTGAAGGCTCTTGCTGCCAGACCGGACTTGCAGCATGTGGTGATTGTACCAACATGAGGGAAAATCTATTTTGCCTCGTCTTCTCCAATCTACCTGCGGCGGGTGCATCTTTTCATGGCAGTATTGGTAGGAGTGACCATCGCACAGTCCTTGTGGATCTAAATCCAGACTTCACACTGAGGACAACTTCCATCGTGTTGTGTGGCACTATCACCATGCCAAATGGGATAGATCTAGAATAGATCTCACTGCTAAACACCGTGGGCCATCAGCAGCAGCAGATTTGTATTCTACCACAATCTGTAACCTCATGGACTGGCATATCACTCACTCAACAATTGCCATCAATCTGCGGGACCAACTCTGGATTAGTGAGGAATATAGGAGAGCATGCCATGAATAGCATCAGGCATATCTAAACATTAGGTACCAAACTGGGGAAGCTGCAACACAGACTACAGCATGCTGAGCAGCGGAAGCAACACGCTATAGACACAGCTAAGTCATCCCACAATCAATGGATCACATCAAAGTTCTGCAGGTACTGCATATCCAGTCGTAAATGATGGCAGGTATTTAAACAACCATGAATATCCCCGTCCTCAATGATGGTGGAGTCCAGCACGTGAGTGCAAAGTGCAAGGCTGAAACATTTTCAGCCATCTTCAGCCAGAATTGCCTAGTGGTTGATGCATATCTGCCCGCTCCTAAGGTCCCCACAATCACAGAAGCCAGTCTTCAGCCAATTAGATTCACTCCATGTGATAGCAAGAAACGGTTGAGGCATTGCATCGAGCAACGTCTTCTGGCCCTGACAACATCATGCTATCCTGCTGAAGACTTATGCTGTAGAACTAGCCATGCCTCTAGCCAAGCTATTCCAGTACAGCTGCAACATCGGCATCTACCCGATAATGTGCAAAACTGCCCAGGTATGTCCTGTCTTGAAAAAGCAGGACAATCCATTCTAGCCAATTACTGCCCCATCAGTCTACTGTCAACCACCAGCAAAATGATGGAAGGTTTCTTCGAAAGTATTATCAATCGGCACGAACTCCCCAATAAATAGCTCACCCATGTTCAGTTTGGGTCTCCCCTGGAGCATTCAGCTCCAAACAGTATTTCGGCCTTGGTTCAAACATGGAAAGAAGAGCTGAATTCCAGAGGTGAGGTCAGGGTGACTACCCTTGACATCAGGGCAGGATTTGACAAAGTGGGGCATCAAGGAGCGCTCGTAAAATTGATGACCAAAGGAATCAGGTGGAAACATCCCCATTGGCTGATGTCATACCTAGCACGAAAGGAGATGGTTGTGCTTCTTGAAAGTCAATTATCTCAACACCAGGAGATCTTCAGCTGCCTCACGAATCACCTTCCCTCCATCATAAGGTCAGAAATGTATATGTTTGCTGATGATTGCACAGTGTTCTGTTCAATTCGAAACTCCTCAGATAATGAAGCAGTCCATGTCAACATACAGCAAGACCTGGAGACATTCAGGCTTGGTCTGGTAAGAGGCAAGTAACATTTGCACCACAAAAGTGCCAGACAATGACTATCGCCGACTAGAGAGGGTCTACTCATTGTCCCTTGACATTCACTGGCATTGCCATCGCCGAATCCCCACCATCAACATCCTGGGGGTCAATATAAAATTAATTGGACCAGCCATGTATATACTGTGGATACACCAGCAGGTGTATCCATCTGGTTATTCTGCGGCGAATGAATCACCTCCGGACTCCCCAAAACCTTTCCACCATTACAAGGCACAAGTCAGGGGTGCGATGGATTGCAGTCCACTTGCCTGGCTGAGTTTAGCTCCAACAACACTCACGAAGTTCAATGCCATCCAGAACAAGGTAGCCTACCTGATTGGCACTCCATTCACCAACTTTAATATTCACTCCGTCCACCACCGTGGCTGCAGTGTGTACCGTCTACACGATGCAATGCAGCAACTCGCCAAGGCTTCCTTTACAGCATTTGCACAATCCGTGACCTCTACCCCCTACAAGGACAAGGGCAACAGCCGCATGGAAACACCTTCAACTCCAAATTCTAATCCAAGTCACACAGCATCCTGACATGGCAATAAATAACCGTTTCTTCATCGTTGCTGGGTCACAATCCTGGAAATCCGTCCTTAACAGCAATGTGTGTGTACCTTCACCATGCGGACGAGAGCGGAAGAAGAAGCTCACCACCACCTCCTCAGGGGCAATTAGAGATGGGCAATACATGCTGGCCTTGCCAGAGACGCCCACATCCCAGGATCGTAAATAATAAGAGCCTGGAAAGATTAGCCTGCGGCTTGCTGAGTTCCCGAAAGAAACGGCCGTAAATGAGTTCAAACATGCTGACAACCCATTAAAATCGGCGGCTGGACGTTTGCAGCCTGGAACCTTCAAGAAATCGGTTCCTGGTAGAAGGTAAGTGGATGGTCAGCGAAGGGAGAAGCCCAGGTTCAGGGAATCCCAAACACTTCTTTGTGCGACTCAAAGTGAATATGTCCCCTACTGATGCACAAGGAAGAGCAGCTTTCAGGTGCCTGGATAGCCTGCCATGCAGGTCATTCAGAATCTCCTCCAGCACAGAGCTTTTCTACATATTACTCAATGCAGAAATCACCCCAATGTGTCCAAAGTGGTCATGGATAATGCCCGAAGAAACGAGGATCAGTACGCTGATGACACAGAGCCAGAGGGTAAGTAGGAGCCTGGTGAGAAAGCCTGGAGACCCGGTCAGGCACAGGGGCGGCAGCATCTCATTAGGAACAACTTCAGTTGAATAATGTCTAAATCAATCGGCACTAACTCACGGCACTAAGCATGAACAGTCCGAATATGACAACATCCTCAATGACAACAGTTTATTGTCAATCACATTCTCACTGGTAACTCTGTCACACAAACACCATGTCGGAACCCATCTTAGTTCTCCGTAACACTGGATCACACTTACTCATCAGTCACAATAAATAATTTCAGTGATAACCATACTTTTGTACAGCAAATATAATTTTCTTACTACCTTCGAGTTCAACTTTGGTGACCACACTCTTCATTATTTCATATCCATCAGCCTGCTGTTCTGTATAGTTCCCACTGTGGTTCAGAAGTGGATATTCTCCGTTACGAAAGCAATTAATGACATTGGCCGGCCTCCCATCAACCAACCTCCAAAAACAGAACTCACCCAGAACTCTGCTGTCCATATTCCGATTCGCACCAAGTCACGATCACCCATCACCATGTGCTTGGTGGGCAACATTGGCTCCTAGTTTGACAATGCATCAATTTTAAAACTCTAACCCTTGTTTTCAAAGACTAACGTGGCCTCCCTGCTTATTTTTGTAAACGCCTTCAGCCCTAAATCCCTCCAAGATCTCTGCATTCCACCAAGTCTGGGCTCTTACCAATCCACGATTTTCTTTGCTCCACTATTGACGGCTATTCTGCAGCTGCCGAGGCCATAAGTTCTGGAATTCTATCCTCAACCTCTCCACCCCTCTAACTCTCCCTCCTCCTTTAAGGCGCTGCTTACCATCTACCTCTTACCGGCCCTATTGTCTCCTTATCTGGCTCGCTGTTGTATCTTGTTTGATGATCGCTCCTGTGAAGTGCCGTGGGAAGTTTAACTACGTTAAATGTTCTATATAAATGCAGGTTTTTGTAGTTGATGTACATGTACAGGAGCGAACACTGCAACATACATGGCTCGGACAGTCCTAGGCGGGAGTGAATCGTTCTCTTATACTCACTGTTGTGCATGTACAACACAAAGAGGGAGATACAGATTGAGCGAGGTTTTGTTTAAATGAGAGGACAGTGATTTTGATTGTGGGGCGGGAAGCCATGCTGTGCTAACACAGCACAGGGACCTGCATTACTCTCTCACTCAGAAATTTGTCTCAGGCAGTGGAGCACCACAGGCTGTATCAGATGGTACGCCAGTTATACGTAGCGCCTGATACTTAACTCCATTTACCCCAATGGAACTGAATATTGAGTGGCGAGTATAACGGGCAGGCAATGCGATACAGCTCGATGTGCGTCACTGCCCAGATGAACCCACAATTTTCCTCAAACTCTGGGGATTTCCACTCTCCCTCACTTTGTTTCTCTCTTTTATATCTTTGGCTGCACATTAATTTCATCTGCGACACTCTCTTCCTCTCTCTCTCGTTCATCATCTCTTACTCTCTTGCTCTCTGTCTCAATATTTCTCTCCTCCCTTTTCTGTCGACCTCAGTCACTGCTTCTCACCGTCCTTGCCTTCGATTCTCTTACTATTGCCTTCCATGTCTCTCCCGTTGCCTCTCTGTAAGCTGTTTGTATCTCTCTGTCTCTATCTCTGTCGCCCTGTCTGTTAAACATTCTCGCTTTTTCTCAGTTTTTGTTTCTCTCTATCTCTTAATCCCTGTTACTCATCTCGTACTTTGTTAGTGATGTTCGATGGTGATAGGCCCGTTTGAGAGTGATGTTTCAGTTTCAGGTTGATGTGTCAGTTTTATGGTGATGGCTGTTTAGGGGTGATGGGTCAGTTTGTGGTATAATGGGTCAGTTTGTGGTTCATGGACAAGTTTCGTGGAGATGGGCAGTTTGGATTAATGGGCCAGTTTGGGAGTGATGGTTGAGTTAGGACTGATGTGTCAATTTGGAGTAATCGGTGCGTGTCACGCTTCTGGATCAGTTTGGAGGTGAAGGGTTAGATTGGGGTGAGAGGTCAGTTTCGGGTGAGGGGTCCGTTTTGACTGATGGAAGGGATTGGGGCGATTGGTCAGTTTTAGGTGAGGGGTCAGCTTAGGATGAGCGGTTAATTTCGGATCATGCGTCTGTGTGCGGTGAGCAGTCTGTTTGTGATGATCTGATAGCTTCCTGGGGAAGGATCAGCATGGGTCTGAGGGTCAGTTTGATGGTGATGGGTCAACTTGGGAGTGATGTGTTAGTTTTGCCGTTATGGGTTAGTTTGGGGTTGTTGTGTCCGTCTGGGAGTGATGCATCGGGTTCGAAACAGGTATGTTTGAGAGTGCTGGTGAGTTTAGGATAATGGGTCAGTTTGGGATGCTGTTCAGTTTGGGATGACATATCAGTTTGGGATGAGGGGTCAGTTTGAAATACTTCTGTTATAAGAACATATGAAGATAAGAATTAGGAGCAGAAGTAGGCCATTCGGAACCTCGAGCCTGCCCCACCATTCAATAAGATCATGGCTGAACCTCTACCTCAACTCCATTTACCTGCACTATCGGCATATCCCTTGATCCCCTTCATATTCAAAAAGCTAGCAAGCTCTGTCTTGAATATAATCAAAGATTGACCCTCCACAGCCCTCTAGGGTACAGAATTCCAAAGATTCACCATCCTCTGAGTGAAGAAGTTTCTCCAAAATGGCCGACCCCTTATGCTGAGTCTGTGACACCTGGTTCTAGACTCACCAGTCAGAGCAAACATCCTCCCTGCATCTACCCTATCAAGCCCGGTAAGAATTTGATATGTTGCAATGAGATGACCTCTCATTCTTCTAAACTCTAGAGAATATGAGCCAAGTCTGCTCACTCCCTCCTCTTAGGACAATGCACCATCCCAGGAATCAGTCTGGTGAACCTTCATTATACTCCCTCAATGGCAAGTATATCCTTCCTTAGGTAAGGAGACCAAAACTGTACACAATACTCCAGGTGTGATCTCTCCAGGGCCCTATGTAATTGCAATATGCCTTTACTATTATAAGAACATAAGAACATAAGAATTAGGAACAGGAGTCGGCCATCTAGTCCGTCGAGCCTGCCCCGCCATTCAATAAGATCATGGCTGATCTGGTCGTGGACTCAGCTCCACTTATCCGCCCTCTCCCCGTAACCCTTAATTCCCTTATTGGTTAAAAATCTATCTATCTTTGACTTGAAAACATTCAATGAGCTAGCCTCAACTGCTTCCTTGGGCAGAGAATTCCACAGATTCACAACCCTCTGGGAGAAGAAATTTTTTCTCAACTCGGTTTTAAATTGGCTCCTCCGTATTTTGAGGCTGTGCCCCCTAGTTCTAGTCTCCCCCACCAATGGAAACAACCTCTCTGCCTCTATCTGGTCTATCCCTTTCATGATTTTAAATGTTTCTATAAGATCACCCCTCATCCTTCTGAACTCCAAGGAGTAAAGACTCGGTCTACTCAATCTATCATCATAAGGTAACCCCCTCATTTCTGGAATCAGCCTAGTGAATCGTCTCTGTACCCCTTCCAAAGCTAGTATATCCTTCCTTAAGTAAGGTGACCAAAACTGCATGCAGTACTCCAGGTGCGGCCTTACCAATACCTGAAACAGTTGCAGCAAGACCTCCCTGCTTTTGTACTCCACCCCTCTCGCAATGAAGGCCAATATTCCATTGCCTTCCTGATTACCTGCTGCACCTGCAAACTAACCTTTTGGGATTCATGCACAAGGACCCCCAGGTCCCTTTGCACCACAGCATGTTGTAATTTCTCCCCATTCAAATAATATTCCCTTTTACTGTTTTTTTTTCCAAGGTGGATGACCTCACATTTTCCGACATTGTATTCCATCTGCCAAACCTTAGCCCATTCGTTTAACCTATCCAAATCTCCTTGCAGTCTCTCTGAGTCCTCTACACAACCCGCTTTCCCACTAATCTTAGTGTCATCTGCAAATTTTGTTGCACTACACTCTGTCCCCTCTTCTAGGTCATCTATGTAGATTGTAAACAGTTGTGGTCCCAGCACTGATCCCTGTGGCACACCACTAACCAATGATTTCCAACCGGAAAAGGACCCATTTATCCCGACTCTCTGCTTTCTGTTCACCAGCCAATTCTCTATCCATGCTAATAAATTTCCTCTGACTCCGCGTACCTTTATCTTCTGCAGTAACCTTTTGTGTGGCACCTTATCGAATGCCTTTTGGAAATCTAAATACACCACATCCATCGGTACACCTCTATCCACCATGCTCGTTCTATCCTCAAAGAATTCCAGTAAGTTAGTTAAACATGACTTCCCTTTCATGAATCCATGCTGCATCTGCTTGATTGCATTATTCCTATCCAGATGTCCCGCTATTTCTTCCTTAATGATAGTTTCAAGCATTTTCCCCACTACAGATGTTAAACTAACCGGCCTATAGTTACCTGCCTTTTGCCTGCCCCCTTTTTTAAACAGAGGCGTTACATTAGCTGCTCTCCAATCCGCTGGTACCTCCCCAGAGTCCTGAGAATTTTGGTAGATTATAACAAATGCATCTGCTATAACTTTAGCCTTCTCTTTTAATACCCTGGGATGTATTTCATCAGGACCAGGGGACTTGTCTACCTTCAGTCCCATTTGCCTGTCCAGCACTACTCCCCTAGTGATAGTGATTGTCTCAAGGTCCTCCCTTCCCACATTCCTGTGGCCTGCAAATTTTGGCATTGTTTTTGTGTCTTCCACTGTGAAGACGGAAGCAAAATAATTGTTTAAGGTCTCAGCCATTTCCACATTTCCCATTATTAAATCTCCCTTCTCATCTTCTAAGGAACCAACATTTACTTTAGTCACTCTCTTCCGTTTTATATATCGGTAAAAGCTTTTACTATCTGTTTTTATGTTTTGCGCCAGTTTACTTTCGTAATCTATCTTTCCTTTCTTTATTGCTTTCTTAGTCATTCTTTGCTGTCGTTTAAAATTTTCCCAATCCTCTAGTTTCCCACTAACCTTGGCCACCTTATACGCATTTGTTTTTAATTTGATACTCTCCTTTATTTCCTTGGTTATCCACAGCTGGTTATCATTCTCTTGCCGCGCTTCTTTTTCACTGGAATATATATTTTTTGCGCACTATGAAAGAGCTCCTTAAAAGTCCTCCACTGTTCCACAATTGTGCCACCGTTTAGTCCTTGTTTCCAGTCTACTTTAGCCAACTCTACCCTCATCCCACTGTAGTCCCCTTTGTTTAAGCATAGTACCCTCGTTTCTGATACAACTTCCTCATCTTCAATCTGTATTACAAATTCAACCATATTGTGATCACTCATTTCGAGAGGATCTTTTACGAGGAGATTGTTTATTTTTCCTGTCTCATTACACAGGACCAGATCCAAGATGGCTTGCTCCCTTGTAGGCTCTGTTACATACTGTTCTAAGAAACAGTCCCGTATGCATTCTATGAATTCCTTCTCCAGGCTACCCCCTGCGATTTGATTTGACCAATCGATATGTAGGTTAAAATCCCCCATGACTACTGTCGTTCCTTTTTCACATGCCTCCATTATTCCCTTGATTATTGCCCGCCCCACCGTGAAGTTATTATTTGGGAGCCTATAAACTACGCCGACCAGTGACTTTTTCCCCTTACTATCTCTAATCTCCACCCACAATGATTCAACATTTTGTTCATTGGAGCCAATATCATCCCTCACAACTGCCCTGATATCATCCTTTATTAACAGAGCTACCCCACCTCCTTTCCCTTCTTGCCTATCTTTCTGAATCGTCAGATACCCCTGTATGTTTAATTTCCAGTCTTGGCCACCTTGCAACCATGTTTCTGTAATGGCCACCAAATCGTACCCATTTGTAATGATTTGTGCCGTCAACTCATTTACTTCATTTCGAATGCTGCGTGCATTTAGGTAAAGTGTTTTCATCCTCGTTTTTAAACCATGATTTTTAGTTTTTACCCCTCCTGCAGCCCTTTTATATTCAGTGGCCCTTTTTGTTTCTTGCCTTTGGTTTCTCTGCCCTCCATTTTTACTCATCTCTTTTCTGTTTTTTGTTTTTGTCTCCTTTTTGTTTCCCTCTGTCTCCCTGTATTGGTTCCCATCCCCCTGCCATATTAGTTTAACTCCTCCCCAACAGCACTAGCAAACACTCCCCCTAGGACATTGGTTCCGTTCCTGCCCAAGTGCAGACCGTCCAGTTTGTACTGGTCCCACCTCCCCCAGAACCTGTTCCAATGCCCCACGAATTTGAATCCCTTCCTGCTGCACCACTGCTTAAGCCACGTATTCATCTGTGCTATCCTGCGATTCCTACTCTGACTAGCACGTGGCACTGGTAGCAATCCCGAGATTATTACTTTTGAAGTCCTACTTTTTAATTTAACTCCTAGCTCCTTAAATTCGTCTCGTAGGATCTCATCCCTTTTTTTACCTATGTCGTTGGTACCAATGTGCACCACGACAACTGGCTGTTCTCCCTCCCTTTTTAGAATGTCCTGCACTCGCTTGGAGACATCCTTGACCCTTGCACCAGGGAGGCAACATACCATCCTGGAGTCTCGATTGCAGCCGCAGAAACGCCTATCTATTCCCCTTATGATTGAATCCCCTATCACTATCGCTCTCCGACTCTTTTTCATGCCTTCCTGTACAACAGAGCCAGCCACGGTGCCATGAACTTGGCTGCTGCTGCTCTCCCCTGATAAGTCATCTCCCTCAACAGCACTGAAAGCAGTGTATCTGTTTTGCAGGGGGATGACCAGGTGGGACCCTTGCACTACTTTCTTTGTACTACTCTTCCTGCTGGTCTTCCATTCCCTAGCTGGCTGTGGATCCTTTTCATGCGGTAAGACCAAGTCACTAAATGTGCCACTTATGTCATTCTCAGCATCGTGGATGCTCCAGAGTGAATCCACCCTCAGTTCCAATTCCACAACGCGGTACGTCAGGAGATGGAGGTGGATACACTTCTCACACATTATACTCAAATCCTCTTGTTATAAATGCTAACACACCATTTGTTTTCTTATTTGTTTGCTGTACCTGCATGTTAACTTTCAGTGATTTGTGTACAAGGACACGCCGGTCCCTCTGAACACCAACATTTCCCAATCTCTCACCATTTAAAAAATTATCTATTTTTCTATTTTTCTTCCCAAAGTGGATAACCTCACAATTCTCCACCTTTTATTCCATTTGTTCATGCCCATTCTCTTAGCCTGTCTATATCCCCTTGAAGCCTCTTTGCATCTTCCTCACAACTTACATTCGCACCTAGCTTTATATCATCAGCAAACTTGGATATATTACATTTGGTGCCCTCATCCATATCAGTGATATAGATTGTTAATAGCTGGGGTGCAAGTACCGATCCTTGTGGCAACCAACTAGTTACAGTGTGCCAACCCAAAAGTGACCCATTTATTCCTATTCTCTGTTTTCTGTACATTACCCAATGCTCAACCCATGTTAGTTTATTACCCCAATGTCATGAGCCCTAATTTTGTTTAATAATGTCTTGTACGGCATCTTATCGAATGCCTTCTGAAACTCTAAATATACCACATCCATTCATTCACCCTTATCTATTCTACTTGTTGCAACCTCAAAAAACTCTGACAGATTTGCCATAGGTGATTTCCCTTTCAGAATTCTGTGTTGACTCTGCCCAATCCTATTATTATTTTCTAATTACACTGTTACGACGTCCTTAATGATAGTTTCTACCATTATCCCCATGACTGATGTCAGGCTAACTGGTCTGTGGCTCCCCGTTTTCTCTCTCCCTCCTTTTTTAAATAATGGAGTTATATTAGCTACCTTCCAAAATGCAGGAACCGTTCTAGAAACTATGGAATTTTGGAAATTGACAACCAATGCATCCACTATCTCTAAAGCCACCTCGTTTAAACCCCTAGGATGTAGGCTATGTGGTCCAGGGAATTTACCAGCTTTCAGTCCCAGTAATTTGTCCAGTACTATTTTTTGATTAATACTAATACTAATTTCTTTCAGTCCCTCATTCTCGCTAGACCATTGGTTCTTCACTATTTCCGGGATTATTTTTGTGTCTTCTTCTTTGAAGACAGACTCAAATATTTCTTTAATTTCCCTGTCATTTCTCTCTAATTGTGGATCAATTAAGGCAACTGTTAGAAGAAGGGACCAGTACGTTTAACATTGCCTGAATAGCTATGTAGGCAGTAGATCTCCTGCATTGTTAACCTCAAGGTAATTTCTGTAGCTGGATTAATTTTCACTGTAACAGCACGGCTCAGATTCCATGGACCTTTAATGCTGACTGGCAATCTGAGGTCTGGGGTTAGAAAGAATTACATAGAATACACAGCACAGAAATAGGTCATTCATCCCGACCAGTCAAATCGGCGCCTGCTCTCATCCTTCCTCATCTACATCGATTCATATAATGCTCTATATCCTTCTCCCTCATATGCTTATCTAGCTAACGCTGAAATGTCCCAAAACTATTCACCTCAACTATTCCCTGTTGTTGCGAGTTCCGTATTCTCACCACTCTCTAGTTAAAGAAGCTTCTTCTCAATTCCCTATTTGATTTATTGGTGACTATCTTATGATTACACCCTTTAATTTTGCTCCTCTCCACAAGTTTTACACTCGATCCCTGTCTACTCTATCAAAACCTCTATTATGTACCCCATCAAGCTTCGTTGTTCAAGAGAAAAGTGACCCAGTCTGTTAATCCTTTCCTGATATGTATAATCTCGCAGTTCTGCTATCATCCATGTATTTATTTTGCTTCCTCTCCAGAGCCTCTATATCATTTTTCAAAACATAAGAATATATGAAATTAAAAAATAGGAGCAGGAGTAGGCCATTCGGCCCCTCGAGCCTGCTCCACCATTCAATAACATCATGGCTGATTATCAACCTCAACTCCACTTTCCTGCTTCAGCTCTGTAACCCTTGATTCCCCCAGACTCCAAAAATCTATCTATTTCAGCTTTGAATATATTCAGAGACTCAGCATCCACAGCCCTCTGGGGAAGAGCATTCCAAAGATTCACAACACTCTGAGTGAAGAAATTCCTTCTCATCTTAAATTGACTACATCTTATCCTGAGACTGTGCCCCTTAGTTGTAAACACTCCAGCCAGGGGGAAACAACTTTTCACCATATACTCTGTCAATCCCCTTCAGAATATTGTATGTTTCAATGAGATCACCTCCCATTCTTCTAAAATGCAGAGGGTATCTGCCCATTCTAGACAATCTCTCATCAATAAGACAGTTCTCTCATCCCTAAAATCAATCTAGTGAACCTTCATTGCACCACCTCCAAATCAAGTATATCCTTCCTTAGATAAGGAGACCAAAACTGTGTTCTCGCCAAGGCCCAGTGAAATTGTAGCAAAACTTTCTTACTCTTATACTCCAACCCATATGCAATAAAGGCAAACATACCATTTGTCTTCCATATTGCGTGCTGTGCCTGCATGCGAGCGTACTGTTTCTTGCAAAAGGAGACACAAATCTCTCTGAACATCAACATTATAAGTTTCTCACCATTTAAAAATATTCTGTTTTTCCATTATTCCTATCACAGTGAATAACCTCAGATTTCGCCGCATTACACTCCAGCTGGCAACTTACTACCCACTCACGTAGTATATCAATATGCCTTTGCACACACTTTGTGTTCTCCTCACAGCTTACTGTCCTACCTAGCTTTGTATCATCAGTAAACGTGGATCCATTACAATCGGTGCCTTAATCTTGGTCATTAATATAGATTATACAGAGCTGAGGCCCCAACACTGGACCTTGCAGCACTGCACAAGATACAGCCTGCAAGCCTCAAAAAGGCCCGTTTAACCCTACTCTCTGTTTTCATGTCTGTTAACCAATCCTCTATCCATGCTCATACATTACCTGCAATTACATGATCCCTTATCATGTGTAATCACCTTTTATGTGACACTTTATCGAAAGCATTTTGGAAATCCAAATATACTACATCCACTGGTTACACTTTATCCACCCTGCTAGTTACATCCTCAAAAAACTCTAATAAATTTGTCAAACGTATTTTCCATTTCATAAAACCATATCGACTCTGTCTAATCACTTTATGATTTTCAAAGTGACCTGATATCATTTTCTTAACCATGGAGTCGAGCATTTTCTCGACGACTGATGTCGGTCTAACTGGCCTGTAGTTCCCTGTTTTCTCTCTCCCTCCTTTCTTGAATAGCGGCGTTACATTTGCTACCTTCAAATCCGTTGGGAATGTTCTAGAATCGAGTGAATTTTGAAAAATCAAAACCAATGCATCCACTATCTCTGCAGCCACCTCCTTTAGAACCCAAGGAGGAAGGCCGTCAGATCCAGGGATTTGTCGCCTTGTTTTTCTGCTTATATTAATTACATTATATTCCTCGTCCTCATTAGACCTTTGGTTCCTTACCATTTTAAGGCATGTTTTTTGCTTTTTCTACTCTGAAGATAGAAACAAAAAATTAGTTTAATGTTTTCTGATTTCCCATCATAATTTTTCTGGCCTCAGTCTCGAAGGGAACAAAGTTTATTCTTGCTACTGTCTTCCTTTTTACATACTTGTAGAAGGTTTTACAATATGCTTTTTATATTTGTTGCTAGTTTTCTCTCATAGTCTAATTGTTCTTTTTTAAACACTGTTTTGCTCAACTTTTGCTGGTTTCTGAAATTCTCTTAATCCTCACACTTACTACTATTCTTCGCAACATTATAAGCTTCTTGCATTGGTGATCATTTTCCAACAGTCTGTCAAATCTGGATCAGTTCCTATGGATTAGAGGGTAGCTAATGTAACACCACTTTTTAAAAAAGGAGGGAGAAAGAAACGGGAAATTATAGACTGGTTAGCCTGACAACAGTAGTGGGGAAAATTTTGGAATCAATTATTAAAGATGAAATAGCAGCGCATTTGGAAAGCAGTGACATAATCGGTCCAAGTCAGCATGGATTTATGAAAGGGAAATCATGCTTCACAAATCTTCTCGAATTTTTTGAGGATGTAATTAGTAGAGTGGACAAGGGAGAACCAGTGGATGTGGTGTATTTGGACTTCAAAAGGTTTTTGACAAGGTCCCATACACGAGATTGGTGTGCAAAATTAAGCCAGATGGTATTGTTGGTAATGCATGGACGTGCATAGATAACTGTTTGGCAGACAGGAAGCAGAGAGTCGGGATAAACGGGTCCTTTTCAGAATGACAGGCAGTGACTAGTGGAGTGCCACAAGACTCACTGCTGGGACCCCAGCTATTTACAATATATATTAATGATTTGGATGAAGGAATTTAGTTTGCAGATGACACTAAGCTGGGTGGCGGTGTGAACTGTGAGGAGGTTGCTAAGAGGCTGCAGAGTGACTTGGACAGGTTAGGTAAATGGGCAAATGCATGGTAGATGCAGTATAATGTGGATAAATATGAGGTTATCCACTTTAGTGGCAAAAACATGAAGGCAGAATATTATCTGAATGGCAGAAGATTAGGAAAAGGGGAGGTGCAACAAGATCTGGGTGTCATAGTACATCAGTCATTGAAGGTTGACATGCAGGTACAGCAGGTGGTGAAGAAGGCAAATGGCATGTTGGCCTTCATAGCTCGAGGATTTGAGTATAGGAGCAGGGAGGTCTTGCTGCATCTGTACAGGGCTTTGTGGAGCCTCACCTGGAATATTGTGTTCAGTTTTGGTCTCCTAATCTGAGGAAGGACATTCTTGCTTTAGAGCAAATGCAGCAAAGGTTCACCAGATAATGCCCGGGATGGCAGGACTGACATATGAGGAGAGACTGGATCGATTGGGCATGTATTCACTGCAATTTAGAAGAATGAAAGGCAATCTCATAGAAACATATACAATTCTGATGGGACTGGACAGGTTTGAAGCAGAAAGAATGTTCCCGATATTGGGGGAGTCCAGAACCAGGGGTCATGATCTAAGGATAAGGGGTAAGCCATTAGGACAGAGATGAGGAGAAACTTCTTCACTCAGAGAGTTGTTAACCTGTGGAATTCTCTTCTGCAGAGAGTTGTTGATGCCAGTCCGTTGGATATATTCAAGAGGGAGTTGGATATGGCTCTTATGGCTAAAGGGATCAAGAGGAATGAAGAGAAGGCAGGAAAGGGATACTAAGGTGAATGATCATCCATGATCTTATTGAATGGTGGTGCAGGCTCGAAGGGCCAAATGGCCTACTCCTGCACCTATTTTCTATGTTTCTATGTTTCTATGTTTCAATCTAATGCTATCTTTAACTTCTTTCGTGTGCAATGGGGATCACTTTTCCTGTGGAGTTTCTGTTTCTCAATGCAATGTATTTTTGTTGAAAATTATGAAATATTTCTTTAAATGCTCGCCACAGCTTGTCTATTGCCATAGGTTTAATCTATTTTCCAATCTACCTTAGACAACTCGCCCTTCATACCTATATAATTGGCTTAATTTAAATTTAAGACTCTGGTTTCGGACCAAGGCATGTCACTCTCAAATGTAACGTGAAATTTTATACAATGATGATCACTCTGCCCCAGAGGATACTTTACTGTGAGATTGCTAATTAACCCTGTCTTATTGCACAATACAAGATCTAAAATAACCTTTTCCCTGGTTGGTTCCATGACGTACTTTTCTAGGAAACTGTCTCGAATGTCTTCTATGAACTCGTCCTCAAGACCACCTTTGCCATTTTGATTTGTCCATTCTATAATAAGAGTAATGTCCCGCACAATTATAGCATTATCTGTGTTACAAGCTCCTATTATTTCCTGATTAATACTGTGTCCAACAGTATAACTACTGTTATCAGGCCTATATACTACTCCCACCAGTGTTTTCTGCCATTGGCTATTCCTTATCTCTACCCATTCTGATTCTACCTCCTGATCTACTGTCCTTGTGTCATCCTTTATTATCAGGCCTACTGCCCTCCTTTACCATTCTGCCTGTCTTGTCATAGCATCAAATACACTGGAACATTTAGTTCCCAATCTTGGTCACCTTGCAACCAAGTCTCTGTAACGACTATTACTCAAACCCCTGTATCTCTATGTGTGCCACTACTTCATGATCTATTTGCGGATGCTTCATGCATTCAGATAAACAGCCTTTAGTTTAATGTTTCTACCATTATTCCCTGCTTTGACCTGCTCTGCTTCACTGCTACCATTAAACTCTCTGTACCTTCCTGTCACACTCTGCTTATTGTTACCCAAATCGCTACACTGCTCTACTGCATTGACCTTTCTCTTTAGATATCTAAATTTACCCTTACCTGACCCGTCCCCCAAATTTTACTATCTACAACTCTAGTTATTCGTTTCACGATGCTGGTTCTAGCCCGGTTTCAGTGGGGCCAGTCCCGACAGAACAGCTCCCTCTTTCTCCAGTTCTGGTGCCAGTGCCAAATGAATTGATACCTCTTCTTCACACAGCACTCTATGAGCTACGCATTTAACTCTCTGATGTGCTTAACCCTATGCATATTTGTACATGGCTCAGGTAGTAATCAAGTAATTATAACACTTGCAGTTCTGCTTATTAATTTAGACCCTATCTCATCAAACTCCCTCAGCAGAACCTCATTCTATGTTCTACCTAGCTCATTGTTTCCTACATGGACACCGACAAGTGGACTCTCCCCCTCCCACACCAATTCCTTCTCCAGCCGCGAGGAGATATCCTTAATCCTGGCATCAGGCAGGCAACTCAAACTCCGCAACTCCCTGTCACAGTTGCAGGAAAGAATATCCCTGCTGCCCCCCACCACTAGCACATTCCTTCCTTCTCCCACCACTTGGGAGGCCCCTTGTACTACAGTGCCATGGTCCTTTTGACTATCCTCCCTGCAGTACTTTTCCTCATCCACACAGGGAGCAACTATAGGAAATGTCACATTAATAATAGTACAAAACTATAAGAGATAGACAGCAGAAAAAGGATGGATTTCCCTCGATTCTCCATCTCTGTATGTGTGATGCTCGCCTTGTTGTTTCCTCAGAGTTTACACCTTATTCTATTCCCCAGTACGAGGTAGCTAACTGTTAAATCATGGAGCAAAAATATCAAAAGATTTGGAGCCAACAGGATAAAATGGTTTCCAACGACAGAAATACAACCCTTATGGGTAGGCTATAAAATATTGAGTTTCCCGAGCAGTACCACCTAACTAATCTCAAGTCACAATTGGCACTTCATAGGGAATTGCTCACGAGATTATCAAAGGCTGTTTTTTGCTGAAGACCTGAAATTATGTTCACAGGAAGTAACCCTTTCGAAGGAATTACTTCTCATAATGACTGAGGTGACAGGTCAAACGTTTTTGTTTCCAGATGCCTTTCAGGCTCCGAGTCGTGAAAAACACAGAAGAGAAAAGCTAAAGCCGATGTGTTCTTATTCAGGATGAAGTGCCTCTCATTTCAAACAGAAGCTCTGGTCATTTTAGAAAATAAGCAGTATTTTACATTCATTCATGGAATGTGGGCGTCGCTGGTAATGCCAACATGTCATCCCTAATTGCACTTGAGAAGTTCGTGGTGAGCCACCTTCTTGAACCGTTGTGCTCAGTGTGGTGAAGTGCTGTTGCAAAAGAAGTTCCAGGATTTTGATCCAGCGATGATGAAGGAACAGCAATATAGTTCCAAATCACGATGGCCTGTAACTTGGAGGGGACCTTACAGGTGATGCTGTTCACATATCCCTGCTGCCCTTGTCATTCTAGCTGATAGAGGTTGCGAGTTTGGGCGGTGCTTCTGAAGAAGTCTTGCCGAGTTGCTGCAGTACACCTTGTGGATACTACACACTGTAGTTGGTGGAGGCAGTGAACATTTTACGTGGTGGAAGGGGTGCAACTTAAGTGCAATGCTTTGCCCTGGATGGTGTCGAGCTTCTTGAGTATTGTTGGAGCTGCACTCATCCAGGCAAGTGGAGCCTATGTTTAATCACACTCCTGACTTTCTTGTTGTAGATAATTGCTTTGGGAAGTCAGGTGGTGAGACACTCACAGCTGAATATTTTGCCTCTGTCCTGCACTTGTAGCCACAGTATTTGTGTGGTTTGTCCAGTTATGTTTCTGGCTTATGTGACCCCCAGGATGTTGATGGTGGGGGATTACACGATAGTAATACCATTGAATGCCATGTGGCAGTGGTTAGACTCTCCCTTGTTGGAGAATAGTCATTCCTGTCATTTGTGTGCCTCAAATATTATTTGCGACTTGTCAGCCCAAGCCTGAATGTCGACCTGGTCCTGCTGTATGCGGGTATGCACTGTTTCATTATCTGACGAGCTGCGAATGGAACTGAACACTGCGTTCTCATCAGCGAACATCCCCACTCTGACATGATGGAGGGAAGGTCATTCATGAAGCAGCTATCGATGGTTATGCCCAGGAAACGTCCCTGAGGTACTCCTTTCGGAAAGCCCTAATTCGATATTACTCATTTTACTTTGTCCTCAGAAGTTCAAATTACCACAAGGACTTTAGTGAGGTGCAGTCATTTTGGGCGGAAGGGAGAACAGGAAAAGGACAAATGACTGCCCATTTTATACTCTGCCACATTTTCCATTCCTTGACTTCAATGAAAACTAAAATTGGCGGGTAGAAAATAATCTGTTTCAGACTGAAAATCAACATTCCCCCAATTTTCTGTTTCGTGTTGCTTGTCGATAAACGAGTTTCTAATAAAATGGAAGACCCCGAATTCCACGTGCAAAGTGAGTTGGGCAGAATCCGTAAATTACTTGACTGAATAATAAGAAAAGCCCAGAATATCCTGTAATCAAAGTAACTAACCCAGTTATCTTACATCAGTAGCCGTTACAGTATTGAATTGTGTCTTATGGTGGATATCCCATCTGTAACTTCAAATAGAACAGCCAGAGTGTTCATTTGAACACTCTCGATCTCTCATCCACATTTATTCATTTTAATTGACCAGAAAACCAGGCTAGTGAGCGCAGAAAGATGAAAATTCGGTCCACATGCTTCCACTGAGTTTTAGCAATTCTACAGGAGATTCCTGAGTTCCTATGTCATTTCTGTTGAAGTACTTCTGTTCGGGAGGCATTTAACTGGGGTAATGTTAACTTTCGGCGATAGAGTACAATGGACGATACTGAATCAGCCATCCTCAATGCACCACACTTAATTTTGTTTCCATTTAAGTCAATGGAATGGAAAATTGGGTGGTGCGCATAATGGGCACACAATATGAAATCACCTCTTTTTCACTTTTTCCTAAAGTTGAAGTTTCCATTGTACCTTTTTAAATTAGTGAAAGTGCCAATTAATCGTATAGAACAATTAGAAGATATAAAAAATAGGGCAAGATTGAGACAGCAAATGGGAGTCTATTTCAAGAACGAGTGTGGACGATTATCATCTTGAATCTCATATACTATTACATCATGTATCTGGACCTGTAGATCGCTGGAGCCATGGCCACCAGGTAAACTGGGATGCATTGGAGAAACTATAACGCCGCAGATGAGAATCACAATGGTCACCAATTTAGCTGCAAAAAGGTGGAATTGAAATTACTGACTCTCCTTATCCTGAGAGGATCAGTCGACAATTATTGTTATGAAAATTCCTGCACCCTTTATCTTCTCACTCCAAAGCCTCTGTGGCCTAATTTTAACCTAACTGACAGGGCAGGATTCTCACAGTATAGCTGGAACGTTGGTTTTACACCATGCCCAATATTCCTCTCCATTAAGTCGTGTTTCAACTATTTAAAACAATATATATTTCAAGCTGCCTTTCAATTCAGAACTGAGCAATTAGTTCCAATTTATCATTTGCATGTGCAGACTTTGATGTGTGATGCGGAATTATTCCTGTGTTCAGTTTTCCAGATTAACAATAATTAAAAAGGATCTGACCACAGGTTGAGTAAAGTCTATTATTGGTTTAACTTATCAAAGCCTTGTCTTACTAAAACCTAAGAAAGCAGAAACAGCACAGATTTTATTACCAGCAATAATATACTGGGTAGAATTTCAAAGATTGGAGGGGCTCTTCTGATCAGCGGCCATAACTTGGGACATTCAGTTCGCCTCTCCCGGCAGATCTCGCAAACTTATCCGAATGGGTAGTTTCTACTTTTCAGTAATATTAACCAACCAGAACAAAGCTACAATGCTAATATTTGGCTCTGACTGAAAAGAAAAAGACTATCTACAAATGAGACAACAACCCCACTAAAACGTTTAATTTAAAACTTCAGAACAAATTGAACTGCCCAACCAGTTACTACGTTAGACATATGTCAGAAACATTGAGGTTTCTTGTCATTATTTATTTGCTGGCGATAATTAATGTCTGCACATCAACCAGATTAAAACAAACAGTTAATACTATTACACATACAGTGAATGTAAGTGGCTTATTCTGCACACCAACATAATAATAATTAATAATAACATTTATTTATATTGCGCCTTTAACGCAGTAACACGTTCCAAGGTGTTTCACAACAGTGTTACAGACAAACAGATAAATTTGACACCGAACAACAGCCGAAATTAAGGCAGATGATCAAAAGTTTGTTTAAAGAGGTAGGTTTTAACGAGCATCTTAAAGGAGGAAAGAGAGGTAGAGAGGCACAGAGGTTTAGGAAGGGAGTACCAGAGCTTCAGGCCCAGGCAGCTGAAGGCACGCCCATTGATGGTTGAGCAGTTATAATGATGGATGCTCAAGAGGCCAGAATTTGAGGAGCGCAGACATCTTGTTGGGTTGTGAGGCTGAAAAAGATTACGAGATAAGGAGGAGGAAGTCCATGGAGTGATTTATAAACAAGGATGAGAATTTTAAAATCGAGGCATTGTTTAACTGGGAGCCAATGTCGGTCAGAAAGCACAGGGGTCATGGGTGATCTTGACTTGGTGCGGGTTAGTACACAGGCTGCTGAGTTTTGGATGATTTCAAGTTTACTTAGTGTGGAATGTATTGGCAAGAATAGGGTCATATATGTTTCATATCTGTATGTTTATTACCAGCTGTTCCAATTTCGATGCAAAGTTATGCTCTCTGCCAGTGTTATGGACACAAAGATATTTGGCTTTCTAAATTAGATCTGATTGACACTTGAGAGAAAACCCAATTGATATGTTAAATAGCATAAGACCGATGAACACGTGGGTAAACGATTGGTGTGGGTGAAATAGGTTTCGATTCATGGGTCACTGGCACTAGTGCTGGGATAAGAGGGAGCTGTTCCGCTGACACAGGCTTTACTTGAAACACACTGGGACAAGTATCCTGGCGAATCTAGTAACCATGGCTATAGATAGGGCTTTAAATTAAATAATGGGTGGGTGGGGGGACGGATCAGGTAAGCAGAAGTTTAAAATGTCAAAGAGTAAGGAGAAGGCAATGATGCAGGGTAGCGATAGGGGTAATGATAACCACAATGTGACAGGGACAGACAGGGCGTATAAACCTGAGATTTTATCAGAAAGTAGGGTTAGAGAATGGAAAAATGGTCAAAATAAAAAATTACATACTTTTTATCTGAATGCACAGAGCATTCATAACTAGTTAGATGAGTTGACGATACAAATTGGAAATAAATGGGTGTGATCTGATAGTC